>NC_089259.1:32767753-33070784 GCF_963930625.1 Muntiacus reevesi | reverse complement strand
CTGGTGTTCTAATTTCCTGGGGCTAACTTCAGGGATGGGAGATTTTAATTATGGGGAGGGGTTGTTTCCATTGTTTGAACAAATGTCAGAAGCCCAGTTGAAAGCAGGGCCCTGGGCGAGTCCGGGGAACATCCCCTGGGGTGGGGGGGCGGTGCTGGGTGTGGGCCGTCCAAGCCAGAAAGAGAAGTTCCAGGGCGGAGCCTCTGACTCTCCCGGACTGTCTCTCATCTGACTTCTTTGATGCCACAAGGATGCTGTGAGTCTGTGTGTTGGTGGAGACTCAGATGAGGCTCTGTGCTGGGATCTTTCTCAGGGAGTCTTCAGGGGGCTGCGAGGCCCGGGTACCTGAGTCCAGCCTCACCATGCTGATCTTCGCGTCCCGTCCATCCCCCCGTAGAGGGGTCTGGGTGGGGGCAGCGCTGGCAGAGGTGTTGGGGATCCCTCCTCTCTCTCAACACACCAAGGCTCTGGGCCAGGTGGGAGGAGGTGTTGCAGGACACAGCAGGGCAGGGCCTTCTCCAGACACACCTGGGCCGCCTTCCCGGGCCTCCCACATGGCCTTCTTGAAGGCAGCCCTCCTCTCCTGTTGGTGTAACCTCCCATCCCTCACCCCCAGACCCGACTCAAGTCTAAGGGTTTGGATTCCTGGGAAGATAGCTGCCTGGTTACTGACTGTCACCTGCTAAAGGCGGAGGGCGCGCCAGGTGCTGGGGGAGAGGCCGGGGTCTGGGCCCCTCCTGGCGAGGCCCGCACAGCCGTGCACACACAGCCTCCGTCAGAAGAGCTCTGGTCCCGCTTGGGCTGAGGGCCTCCCCGCTGCCTTCTCCAGGAACCCCTGTGTTGCAGGAACACACTTGCATGTCGACACAGGCAGGTTCAGAAGGCCTTGTGAGGCTCAGAAGCCACCAGGAATGGTTTGTGGTAAGCCAGCTGTGAGGAAAGTCACCTACAAGGTTTAGTCTGTGTTTTGTTTTTTAAAAAATCTTTTGACTGCTCTGTAACATGTGGGATTTTAGCTTCTGGATCAGGGATCAAACCTACACCCCCTGCTTTGGAAGGCCAAGTCTTAACCACTCAGTGGCCGGGGAAGCCCCCACAGGCGGTACTGATCCAGCCTCCTTTTCTGCTTTCTCTAGTTTTTCGGTGAGGAGAGTGTGTTTTAGGCCATTTGAGACGGTCATCGCTGGGGGCGTCGGCTCTGCTTGAGGACAGATGAAAGGCTTTCCTGCCCTATCCCACATGACTTGAGTGGGCATTCTTGTAGCAACTGGTTCCGAGGGCAGCTCACCCTGCCTGTGGGCCCCCACTGCTCAGGGGAGACCCATGCCTTCCCAGGCTCGGACTCCCCTTGGGTCAGCTCCCTTGTCAGAGAGAAGATGACAGAAGAAGTAGGATGTGTGGGGCGGAAGAGAAGCACTGGGGGTGGGCCAGCTCCTGGTGATCTCCGGGAGCCAGGCGTAGGTCCCACCGATCGGCAGCTTCTCCACCAGTTGCCCCTTCCTTGTCATCTTCCCTGCAAACAGCCCCCGTCCCTCAGTCACTCACCAGACGGCATTGCTTCGAGCCGCTCACTGTTAGAACTACTCCTCCCCGACTGACTGTAGTTGGTCAGACTTTCTGCTGATTTTGCCTGAGCCCAGGCGGTGCTGTGAGGTGGTGCAGACGGACACCTGCCCTCCCTCCGTCTGGACCCCAGGCACACAGGTTTCCTCCTAAGAGGCCTGAGCCTCTTAGGTGGTTACGGGCACTGTTAACTCATTGGAGTCTCTGGTCACCTCAAGCCGCTGCTCGGACATCTCCATCCAAGGAGGGCTGGAGACTGAGACATGAACGTGTGCCGTCTGTGTGGACTTGCAGGCATGCAGTACAGTCAGGTAAAACCGTGAGCACGAGGCCTGGACCCCAGGGGACCCCCCAGCGGTCAAGTCGAGGGCTGAGGGGAGCAGGTCTGCAGCTGGGGGTCATGAGGCCCTTTTGGGTGTTTGCATGGTTGCACGCTCTGGGGAGGACAGGTTGTGCTCAACCAGGGGCTGGACCCCAGGGCTCGGCACGGTCACAGCAGGACAAGCACATGGGGGACGGAGACCGCTGGGCAGAGGTCTGTCCTGCAGGGCTGGGTGGGGGTCTGCCAGGCTGGATGCCCCAGGTACCAAGGATATAGGGGGTGCCCAGAGGCAGGTGAGGGTGGCAGGGGGCAGCTGTATTGGGGGGGGACTCCCTGTGGTCAGGGCCCGCAGAGTGGGGATCTGGCATGGCCCCTGGGTGGGTGGGTGAGCGCTGGTCCTCAAGGGCCTGGGACATGCTGGAGGAGGAGGTGACCCACCCCAGTGAAAGAGGCCTGTGTCTGCCAGGAGGACGCCAGAGGGTGACAGGACCACGGACCAAAGACTGGGCCCTGAAAACCATAGAGGAGAGACGGGGTGCTGGCTCCCCATATGCCAGGCCCGGGGCCGACACAGAAATGTCCTGAACTAACCAATTGGGCGTTGGTATTAATGGAAGATTTGTGTGAGAAGTGACAGTAAAATAGCCATGAAATGCTGACTTCCCAAGTCCAGGGTGTCCAAGACCACCAAGGGTGTCCAAGACCGCCCACAGCCATGCCTGTCCGCCTCACAGCCCTGGCCTGGCCCAGCCCCTGGGCTCCTGCAAGAAACAGTATTTCCAAGACTTGGGGCTCAGAAGCTTGTGAGGCCAGGTCAGACCTCTGAGGGACACCCTACACGGGAGGGTCAGAGGGGCTTTTCTTGACTTAGGTCTTACTAACTTGAGAATCAGGCCAGTTTTACAAGTTTAATTTGAGACTTCTTATATCACTCAATTTAGCTTTCATAAGCATATCAGTTAGGAGGAATTCTCAGTTGAGACTGTTCTAGTTCACTTTGATATTCCAATCCGTGAAATTAGACAACGGGGCTTCCCTGGTGGCTCAGAAGGTGAAGAAACTGCCTGCAATGCAAGAGACCTGGGTTCTATCCCTGAGTCAGGAAGAAGGGAATGGCAACTCTCTTCAGTATTCTTGCCTGTGAAATCCCATGGACAGAGAAGGCTGGTGGGCTATACAGTCCATGGGATTGTAAAGAGTCAGACAAAGACTGAGCAACTAACACACACACACATACAAGCTGGTGACTCACTCTGTTTCTTAATTTGTCTGTTAATTTGCCCTCGGCTTAGTACCTATTTTGCCTCTTATTTTTGCACTTATTGGACTGCAGCCGTCTTAATGAGATTGCAACGACAAGTCTAAAGTACTCAGACCCGGCGTCATATTGAGCCCACATGGCCGGTGGACTAGGTACCCCACCCAGGGGAACGCCAGCTTGTCAGGGCTGTGACAGGCTCCTAATTGCTTGTGACACGGGGCCGCCTTTTGATGTTGACCATGTTCTCCTAATTATTTAATCTTTGACAACATGAAAACATGTTTAACCACATACCAGGAATAAAGATCCAACAAGACTTTTCTCCTGAGGCCGGGTTTAGACGGTGTGTTCTGAATGCTGAGAACAGCTAAGGTGAAAAAACGCTGACTTCCTGTGCTCTGTGTGGAGAGGGGATGGGGTGGGATAGGAGGGGAGGAGTGGGGAGGAGACGGGAAGGATAGGGAGGGAATGGGGAGGGGAGGGGAGGGAGGAAGCATTCTGGCCCCTCCCTGTCCCCCACTTCCTGTGAGCTCTGACCCCCTCCCATCCAAGTCCTCTGAAGCCTGACAAGATTGTATCTTACTGTTAAAAAACAAGATGTGGATTTTGGTGTTTTAAAGGTGCTCATCTTTTCTACTTAGGAATGTCTGCATTTAAATATTCAGTTCTCATATCTGTTTCTTATACTAGACTCTAAGCTGCTTGTTGGCAGAGACCTTACGGTGTCATCTATTTACCACCCATGCTTTGAAAGTATTTCTGGGTTGAATGACTAAATGAATGAATGAGAAAATGAGCAATCTCGTGACTGAGTGAATAGTAAATTGTTTGTCTTGGAGGACTGAGCTATTGGCATACATGGAAATACCGAGGCCTCCCTGCGGGAGATTCAGAAGACGATACGCCATTTTTCCTAATTGTGGCAAAGATCTGTTCATGTGAAGATTCACAACCTCAATCTGAGTGGTTTTGTTCTGTAGCTGACCCAGACACTCAAGAGTGTTTTGCTGTGAATGCACTGTTTCCTCTAGGGCACGCACTTTCCTTCGCGATTTATCACATTGATTTGCCTGAACATTATTTATCTCAACTCCTGAGTGACTGCAGTTTCGGAACAGGAATGTTTCCAGGGGTGACAAGTGGCCCCTGTGTTGCATCGATTACCTGTGTCCACAGCGCTGAGTGCCTCCGATGAGGTCTGCCTGCGCCAGGGCAGCCCCGCCCTGCGTCTCGTGATGGAGGCCGTGCTGGAATCCAAGCCCTTGGATGGGCAACTGCACACGTGTGGGGTTGCCAAACTTTTTCTGTCAAGGGCCAGGTAATAAATATTTCAGGCTTTGTGGGCTTTGCGGGTCTCTATCACAACAGCTCACTCCACTCTCGGAACACAAAAGCAGATGCAGACAATACATAAACATGTGGGCATGCCGTGTTCCAATAAACCTAAAATTTGAATTTCTTGTGATCTTCCATGTCACATGATATTAGCCTTCTTTTGATTGCTTTCCAACCCTTTAAAAGTGTAAAGACTGTTCTTAGCTTATGGGCTCTGGTTTGCTGACCTCGGTAATGCATGGAAAATGTGTCCTTTTTGTACTATGGGAAGCAGCGCGAAGCCTGCAGGAGACCAGGACGAAGACAGCAGGGCACGCTGGAGGACACCATCGTGGGGACAGGACGGTGTCCCAGTGCACGGTGGGCTTGCTTTCATTTGGCTTCAGGTGAGCTCCCGGTGGCTCTCAAGGCAGCCCCTGGCTTCCATGCTCTGTATCTGTTTCTGTTGCCCACATCTGAATCCCAAGTATCTTTTCCAGGCTGGAGCCGCGGCCATGAGGTCCAGCGAGGTCTCCGCAGAGGTGTGTCTGCCAGCGCCCTTGTCTTCTATGTAAGAAAACAAAGGGACATCCTGCCTGTTGGTTTGGCTGCATAAGGAGATGGCTCTGGACTGGGGGTCAGTGTCCCGTGGCATCCACACCACTAAGAGGGGACACTAGAGCCCTATACACTATACAGGGGGTTGGGATGGCCAGGGCTGGCAGGATTCTCACTGCTCCCTCCACTTCCGTGGTCTCCATGTTCACCTGCACACGGTGGATCTTCTCTGGGTTTCTGACGCCCTGTTCTTGGTAATAAGAGCCTTTGCCTTATGGGGAAATTGAGGTTACTTTTTTTTTTTCCATAACAGCACTTTATCAGCTTCTCTGGTGGCTCAGGCGGTAAAGAATCTGCCTGCATTGCGGGAGACCTGGGTCTGACCCCTGAACTGGGAACATCCTCTGGAGAAGGAAATGACAACCTACTCCCGTATTCTTGCCTGGGAAATCCCATGGACAGAGGAGCCTGGCGGGATACATTCCATGGGGTCACAGAGTCAGAGATGACTGAATCAGACACACAGTAGTGTTTTCCAGCTATAAATGAGTGGATCAAGCAATTCACACAGTCTGAGAACTTTTCCACTAGTCTAGCTCAAGTCTAAATGTTCTAATTGCTTATATTTTCTGAAAGACTGGTTCTTGGGATTTTAGCCCCTAATTAAAAAACATATATATATATATATATATATATATATATATATTTAAGAACAGCTTTAGGTACACAGCGAAATTGAAGAGAGAGGTCCAGGATTCCCATAGGGGATCCTACCAGCTTGCCCTGCCTCCCCATTATGGATATTCCCCATGAGATGGTCCATTTGTTACGATCGATGTACCTCATCATTACTCAAAATGCACAGTTTACATCGGGCTTCTCTCCTAGTATTGTCCATGCTGTGGGTTTAGACAAGTGTGTAATGACAAGGACCCAACAATATGGCATCATACAGAGCAGTCACTGCCCTGTGCCCTGAATCCCCTGTGCTCTCTGTGATCATCTCATCACTCCCTCCCTGTTCACTTCCGGCAACCCTGAGCTCTTTACTGTCTCCATAGTTTTGCCTTTTCTCTAATGTCATAGAGTTGGAATCATAAAATACGTAGCCTTTCCACATTGGCTTCTTTCACACAGAAATATGCCTTTAAGTTTCCTCTATATATTTTCATGACTTGATAGCTCTTTTCTTATTAGCGCTGAATGATATTCCATCATCCAAATGGACCTCATTTTATTTACCCATCACCCTCTGAAGGAGGCGTTGTTTGCTCCCAAGTTTTGGCAATTATAACTGAATCTCCTGTAAACATCCATGCAGGCTTTTATGTGGGTGTAAGTTTTCAACTCCTTTTGGTAAATACCAAGGAGATTGACGGCTGGATCTTGTGATAAAAATGTTTGGCTGAACTGTTGAGTTTACATGAACTGTTGGCCCATTTTTTAGTTAGGCTGCTTGTTTTCTTATGAAGTTTTAAGAGTTCTTTGTCTATTTTGGATAACAGTCCTTTATCAGATGTCTTTGGCAAATTTTTTCTCCCAGTCTGTGGCTTTTCTTCTCCTTTTCTTGACACAGTTTTTCATGGAGCAGAAGTTCTTAAATTTTTAGTGAAGTACAGCGTATCACTTAAATCTTCTATAGGTTGTCTAGGTTTTCTCCTATATTATCTTTCAGGAAGTTTATCATTTTGCATTTTACATTTAGGTCTCTGATTCACTTTGAGTTAGTTTTGGTGAAGGTATAAGGTCTATATCTAGATTCACTTTTTTTGCCTGTGAATGTCCAATAGTTTGAGCACATTTGTTGAAAAGACAATCTTTGCTCCGCTGAATAGCCTTTGTTTCTTTGTCAAAGATCAGCTGACTATATTTGTGTGGGTCTGTTTCTGGGCTCTCTATTCTGTTCTGTTGATCTATTTGTCTTTTCTTTCACTAACACTATCCGTCTTGATTATTGTTGCTTTGTGGTGAGTCTGGAGTTTGGGTTGTGTCTATTCTCTATCAATATCATGTCCCCTGATTTTTCTTTCACACTTACTTTTGAGATGAAATGAAATGCGATAGAGAGAAATACAATTTTGAATCATTAGAAATCAGCTTCATCCCAGGACATTTTTAATTTCAGGAGAATTTTTTCTGGACTTCATCTGAGAAATAGACAAAGAAAGGGGGATAAGGCTAAGAAAAGGCTTCTGTGCCTTTTTTCCTTCTTCGGTAAGTCCTATATCCCAGTGCCCATCTGTCACATTGAGTCACATTACCTGATACTTACAGTTAAAAATCAAGACTAATACATTCATGCATAGATGGAAAGCTATTTTCTTAGAAATTCAAGGAGCAAAGTCAGCTGTCAATAAGCTTTTAGAAGAGAACTAAAGGCTCGCCAGGAATGCAAGTGTGCTAGAACATTTCTAGTAATATTTGAGACTCTATTTGCAACACCTGTTCTAAACTAAATAAAAGATCCTGTGAAGCATCTGGACCAAGTTCTTTCTGCCCACAACTTTTGTGTTATCTCAGAAATACAGAACGCACACATATTCATATCATTATGGACACATGTGTCAAATTGATCATACTCCAAAATCTCTATGATCAAACAGTTTTCAAGTAATTTTAGTCCTTGACATAATCCACTTCTCAGTTTCAAGACCTTTCTAAACCGCTTCCACGAACGCTGACTTAATTCGCCCATGTGCATGGTGTGAAGGCTGGAATGAGAAACACCACGGGGCATCAGAACCAAGATGAGGCTCTCATTTCAAAACAAAGCCGGTATTTGGGTTTGCCTTACCCGCATGGCTGTACTTCTGCACCCCTGTCTTGGTTTCAGGCACATGGTTCTTTTATGCAAAGGTTAAGAGTAGGGGCCAGGGTCTGCATGCATTTTATGGTTCAATTTTCCAAAATTTGTAAGGAAGAGATCATTTGGACTCCTTGAAACAGTTCCAAACATGTTTCTCCATCTCGTCACTTTAAAAGAACGTACTTCCTGGGGATCGTTTGTTCTGGGTGGGCACATCGTAGAACTGGGTGTGTGGGTTCAGGCCCACCCCGTCCCATCACCCCCTCCATCTGAATAAGATGGATGGAAACACAGGGAGAACTTGGGTCTGTGGGCACTCTCAGGAAACCCTTCTTTCATGCTCCTGCCTCAAGTGTCCGTCTCTGGAGAGTCAGAAACCATGTCCAAGCAACGCTTCAGAGAGGGGGGTTTTAAGGCACACTCTAAAGCAGTTCCATGGACCCCCAGAAGGAGCATTTCTAGGAATCGCTACAAGGAGGAGTTAGGGGGGTGTCACTGCACAAAGTCTGAAGGTGACAGAGGTACAGAGCCTGTGAGTAGAAGCAAGAGCGAGCCCTCAGTGTCCTTGGGCTGCAGTAGGTAAACCAGGAGTGTGACGTGACTGGATCCGGTGAAAAGGCTCTGGGTGTCTCACAACTACTCAGAGAGCATCTGGAATGGAAACAGGCACGGGCCGCCCTGGCAGACATGCCAGGTGGGTCTGCAGCCTGCTCGGAGCAGGGAGTGTGTCGGTGAGGGAGCCACACGCTCAGACAGAAAGCTGGAACTCAGGGCTGAGAAAGGGCCATAAACGGAGCTGGAGTCCCTGCTGCATCTCTTGAGAGCGCCCGAGGTCTGGATGAGAGGGTGGGGCCAGCCATCAGCAAGGGGCGGGGGAGGGGACGAGGGACGGTTCAGATGCTTCGGGCAGGTGGGCCATCGCTTACTCTTTTCTTTCTTTTTTTTTTTTTTTAAATAAGAGGTGCTTTTTAAAGTGTGCTTGCTTTTATTATTGATGTTCCTGAAAATCAGGTGGGCTGAAGTCTAGTATGCTGTCAAAATAGAATAAAAATGGAAGGAATGAGCTGTGGTTATAATCTATGCTTTTGTGTGTGGGGTCGCCCCTTGCTCTCCTGAACACTTTAGAAGAAAATGCTCTTTCTTGCCATGGAGATGCATCTCTGGGGCCGTGGGTTCCTGGGGGTGCAGTGTTGACATGGCCACCACGGGAGAGAGGGGGACACCATGTCCTGCTCATGGAGATGGACAGACAGCGAATATCTGAGGCCCTGACATCCTGTGGTGTGAGGTCACGTCTCTGAAGGTGGCAAAAGCGGTGGAGGCCACGTGGGGGTGCTTCCCCCTTGAAGAAGCATGGACCACACGGTGGAAAGAAAGCATGTTCTTTTTACAGTAAGGAAATAGAAACTTGAGTGCGGGACCGTGAGCAAACCTGAGTGGTGCTCGGCCCTGGTAAACAGGCCCCAGGTAGCCAGTGCTCTGTGGGGTGCCCAGCAGCCAGAGTGCCAGCCTCAGAGCGTTGTCTTGGAGGCCACAGGTCTTCATGTGAAGATGCTACTCGGATGTGGATAGACATGGCCTTATGGCTTCAGGACCACAGGACTCCCCAGGGGATGGAGATGAGGCTCTGGGCTCCATAGCATCTCCTTTGTCAACCGGGTTCCCTCTACGTCCACTGGTTCCCAGGAGCCTTGGGAAATGGACACAGAGCCTCGGCCGGTGGCTGATTTCCTGCCCCATCCTGCAGTTTTTCTCAGCCCTGGTCAGTCTGGAGACCACCTCGAGGGGCAACAGGGAAATTCCATTTCCAGTCCCACTCCGCTCTCTGCCTCGGGGCAGCGACTGCCCACAAGGCACCAATTAGGGGAAGCAGGGCCAGAGGGAAGCAGAAGTTGCTACTGTATTGCATGTGTGTGTTTTGACATCTCGCTTGAACTTCAACCTGGCCTGTGCTCCTGGGGGAGGTTTCAAAAAGAAATAAACTTGGTCTCATTACCATCAGATACAATGATGGGGGAAATGGGCTGGAAAAACCCTGAATCTTTTCTGAGCCTGAGTTTGCGTTCACAAAGGGAAGGGCAAATTCTTCACTGCTGTGCCATTTGGCTATTATGTTTAACAATCTAATTAGAAAGGCCGGGCAGCCTATGCCCATTGTAAACGCTGGGACAGGACACACGAGCAAATCCAATTAGACAGCTGTCCTCCACAGGTCTGAGCCGCCCTCCGGCCAGGTTCTAATGAACAACCCAGCCCCTCCCGCCACCCTGGGAGATGGGTTTTGTCCACAAACTGGGCCAGATGAAAGTGCGGTGGGTTCAGGGCCCCCGCCCGCACCCCTACCCGGTGACACTCTGAACGGGTACCTGCTCCCTCCAGCTCTGCCCCGTCCCTGCCCCTGGACGGGGCATTCCTCTCTTACAGCTAGTCTGGCTGCCCCATTGAGCAGGGCAGGCTCATGCTAACAGGTGGCGATAAATCAGAACCGCGACTTTCACTTTTATGAATGTTGCTTTCTGCACACTGGGGCCTTGTATAACTTGAAACAGACCCCTACTCAGCCCCGCGGCCGGCCCCCCATGCCTTTGTTTCGTGGCCTGTGTGACTTGCATTAAGGCGCTTGTGTTGGCGGATTGCTCCCTGCCAGCCGGTCATCTGTTTAGCGTTTGGCGTGTCCCGTGAGGCCGCTGTGGTCACTTGGAAGTCTATTAATTAAAAGGAGAACGAGTCAGAGAACGTGGGCAGAGGTCCACCTCAAACGGGAGGATGGATGAGAGGTAGGCGACCGAGAACAGTAGCATCGTTGGCCCTTGGGTGTGAAAAGATGCTGTTGTCATCGCCGGACCAGGAGAAGTTCTATGTTGAAACAGGGAGTGACATTGCCGGGGTGTATAGGGCTGAGATTGTGTCGAGGTTTCCATTTTTAAAGCTCTATTTTTGTCATCAATGACTCATTGGAAAACATCCACCTTGTGTTGAAGTCAGTCCTTATCAAAGCAGGAAACACAAAGGCCGTTTAAATGTTGGGCGAGGTGAGAACATGGTGTGTCTGTAGGCACTTCCTTCACCCCCCTCAGGGTTTCAGGGACCACAGCTTGTCTCACGCCCTGATTTATTCCCAAAGTCTTGTCCCAAGAACCCGGGGCCAATCTGCTTTCACCTGACAAGCTAAGTGATTCAATAGTTGTGCAAACTGAGCCCCAGCAGGCTACCACCTCCAGCCTAGGCAGTAGCGGGCATTATTAAGTAATTATCATTTGCTTGCTTAGGAATGATCAATCTCCTGAGGACTTCTGATCACGAAGAATGAGATTTTGAAACTATCTTGTAAAGCGAGTGTTGTCCAATTCAGATTTAGTTAACATTTTGTGGAAATGGCCATTTGCTTTGGCAAAGATGTCTTGTGTTGGAGTGTGTCCGGAAAGACCAGGTGAAGGAGGGGTTGCATGTTAGCCAACATGGACCTGAGATGGGGACTCTGGTCAGACAGGCTGTGATGACACTGGCAAGAGTCAGTGACTTTTCCTGTGGTTTGTGGGTCTGGGTGCTCAGGACCATTGTAAACAGCATCTTTACAGGAAAACAGGCACAAGAAGGAAAGATCCTGTGGAAATTAGGTCTGGTGTTACTGGGAAACCAACAAGACCTCAATGTCAAATCTGTTGGCAAAATATACACTCAGCTCTGTAAAAACTGGCTCCTCATTTAGTCCGTGAAACCAAAGAATGTGCACAGACTTATCTGCGGCTTCCAGGAACTTATACTAGGCTCTTCAATGAGAAAGTATAACCAAATATTTAGAACAGCCAGCTGTGTATTCACTGGCGATGCAGAGTACGTGGTGTGCTGTTAGATGTGGGGATGGGTGATGTAATTTGCAAGGTTTTAGGATAATTTTTCAAATCAGTGAAACCAGGAACAACATACTTACCAGATTGGGGTGGCACGACGTTGAAGAGTAGTTTCATGCTGGGTGAAAGAAGCAGGACCAGAGAGGGATGTGGTACATGGGGAAGATGATTCTAATGGAGCAAGATTTCATGGCAACAAGAATAAAGACTAAACTTAGCCGCTAAAGTGCAAACCCTGAGTCACTGGATGAGAACCCCTCTCCGAGCAGCCTTCCTGAAGATGGGCTGTAGTATAAACGGGTCAAGATGGGAGGGGACGAGGGCTGACATTTAGGGAGCAGCCTTGGTGGCCCTGCTCTAGTTTACTCTTGAGTCCTTGCTGCCGAGACCCCGGGTATCTTGCAAGCACCTCTGTCCACTTTTCAGGCCTGTCTTGCAGGGTGGGTGACCTCTTCATCTTGCAGACGAGAGAGCTGAGACTCAGAGAGGTCAAGTCACTCAGCCAAGGTCCCACAGCAGCCAAGAAAAACAGGAAATGGGATTTGCCTCAGAGTCTTCGGTTTGCTCTGGTTTCCCTTGGCTGGGCGATTACTAGCCGGCTGACTCTGTAGCCTGCAGGCGCCTCCAAGGAACAGTCTTCAGGAGCGGAGGTCTGGCCTTGCTTTTCCAGGTGGTGATTTCATTCTTCCCTCCTCCCTGGCCCCCTGTGCCCTGGGAGCGCCCCCTCACCCCCAAAGGACTCGGAGGCAGAGGTCCAGTGGACTTGTCTCTTCTGGTTCACCCTCCTATTGACCTCCAAACAAATACCTGGCCAAGTCAGGCACATTTACTTACTTTCTTAAATAGCAAGATTCCTTTCCATCGATCCCAGGACTTATTTCCACTCTAGCTGCCTTGCGTTGATGTAGTGTCCCATTTTATTTTATTTTTTATTTTTATTTTATATTTATGGTTGACTAACAATACCATGATAGTTTCAGGCATACAGCAAAGTGATTCAGTTATATATATAAAAATAAATCTACTCTTTTTCAAATTTTTTTCCTATTTAGGTTTTTACAGAGTACTGAATAGAGTTCCCTGTGTGCTACAGTAGGTCCTTGTTTAGTTTTGTACTTTCTTAGGGAACCTCCATACTGTTCTCCACAGTGGCTGTAACAATTTACATTCCCAGAAGAAGCATAGGAGGGTTCCTTTTCCTCCACACCCTCTCCAGTATTTATTGTTTGTAGACTTTTTGATGGTGGCCATTCTGACTGGTGTGAGGTGATACACCTCACTGTGGTTTTAATTTGCATTTCTCTAATAATTAGTGAGGTTGAGCATCTTCTCATGTATCTCTTGGGGCCAGCTGTATTTCTTCTTTGCAGAAATATCTATTTAGTGTGGCATTTTAAAATAAACTGATTCACCCATGTGGACACAGCTCTGAAACCCACGGGTCATGTGAGGACACATATGTCCGCCCACATCTATAAGCAGCACCTTCTGGGAATTGCCCCATCTGGTCTCCACTCCAACACGATCCCCTCACTTTGGAGGAGACTGGAAATGTCTTCTAGTCCCTGTCCCATGGTCTTAACTGGCCCTGCAGACAGCTGCCCAGACCCACTGTTTAAAGGTTGGCTCCTGTTGTACAGATTGTTTGCATAAAAACCATCACAAAAATCACTTATAGGGAAGGGGAAAATACCTTTAGTTTGGAAAGTCTTAATAGAATCAAAATGAATTACTGGATCTCATAGCCTAAATAAGAACTTTCCATTTTAAATATTCTTATAGGAACGATTTTAGGACATCCAAGTAGGTGCAACCAACCCAAACATGGATTATCTGAAAGTGAGATAATTTCCACACTGCAGTTTGGAAAAGAATTACAAATACATGGCTCACAGGATTGGGGAAATCCCATGATGAAGTGGTCTCTGGTCCGTCGGGACCCGTGAGACACACAGAGCAAAACTGGGCTCCTCCACGTGGCCCGTGGCCCGTGGGCCCCTGGCACCCGCACGGGACTGTGGGTGAGCCCCACACCAGCACCGGTTGGCGTGGAGACCCACTCCCACTAACGTGAGATGAAACGCCGTTGAGGAACAGAACAGGGAAGAGCAGCTGAAGTGAAGTCCCTGGGAAAAGGCCGAGAAGCTTATCTCGGGGACCACCCGCCGGCTTTATCTCTGTACTTGGCAGCTGGGCGTTCGGGCCTGGGATTAAGGACTAAAAAGAATTCATTCTGATAACGAGAGAGAGTGCCAGGGATTTTTTCCTTGCCTTGTAAAATAAGCTAATTCCCTGAATTGAGAAATAATGAGCGGTAGAGAAGCTGGCGGGCTGACGAGGGGCCGCACAGGTGCCTGTGTTAAAGGAGCCTGGAGAGCTGAGGGGTGGAGGCGCGAGGGAGTGGCTGTGAATGGCCCTTCGTGGCGCTGGCCTGGACCAGCCAGCTTCGCAGGTTGGGGAGTCTGGAGTGGGATGCAGCAGACAGATGGCAGTTAGTGGAGATGGGGGTTCCCAGAACCTTCTGGGCAGGGACTGGGAGAGCCATTCAGGATGTGTTAGCCCCCCAGGGTGCACCTTCTAAATACTCCATCCTGTTGGGTCCACTGCCCCATGAGGATACTGACCTGGGAGAAAATGCCTTGTGGCAGCAGGTGACTCTGAGTACCCCAATTCCCCATGGGGATGCTGACTCTTGCCTCAGAGATGGGCCTTGACTATAGCTCCCGAGTCACGGTCCAGCGTGGAGCAGGCGCTGGGGACGATTGGTGAGTGAGCAAGTGCTGAGTCACGTTCAGGGGCATCAGACTTCTTTCGACCTGGGCCCCTCCTAGAACCTGAACCCTTGTCTTGTCGCACGTCCCAGCAGGCTCCCTTATCCTGTCTTCATCTCTCCCTTTTCCTTAAACCCCTTCTAACCATGTCTTGGGCTCTCACCTTGTGGAGGGCTTGTGGTGTGAGAACAGGTAGATCTGGCCTGATGTCAAGAGGCAGGGAAGAGACAGGGTTTCCCGGGGGCTCCTGAACACCCAAGCATTCAACCCCCCTGACCCCCAGAAGGAGCCTCCAGTTAGCAGCAGAGGCCGAGTCAACCTACGGTGTTGCCCCTGCTAAGTACAGGCGCTCACACAGACCCACTTTGCTTTCAAATGTCATGACAGTGAACCATCACTTGAAAACCTCCACGCTTTTGACAAAATTGGAACAAGGGAGATAAAAATAAAAGGTCAGGAAAACCCTGTATAGCAGAACTTCGCTGGGCTGATGTGGACGCCTTCAAAGGCCCTCTTTGCTCACCACCAGAGCCAGGACCACGCGTCAGAGCCGTTTAAGACAGTATCGACTTGAACGAATGCGACCTCCACTTTCCGAGGTGTTCAGGTCTGGGAACACTTAAAGGACATCTGTTATTATTTTGGTTCTGCTGAATTTCTTATTTTATACGGTTTCATTTCAAGAGGCACTGTTTGAGGGAATACGGAGGTAAGCTCTTCTCACGGTTTTCTGGTTGAATTTTTTAGAATTATATATTTCTATAGTTCTTTCCATCTGATATTTTGTTTCTGTAAAGTTGCCTTCAAGTGGTAATTTTACATTGAAATTTTACCTTATGATTTACATCCCTGCCCTCTGTGATAAAATCTAGTGCCAAATTGTCTCTAGTGGCTGACTTAGTTTTAGGTTTACTATGCTATGAAGCCCCACATTTAAAAAAGTCTGCTATCTACAAATGGTTTTGTGCTACTTCCTTTATGAGAAAATTCATAAAGACTTGACCCTGCCTCTTGGGTACTTATAGTTTAAAATTGATGGGAAGGAAGCAGAATCAAGCCACTATTTCTAAACAAAAAACAAAGAATAAATCAAGGTTTGAAAGTTCAGGCAAAATGGTGCTTGTCTCCTTTGCCTTTCTCTAATCTCTTTCTAGCACTCATCCATCCATCTATATAGCTATCCGTCCATTGACACACTCATTCATTTACCCATGCATCTATACAGCTATCTTTCTATCCATCCATGCATCTGGATGAAGAGGTACAAAGAAAAGAAAAGAGTTAGGTTTTGCAATCTGGAATAAGCCTCTAGCCTCAGGTATTATAGATTTAGTTTTTCCAGATCGTGATTGAAGTAGTCTTAATATCTACTTGTAACTATAACTGGACAGGTTCCTTTACTAGGGCCTGTATGACAAATCCATGTTAGCTAACTGAAAGATTAGCCAGGAAAATAAAATAGTACAGCTATACTATTAACTTGGGTATAATTAGGGGGGTTGATATTTATATTGTTCTTTTCAGCTCACCAAACAAATTGTGAAAACCCTGACCCAGATTTGGTTAAGGAATTAGATGTCCTTTTAATTTGGTCAAGGCCTTTCTTCTTGGGTGGTCAAATTTCTGCTCAAATTGTTTTTCTCCCACTGGGGTGTTACTTTCTTGTTCAAAGCTCCCGTCACTCTCAGTGGGTGAGATTTAATTTCTCCAGGCCTATTTGGATTCCAGATCTTTATCTGTTTGGAACCTTCGGAAACGGGTCTTCTCTCTGTGAATACCCAATGCTGGTTGCTGACTACTGGCCATAGAGTCTCAGGGGCGCTGCCGCTCTGTGTCAGGGGGACACAGCCGTGACTCACTGCGTCTTGATTTCTGTGCCTTTGCTGTTCTGAGAAGCAGAGTGGGTAAATGCCTCCTTCTCTCATACGCATTTGGATCTGAAAAGTTACTTCCTGAATGGGCTCTAATCCTCTCTTGGGCCCACACGCTGATAGAAAGGCACCCATGTAACGCCTCGGTAACAACGAGAGCTCAAAGGTCACTTCTTCTGACCTCCCTCCCTGGGCCGTGAGGTTCGGATATCATTCAGCCTGAGAAAGACTTTCTCTGTACCAGAGCCTGCTGGCAGGTGTCTCTGCCCACCCAACCCTGCAGGTCCCGCTATGCTGCCCTGGGTCCCCTGCTCCATGTACCTCTGCTCTTCTCTACTTTCAGGCCAGGTTGTGCCACCCGTGGAAAGTTATTGGTACACCTTTTGGTCCCTGCCTACAAACCCTTTTCTGTTGTCTTTCTCTTGCCTGGAGATTGTTCCCTGTGAACCCAGGTCCTCTGGAAATTAGAAGAGGCAGGGGGTAAACATAAGTTTTTCATAGCCTAAGCCTAAGTCTGTTTCTGTTTTGCAAATAAGTTCATCTGTGTCATATTTTAGATACCCCTGTAAGTGATGTCATATGATATTTGTCTTTTTCTGACTTACTTCTCTTAGTATGATCATCTCTAGGTCTATACCTGTTGCTACAAATGGCACTATTTTGTTCTTTTTTATAGCTGAGTAGTATTTCAAAGGGAAATTTGCCAAAGGGAAAAAGTGGTGGGGAGAGGGATAAATTAGAGTTTGGGATTAACATATACACACCACTATATATAAAATAGTCATTCAGGACCTACTGTGTAGCTCAGGAAACTGTACTCTATATTCTGTAAAAACCTATACGAGAAAGACTGAAAAAGAATAGATATATGTATAACTGAACCACTTTGCTATGGCATCTGAAACTAACACAACATCAACTATACTTCAATATAAAAAAAATTAAAAATATTTTAAATCCCGCTGCATCATAATAAATAGTAAATACATTTAGATTGTTTATATTTATACTCCTAAGAAAAATAAGGCAAGGGTGACTATCATTAGCCTGATGGAGAGGTGTGTGTTTAAGTGTTTATAATGTGAACTGGTCCCAATTTCTCCGGGTGTTTTGTGTATGAGACTTTCATTTTGATTTGAGATATTTCTCAAATGCTCCCTTACTGACCTACGTGGGAAAATTCAGAATGCATAATCATGTCTGAAGGTATCAAATTCCTCATTTCCTTTAAGTTGAAAATTGATAGCTGAAAAGGCAGCACAAGTCAGAAAACAAACTCTGGACTCAAAAGCTCCATTAACTGTGACTCAGGACAAACCCTTCAAGCTTGCCCAACCTCTGCTTCCCACGGGATCAATGGAACGACACCCCTTTCTGCTTTGGAAAGAGGCATTCTTGAGCAAAAATATACTTTTGAATAACTTTAAAAAGTGAACCCAATTTTAATATTATTATTTGTTAAAGCATGCAATGACATTTTTCTCTGGGGTTGCTCATAGTCTGCTTGCTAAATTTTGAAAGTGGTTGTCTATTTTACAAAGTGTGTGTTATTCAGATTAATGCTTCATTTAAAAGCACATACATACCATTTAAAAAGTTAGTTTAAACTAGTTTATTCAGACTGAAATGGTCAATTATAACATACTACCCTAGTTTCTAAATTTCCTCTTTCTAAAATTTTCTGAGATAGTCTGACTGTATTCAGGTTCAAACATGTGAAAATAGCAACAGTGAACAAACAAATGTCCTCAATCAAGCTGTCACGTCCCAAGGCACATGTTTGGTGTCTACACATAATTGTTGTTTGAATATCAATATTGGAAAATTCAGTGTTTAGTATGACTGCAAGATAGGCCTCCCAAATTTGGGCCTGAAAAAACTTTCTGATTCAAAATTCAAAATTTATATTTCTCTTTTATTTTCCATATGATTAAGCTATAAAATGCAGCTTTCAGTAGCAAAACAATTCAAAAATGTCTTTAGAAACCCAAGTTGGCATGTATACCATGCTTTTAGTTAACAATGTCACTTTCCCCTGATCTTCGGGACAGCCCTGAGAGAAAGCTAGGCTATTTTTTATGCCCCATTTTATAGGTGAGGATACTGAGGTTTATAGAAGCTTATTTAAGATCACATAGCTAAGTGGTAAGGGGCATCAGGACTAGAGCCCAAAGATCTACCCTTGGTCACTTTATTAAAGCCCCAAAGAGAAGCAATTTATGAAATTTCTCTATAGCCCATCACCTAGAATTTGTCAACTCTGGCCTGATTTCTGGGCACATGTTAAGTTATTCTAAATCGTATAGAGACCAACCTGTGACACCTTAGTCTTTGTAAGGTCTGTATCAGATTCAGGAATAATTCTGTCTAAGTGCTTCTACTGAAGCTTTAATTTCGGCCACTCTTTATAGAAGCTTAAGACACTGAATTACATATTTTAGTGTTACAGGAAAAGGTTAGTTCCGGAGGATCTGTTCGACTTAACAACCAAGGATTAGAGTGTGGTAATTCATGCTTTGGTGCTTAGAGAGTTTATTTTCTGTCCTGGCCAGTCCCCTGTGCATTTGGGAGAGATGTGTAGGTGTTTTGGCTTAGAGGGCAGGCCCCTCCTGGTACAGACATTGGGTGGATCGAAGCATAGGAGATTCAATGCCATTATTCCCAGATTGCAAATAGCTGAAGGCTTTTGGACACTTGGTGATTTTTATTACAGGACTTCAGAATCCTCTCCAGGCATCCTTATGGCTCCTACAAACAGGTGCTTTTATTAAATCCTCATCCACAGGCATTTTGGGGAGAGGCTATCCGTCAGGACCTGTGATGTCCTTGAAGGTGTTTCTGTGTCTTTAATGCTTGTGTTTCCTCGCACCGCAGAACATCGCCAATTGCTACTGTTCTGTTCTGTGTGCCTGATCGCTGTGGAAAGAGGATGTGCCGACAGTGGGCTGTAACTACCCCTCTCCTGGGCTGCCTAAAATGTGGCCAGCCCGCCTTCTACAGGTTTCCAGTGCGCATGCCTCAGGCTGCGGTGTTTTATTTCCGAAGGGGCCGCCTGTGTTTTTATTTTGTTTCTCATCACACCTTCAGACGTGCCCCTTCTCCGGCAGCCTGCTGTCTTCACTCACATTCGTTTCCATCTCCCTCCCAAATCTGACCTCGATTTTCCCCCTTTTCCCCTCTCACTGAAAGCAGCCTGTGTGAACCAGGTGGGAGTTTTGCAAACCTGAGACACCCTCCTCATGCCTGAGCGGGAGCTGGCAAACCTGCCGACTGTCAAGGATGGCTTTAAAGGGTGGGCTTGGGCGGGAAGGGGGTTGCTGAGGGGGCGCTTTCAATTACTGCTTCTCATCCACCTGGCCACCCCGAGCCATGAAGCTACTGTAATAGTTCTGCTAATTTGGTTTCCTGCACATAAACAACCTGGGTACTCTTTGAAGTTCTCAAGAAAGGTATGAGGAGTTTCAGATTGCAATAATACAGCTCCCAGCACAAGGCAAATTCATCTTTCTTTCTTTCCTTTTTTTTTTTCTGTAACAAATAAATCAGTAAAACAGAAGTTAATTAAAGTGTGAACAATGGGCGGCATTGTGGCCGCAGCAGGAAGGAGCCTGTGGAATTCTGTGTGCGATGGGCTCTACCTGATTACGCGCGGCGGGCGCAGCTCGGGAAGGATCCTGTTACCAGGCCTTTCTCTTCTTCCCTGAACGTTAAAAAAAAGACAGAAAACCACCAACAACAGACGCTTTTATTTCCCTCCCTGAGTTGGGGGTGATCACTTCCTAAGCCCGCTCTTCTCCCAGGCGGTCCTGGCGGGTGGGCTTGCTGGGGGCCTTGGCAGGGCAGCCCCGACCTTGGAGGGCAGCACCCTTAGGGTCTCTGTGGAGCGTTGTCTCCACAGAGTGGCTGACACCAGGTCAGGTTGTTCAGAACACATGGGCACGGGCTGCCCTTGGTGTTCATGCCATCCCACCCTGCTCGGCACAGGCTGAGAGAGACCCACCTCCCCACCTCACAAAACACAGGCTTGGCTGAGGCAGGCTCAGGGCAGGGGATGTGGCCAAAATGGCCCGAACGCCAGAGTGTTTCAGGACAGATGCTTAGAAAAACGACTGCCACTTGGATGAGCTCCCAACAAAAAGTTAATGTCAGAAAAAGATGTAAAACACTAGGAAAGACAAAAGAACAAATAGAAATGAACACCCCCCCAGAACTTGAGATAATAGAATAATCTTAACAGGGTTAATTAACGATATTTAAAAGATTAAAGGGCACACTTCAGGAGAAGGGTTTCAGCTTTCTTCTCTCCCTAGTTGACACCTGTGTTAGTCTGTCAGTTGTGTCTAACCCCTTGAGATCCCATGGACTATAGCCCACAGGGTTCCTCTGTTCACAGAATTCTCCAGGTGAGAATCCTAGAGTAGGTTGTCATGCTCTCCTCCAGGGGATCTTTCTGACCCAGGGATCGAACCCAAGTCTCTTGCATCTAACCCGCATTGGCAGGTAGGTTCTTTACCACGAGCACCCACCTGGGAAAGAACATTTACTGGATGTAAATCCAACAGACTGACTCAACTGTGTCAGTCATCATTTAATGACTCGGAGCAAGAGGTCGCTGTGAAGTTTCTGATTTTACAAATGATGGAGGGGCCACAGGTCCAGGGCTTTAGAGGAGTAAGGGCTGGTGATTTTACTTAGATTTTACTTAGGTGCATCGCCGAGGGGCTTCCTCTCACGATGTCAACCCTCTGAACACTCATGCACATCCACCAAATATGTCCACGAGACGCAGAGCGGCTTCCTGTGTCGGGAGTCCTGAGTCACCCTGGGTCATGGATGGTATGCTGGGAAAGCGCCTCTGTCTCGCCACCCTGGGCCTCGCCTGCTGACAGTTTAAAGGGGATGGACAGCTCAGCGTTTGCTTATCTCAATTAATGAGTGTTATCGCGGGGAAGGTAAATCTGTGATGGCCGAGATCAAACGTGCCAACCTTCACTGAACACACAATGCCCTCGCTTAATAAATCTTGGCCCTTGACGTGCCCTCCTGGGAACACAGTGCTGCCTGCTTGGCTGGGGCCGCCAGCTCAGGGTGCTGCTGTCAGGGGCGCACTGGGGATCCTTGCATTCAGGGGTTTCCTGACCCACCTGCTGACCTAGCAGGAGAACTGGGAGTGGGGATCTGAAGTCCCAGCCTCCCTTCCCTGCCTTGGGAGAAAGGTGGGCTGTGGCCTACAGGTGACCCTGGCCAGGAGGCAGGGAGGAGCAGATGGCCATCTGCTTAGCTAGGTGGCTCTGTCTTCCTCTCACACCTTCAGAGGCATCCTTGCGTCCCCTGAGGGCAAGTTTGGAAACAGTCTCCAGGAGAGGATGTGAAATTGCTGTGAAAGTTCAAAGTGTTACTCACTCAGTCATGTGTGACTCTTTGTGACCTCATGGACTGTAGCCCACCAGGCTCTTCTGCCCGTGGGATTTGCCAGGCAAGAATACTGGAGTGGGTTGCCATGCCCTCCTCCAGGGGATCTTCCTGACCCAGGGATTGAACCCGTGTCTCCCACATTGCAGGTGGACTCTTTACCATCTGAACCATCAGGGAAGCTCCCCAAACTGTTGCAGCCCGCTGAGACCCAGGGCAGGCCATGTCCCACTGGACAGTCAGCCCTCCCAGCGCCGTGTCTGGCGGCCTGGGGTCTGCATTGCGGATGTGTTCGTGAGGGTCTGTTGAAAGAATCAATGTACAGAAGGGAGCTAGGAGGTCCCTGCTTAAAGACTTCAGTGCCCAGGGATCCCCGTGTCCTCTAAAATTCCGTGTAGTGAGCACAGGCCTGCTCTTGGTGTGTAGTGGGGCTGTAGGTTGGGAGCAGGAATTCAGAGGTGGTCTCTGTGGGGCCCTTGAGCCAGGATGCCAGGAGGTCCCCTTGGTGAGAACCCTGTTGAACAAACATGACCTAGAGGCTACACAACTCTGGGAATCAGGATAAAGAGACCCATTACTGATGCCATCCTACTCACTTTCTCAAATACCAGCTTTTGTTGTTATGAGGGTACTATCTCACCTCAAACATGTTGTTGTTGTTCAGTTGCCAAGTTGTGTCTGACTCTTTGCAACCCCATGGACTGCAGCACGCCAGGCCTCCCTGTCCTTCAGTAACTCCCGGAGTTTGCTCATTGACAGGTTTTGTCTTCTTGCAGTCCAAGGGACTCTCCACTTCCAACTACCTCCTGTTTTACATTTCTTGTTAGCTCATTCCCTACTCAGGTGTGGGGGACACATGTATTTTATTGAACATCTTCAAACCCCACTTAACAGTTAATACTTTTGTTGTTGTTGTTATTACTGATTGTAGTAACATCTGGATATATGGATATAATTTTATTATTGTCAGTTTTCTTATTTTTGCTTCTTGAATACCTTCTTCTAGGGACAATTTTGTAACTGAAGTGTGCCCTTTAATCTTTTAAATATTGTTAATCATCTTTTTTTAAGATTATTCTATTGTCTCAAGTTCTGGGGGATGTTCATTTCTACTTGTTCTTTTGTCTTTCCTAGTATTTTACTTCTTTTTTTGATGTTAACTTTTTGTTGGGAGCTCATCCAAGTGGGAGTTGTTTTTCTAAGCATTCTTTTTATATAATGCATATTGAAAGTGTCTCTACAGAGGAGTTTTGCAGTTATTTTTATATGGGTCCTAGTGTTTCTTGACTAAGTAGTAAAGAAACTGCCTGCAATGTAGGAGACGCAGGTTTGATCCCTGGGTCTGAAAATATCCCCTGGAGAAGGAAATGGCAACCCACTCCAGTATTCTTGCCTGCAGAATCCCATGAACAGAGGGGCCTGGTGGGCTATAGTGCGTAGGGTGGCAAAGAGTCAGACACAACTGAGTGACGATGATGATGAGAGTTTCTGAACATGTTATTTTCTCATATTGTAGCTCCTGGCATGTAGAGATGTAGCAAAAACATTGTTGCCCCAACACACACATCCTGAAAAGAAAGAGGAACCACTAGAATGTTTTAGGGTGAAGTTAAATTTCAGAGAAGTCACTCAAACACAGACTATCTTGGTGGAGGAGGAGAAAGCATTTGAGAACCATTGTTGGACTGGGGAACCCATCCTAACCGCCTGAAACTAGGACAACAGGATGGAAGTAGAAAGAAGGAAGAGGTAAGAGGCTGCAAGTTGAGGGGCTTAATGGTGCTGTCAGTTCAGCATATGAAGCTCAGTGGATCAGCAGGATAACTGGAATTCTGAAATTTTTCGGCCACAGCTAATGTTGTTACATCGTATATGCTGTTTTTAATACATTAGCAGCCTGAGTTGGAGCTGAAGTTATCTGAGATTTGTGTCTAGAATACATTGGTCTCTGTCCACACAGCTGTTTATATTGCTTGGGTGATTTCTTATACTTTAGGAAGCAGAAATGGACGACACACTTTCTTCTTGGCACTTTATGTCAAAGTGCAATCATCTTAATGGCAACACTTGATCTTTACAACGCTTGCTATAGTATAAGTCAAGAAATGTAACCAAAGGCTTCATGATCTGGGGATTTCATTCCTTTCATTATGTCAAGCTAGAACCTATAATCACAAAATACCTTTTAAAGCACTGACTTCTGAATTAAGCATTTACTGTGAAGTTGAAATTTAAGTTCCACTCACCTAAAACCTTTGGGTCTTCCCTGGTGGCTCAGAGGTTAAAGCATCTGCCTGCAATGCCAGAGAGGCGGCTCCAATTCCTGGGTCAGGAAGATCCCCTGGAGAAGGAAATGGCAACCAGTATTCTTGCCTGGAGAATCCCATGGACAGAGGACCCTGGTGGGCTACAGTCCATGGGGTCTGCAAAGAGTCAGACATGACTCAGCGACTTTGCTTTCTTTCTTTTCACCTCAGTCAGTTCAGTTCAGTTCCTCAGTCGTGTCCAACTCTTTGTGACCCCATGAATTGCAGCACGCCAGGTCTCCCTCTCCATCACCAACTCCCGAAGTTTACTCAAACTCATGCCCGTTGAGTCGGTGATGTTATCCAGCCATCTCATCCTCTGTCATCCTCTTCTCCTGCCCCCAACCCCTCCCAGCATCAGGGTCTTTTCCAACAAGTCAACTCTTCACATGAGGTGGCCAAAGTATTGGAGTTTCAGCTTCAACATCAGTCCCTCCAATGAACACCCAGGACTTATCTCCTTCAGGATGAACTGATTGGATCTCCTTGCAGTCCAAGGGACTCTCAAGAGTCTTCTCCAACACCATACTTCAAAAGCATCAATTTTTTGGTGCTCAGCTTTCTTCACAGTCCAACTCTCACATCCATACATGACCACTGGAAAAACCATAGCCTTGACCAGACAGACCATTGTTGGCAAAGTAATATCTCTGCTTTTTAATATGCTATCCAGGTTGGTCATAACTTTCCTTTCAAGGAGTAAGCATCTTTTAATTTCATGGCTGCAGTCACCATCTGCAGTGATTTTGGAGCCCCCCAAAATAAAGTCTGACACTGTTTCTGCTGTCTCCCCATCTATTTCCCATGAGGTGATGAGACCAGATGCCATGATCTTGATTTTCTGAATGTTAAACTTTAAGCCAACTTTTTCGCTCTCCTCTTTTACTTTCATCAAGAGGCTTTTTAGTTCCTCTTCACTTTCTGCCATAAGGGTGGTGTCATCTGCATATCTGAGGTTATTGATATTTCTCCCGGCAATCTTGATTCCAGCTTGTGCTTCTTCCAGTTCAGTGTTTCTCATTTGTACTCTGCATATAAGTTAAATAAGCAGGGTGGCAATATACAGCCTTGACGTACTGTGTTTCCTATTTGGAATCAGTCTGTTGTTCCACGTCCAGTTCTAACTGTTGCTTCCTGACCTGCATACAGGTTTCTCAAGAGGTAGGTCAGGTGGTCTGATATTCCCATCTCTTTCAGAATTTTCCACAGTTTATTGTGATCCACACAGTCAAAGGCTTTGGTGTAGTCAATAAATCAGAAATAGATGTTTTTCTGGAACTCTCTTACTTTTTCGATGATCCAGCGGATGTTGGCAATTTGATCTCTGGTTCTTCTGTCTTTTCTAAAACCAGCTTGAACATCTGGAAGTTCTTGGTTCATGTATTGCTGAAGCCTGGCTTGGAGAATTTTGAGCATTACCTTACTAGCGTGCGAGATGACTGCAATTGTGCAGTAGTTTGAGTATTCTTTGGGATTGCCTTTCTTAGGGATTGGAATGAAAACTGACCTTTTCCAGTCCTGTGGCCACTGCTGAGTTTTCCAAATTTGCTGGCATATTGAGTGCAGCACTTTCACAGCATCATCTTTCAGGATTTGAAATAGCTCAACTGGAATTCCATCATATCCACTAGCTTTGTTCGTAGTGATGTTTTCTAAGGCCCACTTGACTTCTCATTCCAGGATGTCTGGCTCTAGGTGAGTGATCACACCATTGTGATTATCTGGGTTGTGAAGATCTTTTTTGTACAGTTCTTCTGTGTATTCTTGGCCCCACCACCAAGGAGCGGCTGCTGCGTGGGCGCAGGAGGGCCAAGAGGACCTACTCCACCTTCAAGGTCAGAAGGGGCGACGGTGAGAAGATACCCCTCGTCCAAGGTAAGGAGCAGTGGCTACTGTTTGCTGGAGCAGTTGTGAAGAGATACCCCACGTCCAAGGTAAGAGAAGCCCAAGTAAGATGGTAGGTGTTGCGAGAGGGCATCAGAGGGCAGACACGCTAAAACCATAATCACAGAAAACTAGCCAATCTGATCACAGGACCACAGTCTTGTCTAACTCAATGAAACTAAGCCATGCCGTGTGGGGCCACCCAAGACAGCTGGGTCATGGTGGAGAGGTCTGACAGAATGTGGTCCACTGGAGAAGGGAATGGCAAACCACTTCAGTATTCTTGCCTTGAGAACCCCATGAACAGTACGAGAAGGCAAAATCATAGGACACTGAAAGAGGAACTCCTCAGGTTGGTAGGTGCCCAATATGCTGCTGGAGATTAGTGGAGAAGTAACTCCAGAAAGAATGAAGGGATGGAGTCAAAGCAAAAACAATACCCAGTTGTGGATGGGACTGGTGATAGATGCAAGGTCCGATGCTGTAAAGAGCAATATTGCATAGGAACCTGGAATGTTAGGTCCATGAATCAAGGCAAATTGGAAATGGTCTTGATGGCAAGAGTGAATGTCGACATTCTAAGAAGCAGCCAACTAAAATGGACTGGAATGGGTGAATTTAACTCAGATGACCATTATATCTACTACTGTGGGCAGGAATCTTTTATTATTTTTTTTTTTTATTTTATTTTTTTTTTTAATATTATTTTATTAGTTGGAGGCCAATCACTTTACAACATTTCAGTGGGTTTTGTCATACATTGACATGAATCAGCCATATAGTTACACGTATTCCCCATCCCGATCCCCCCTCCCACCTCCCTCCCCACCCGATTCCTCAGGGTCCTCCCAGTGCACCAGGCCCGAGCACCTGACTCATGTATCCCACCTGGGCTGGTGGTCCGTTTCACCATAGATAATATACATGCTGTTCTTTCAAAACATCCCACCCTCACGTTCTCCCCCAGAGTTCAATAGTCTGTTCTGTACTTCTGTATCTCTTTTTCTGTTTTGCATACAGGGTTATCGCCACCATCTATCTAAATTCCGTATATATGTGTTAGTATACTGTAATGTTCTTTATCTTTCTGGCTTACTTCACTCTGTATAATGGGCTCCAGTTTCATCCATCTCATTAGAACTGATTCAAATGAATTCTTTTTAACGGCTGAGTAATATTCCATGGTGTATATGTACCAGAGCTTCCTTATCCATTCATCTGCTGATGGGCATCTGGGTTGCTTCCATGTCCTGGCTATTATAAACAGTGCTGCAATGAACATTGGGGTGCACGTGTCTCTTTCAGATCTGGATTCCTCAGTGTGTATGCCTAGAAGTGGTATTGCTGGGTCATATGGCAGTTCTATTTCCAGTTTTTTAAGAAATCTCCACACTGTTTTCCATAGTGGCTGTACTAGTTTGCATTCCCACCAACAGTGTAAGAGGGTTCCCTTTTCTCCACACCCTCTCCAGCATTTATTGCTTGTAGACTTTTCGATAGCAGCCATCCTGACTGGCGTGTAATGGTACCTCATTGTGGTTTTGATTTGCATTTCTCTGATGATGAGTGATGTTGAGCATCTTTTCATGTGTTTGTTAGCCATCTGTATGTCTTCTTTTAGAAGAAATGGAGTAGCCATCATAGTCAACAAAAGAGTCCAAAATGCAGTACTTGGATGCAATCTCAAAAACAACAGAATGATCTCTGTTTGTTTCCAAGGCAAACCATTCAATATCACGGTAATCCAAGCCTATGCCCCAACCAGTAATGCTGAAGAAGCTGAAATTGAACAATTCTATGAAGACCTACAAGACTTAGAACTAACACCCAAAAAAGATGTCCTTTTCATTATAGGGGACTGGAATGCAAAAGTAGGAAGTCAAGAAACACCTGGAGTAACAGGCAAATTTGTCCTTGGAGTATGGAATGAAGCAGGGCAAAGGCTAATAGAGTTTTGCCAAGAGAATGCACTGGTCATAGCAAACACCCTCTTCCAACAACACAAGAGAAGACTACACATGGACATCACCAGATGGTCAACACCAAAATCAGATTGATTATATTATCACCTGAAACCTATTAAAAAGCAGAGACATTACTTTACCAACAAAGGTCCATATAGTCAAAACTATGGTTTTTCTAATAGTCATGTACAGATTTGAGAATTGGACCATAAAGAAGGCTGAGCACCAAAGAACTGATGCTTTCAAACTGTGGTGTTAGAGAAGACTCTTGAGAGTCCCTTGGACTGAAAAAAGATCAAACCAGTCAATCATAAAGGAAATCAGTCCTGAATGTACATTGAAAGAGCTGATGTTGAAGCTGAAGCTCCAATACTTTGGCCACCTGATGCAAAGAGCTGACTCATTGGAGAAGACCCTGATGCTGGGAAAGATTGAAGGCAGGAGGAGAAGGGGACGACAGAGACAAGATGTTTGGATGGCATCACCTACTCAATGGACATGAGTCTGAGCAAGCTCCGGGAGATGGTGAAGGACAGGTAAGCCTGGCGTGCTGCAGTCCATGGGGTTGCAAAGCGTTGGACATGACTGAGCAACTGAACAAAAACACATAAAGTGAACGTTCTCATGAATAATACTTGGAGTTTTATTTTCTTATATTTGCTTCTAGTCTTTAAATTATAGACTTGAAGTTCCTAAATAAAATGCCTACATAAACATATAATAAATTAATATGGGCTTCAGTTTCTCAAAAAGACTTCAGGACATGGGCAGCTGTGGACGGTGCTGTGAGCTCTCCAGGCTTTGCCTTCCAAGAAGCCTGTAGGTCTTTGTCTTCTTTGTCATTATTCGGGCTGGAGATTCAGCCCTGAGCTGCCCTGGTCACAAACGTGTGTGCAACTTCTCATCACTTTAAGTGTGATACGATACATGGGAAGATTCTGTAGTCATTTTATCACTCTCCATGGAGAGAGACCATGCATTCTCAGACCACTTCCTATTTTTTCCTTATGTTCAGTGTTGACCCTTTTCTGCTGTTTCAAGAGTGTGAAAATGTCAAAGAAACCTACACACAAGGCAGCCTTGGCACCTTCAGATACTCCTCAAAACTGATACTCACCTTTAGAGCAAATCAATTGTAGTAGAAATTCTTGATTTTCCCAAGCAACTGTTTGGGAAAAAAATTTCCCAAGTGATTAAAAAAAATTTTTTTTATTGCAATATAGTTACTTTACAATATTGTGTTAGCTTCTGCTGTACAGCAAATTGAATCTGTTATATATAAACATATATCCCCTCTTTTTTGGATTTTCTTCCCATTTGGGTCACCACAGAACACTGAGTAGAGTTTCCTGTGCTATATAGCAGGTTTTCGTTAGTTATCTATTTTATACGCAGTATCAGTGTATATATGTTAATCCCAGTCTCCCAATTCACCCAACTGCTCTTTCCCACCTTGATGTTCATAACTTTTCCTGCCTTGATATCCCTAACTTTGCTCTCTACATCTGTGTCTCTATTTCTGATTTGTAAATAAATTTCTCTGTACCATTTTTCTAGCTTCCACATATAAGTGTTATAATACCATATTTATTTTTTTCTGTTTGACTCAGTTCACTTTGTGTAACAGTCTCTAAGAGCAATTTTTGAGTTTTTCTTCCCACATTGAGAAGTGAAGTTTAAATCTCAGTCTTCTAAGTGTGAGCCGAGCCCCAAGGTACTTCTGATCAGGAAGCGAGAGGGGCCAGCATCCCAGTCCAATCTGAATGGTTGGATCTGGGCCCTCCCCTACCTGTAAGCTCACAGGGTCACCTGCCAGGCTTCCAGAGGTCTCCAGAACACCAGGGATGCCTGGGGCAGAGACAGAAATGTTTCTCCTCACAGCAAAAGTAGTAGCTGAGGTGTCAGCATTGTTACCTTGTTACCCAAGCCCCAGGCCCCACAAGAGAGTGGAGAGACCAATGACACCTACTTTTCCTAGGGGCTCCTTCACAGGTTAGAAATCCTAAGTTTGAGGGGGGTTACTGATCAAAGGGAGGGTTTGTCAAAGGATGCCCTTCCGTCAATGTGATCAGAAATGCCTAGTGCCTTAATGCCTTGGTTTGGGGCTATGAGGATGCTAATTGGAAAGGAACTGAATTCCGGGAGAAAAAAGGCCTATGTGGTAGTAAGACAGTTTGGTAAATTTTGCAGCATGAAGCACACCCCCGCAGCTGCCAGCCTTACCACGCTACTCTGGCTGCCAAATTCTCTCTCGTTAGCACACTCCTTTTGATGACGACAGCAAAGAGAATAACAGAGCGCCTTTACTTGGATTTTGCTGCATCAGCATCATTTAAATATTAGGTTCACTATTCAGCTGCAGTATCACATTCTCCAAATTGTTCCACAACTAATAAAAGTAAAGATAGTGTCATGTAGGCCACTGGCAGGAAAGGAAACTGTGTGTCTGGGTGAGCCAGGGTTTACGCATTTCCATCATAAGATGGAGGATTGATGTCTGACAGAAAACAACAAAATTCTCTAAAGCAATTATCCTTCAATTAAAAAATAAATAAATTAAAAAAATCTAATTTGACATCAGCACATTACAAGACTTTGGACATGCCAGCTTTTAAAAAATTTAATTTTTAATTGGAGGATAACTAGAATACAATATTGTGACGATTTCTGCCATATATCAACATATATCAGCCATAGGTATACACATGTCCCCTCCTTCTTGAGCCTCCTTCCCACCTCCCTCTTCATTCCCCCTCTCTAGGTTGTCACAGAGCACCAGCTTCGGGTTCCCGGCTAGACAGGCCAACATTCAATACCACATAAAATTATGTCATTTAATTAAAGTTAAACTTATTAGACACATGAGAAGCACACATAAAGTTGTAATCGAAAATACAGAAGTAAAATCAACTTTCATTTTTAGATGTCATGGTGGTTGAGGTTGGAAGTTTTTAAGATTTATATGATACACAACTCTGTTGTAAACAAACATAACAACTTGCTAAAATACGTCCAATAGTGTAGGAAGGACTCAGCCTTCAGAGTCTGCAGATCTGGGTGCAACCTCAGCTCAGACACTAACCTTGCCTATGGTGTTTGGAAAGTTACATAAACTCTCTAAACCATGGTTTTTCCCATTTGTTAAAAAATAATAATGCACTGTTTCTGCTAAGTGAATTAATTTCAATTTTCTCATAAGAACTCTCCAAATGAGTCATCCACACTCTTCCCAAGAAACAGAACCAAGACTGGAGTTGTTTGGTAACTTGCATGTAGTCACATGTATAATGAGGACAGACACAGAGTTGGCGCTCAGGCTGTCTGATCCCACATCCTTTTCTTGAACCACCTGCTCTACTGTTTTCCTGACACCTAGTTTTATCTCTAGGATCAAATGTGATACATTTGTAAAATTCTTTGCATGTAGGAGCTACCCACTCTTCATTTTATCCATATGGCTATCACTACCAACCTTATTGGTATATTTAACATCTCAACAGTGTTCTGAAAGGAGCCAACATCTACCTTTATTATCAAATAATAGCAGTTTCTACAGCCCTTCTCTGATAGAGTTTAAGATGTCACAACACACATATAAATCACAACTTGAGGTAATTTGTACTTTATCCTTTCAATGCTCATCCTAAATTTATTTTCACCTCTACTTTTCTTCTACACCTTTTGAGTCTGTCTCACGCTCCAGTCAATTAGAAAGGTGTCTTTCTCTCCATCAGACAGTATGATTCTTAAAGGCAGGAATGATTGTTTGTTTTCATTCTGATTTCAAAGCTGTATACAGTACTGCCCTAGAGTTAACACACAGAGAATATGGAAAAAGTAAATGAGTGCCTGATTCCTAAGAATTTCCACTTTTTCATTTCGAGGGGATAAGAAGTCTAATAACATCTAATTTACATGTGTTGAGGGTAGTGTTTGCTTTCATTTGGTTTAAGCTTGTGTTTTGCCTCTGAAGCCTGAACTTTCTAGATAGTCTTCTAAGATGACGGCTTGTCACCTGCCTGCAACACAGCCCTCACTGGGTTCACGTGAGGTCACAGCTCCATCCTTCTTCTTTAACGTTAAACACCAGACACAAAACAATAACAAGACAGGAGGGCGTAGCCTGTTTCTGAACCACGATGGCATACAAGCACTTAGCTGATACTTTGTGAAGAACAAAGAGTAATAGCAGCCTTTAAGCTGATAGAGGGTTTATTGTCGGAGGAGAGGCAACAGAAAGGAATGTGAGCAGAAATAACCTAGTGACGGGCTGGAGTGAGATTAGGAAGATGCTGGGAAGTGTCAGCAAATCAACAACAAATATTTCTCTCCTGTTGTTGTGTCTTCCAGCATCATACCAACACACACACACACACACACACACACACACACACACACACACACTTGATTCTCACACAAACTGAGGGTCCAAGGAGAAGCTGTCTTTAGAGAAAAGACTGGTGGTTGCCAAGGGGGACGGGTGGGGGAGGGATAAATTAGGAGTGTGAGATTAGCAGATGCAAACTAGTATATATAGGATGAATAAACAGCATGGTCCTACGGTATAGCACAGGGAACTACAGTCAGTGTTCTGTTTTAAACCACAATGGAAAAGAAAATGAAAAAGAGTGCACCTATATGTATAACTGATCACTTTGCTGTGTGGCATAAATTAGTTGAACATTGTAAATCAACTCTGGGTCAATAAAATAGGTTAAAAAGAAAAGAGAGAGAGAAATTGTTTTGTAAGGACTACAACCTTAGCTGTGTCCTTGCAGCCATCCAGGCAAAGCAGCGATGAGAGCAAGCCCGGGGGTTCAGACCTCCAGTATAAAGTCTTCCCTTCGGTTTCCTCCCTACCAAGAACACGCTAACACAGTAGGCGTGTGCCTCAGGGTAGAAACTCTGGAGAAAGATGGATTTGGGGATTTCAGTGTCTCCTGCTCCCCACGGCTGTTCTTCCTCCCTCCTGGCTGTCCTGTTTTCTAAACACACATGTTCATGCTGGGTTTTTTTTTTCATAGTTTGCTAAATATGCCTTTTAAATAACTTCTTTTCTTTAATTTTCTCTATTTTTTTTTCCTGGTTTTTGTCTTTGTTTGCCTGATTTTCTGGGCAGGAGGCCCAGCCTGGTTTATATTTCTTTTTTGTGTGTGGTTCTCTTTTCAAAACAATCCCTTCCTTTCTAATTATTCTCATTCATTTATTTTCTCATCAGAGAATTGAGCGATGTGTAAAAAGGGCTTCCTAGCCGATCCTTTGGGGTGAGTGTTTCCTTCTGCGTCTTTAAGCATCGCCTTGGATGCTTTGCGGAGATGGGGTTTCACGCCTTCCTAACCCATTTGTCTGCTGAGTGAAATGACACTGTTTTGACTGATGATGTTCACTTCACTCTTTTTCCTCTCCTAGTCAGGTAGACACCATGTAGGTGTCTCAGTGTGTTTGCAAGCCCAAGCGCAGTGTAGCTGCTGAGAAGGAAGCTGTTTGTGCCGGGGTGTTTGTGCGTCTGAGGGCTGGTGTGGCCGCGTGCGAGGCAGGGTAAATGCGTGGAAGAATGCTCCACTGCGCTTTGGCGTGTTTATTTTGGAATGTCATCTCCAATCAAATCTAACATTTATAACCGGCCTCCCTTCATGGCTTTCTGGGCCACAGTTTAAATGCCCGAGAATAAACATGTCAGCTCGAAATGGAAGATCGTGCCAGCAACTGGGGCAGCGTGCATCTCACAGCTGCTTAAAAATTAAAATTTCCTTCATGGTTAGACTTGCTTAGGGCTCTGCCTTTGGGCTGTGAAGAAAGAAAATACTTTGTGCCACGTAAAGAACAGACGCAATACCTTGTTCATCAGTAATAGTCACAGAGTATAGGAAGCTGAGCCAGGCTGCTTTCAAAGAAATTTCTCCCAAGTCACCATATTCTAGTGATTCTAAAATCAAACAAGATCCAGTTTTGCAGTAGAATATGTCTTCTGTATAAAACCTGGGTCTCCTGCATTGCAGGCATATTTTTTACCATTAGCGTCACCTGGGAAGTCCAACGTATTCTATGGGCTTCCCAGGTGGCTCAGTGGTAAAGAGTCCTCCTCTCAAAGTAGGAGACATGGGTTTGATCCCAGGATCTGGAAGATCGCCTGGAGAAGGAAATGGTAACCCACTCCAGTATTCTTGCTAGTATCCCATGGACGGAGGAGCCTGACAGGCTACAGTCCATGGGGTCGCAAAAAGTTGGACATGATTAAGCAACTAAACAACAGCAACAATGTATTCTGTAGCTCTTAAAACCGAGAGTCATATATTCCTGAGTAAGTGCACACATTTTAAAGACATCTAGTTGCAAAGACCAGTGTAACTTAAGCTTTATTTTTCTATTTGAAGGCAGAGAGTATTTTTCACAAATAACTCTACCCAAGTTCCTGACATATTCTCTGAATTTATCAAGCCAAACAGCACCATGTCAGGAGTAATTTGCCAGTGTCTTCAGTAAGCATGAACTTAATGCATGTTTCATATTTAAGAAGCCAGCAGAAGCTGTTGGCTTCCCAGTCCAGGGCTGTCCCGCTGAGCTGGGCCACTGCTGTCAAGTGAAGGTAATGAAATATTACGATGGTGCATGGGGACTGTACCAGAGACTTCTCTTATGAGACGTCACTCACCAGGGTGCTCTCCTTGATCATCACAAGATATATTGATTCCTACCCTTTGCTCTGGCAATTGAAGTCATCTTAGAGAAGGAGTTTCATAAGCAATTCGGATGGAGTCTATATCATATAACACTGGCCTTACTGCTGTCATAGCTCGGGATTTATCAGTGAAATCCAGTCATCTTCTGGGTCCTCTCTCAAATAAGAAGATAGGAGTTTATCCCTCGAGCAGTCAAGTTGTGGCACTGGGGGCAGTGATGGTGGCCAGAATAATGCCTGATGTGTTCCCGAATGCTTCATCAAGACCCCAGACTTTAGTCCAAGAGACCAACAGAGCAGCAGCTGTGGACCCAGAAAGGTGGATCAGTGCTCACTGCCACAGCCTATATTAGTTTCCTTATCTTTGCAGGTTGGGTCCTATTGGGTTTCAGAGCCAGCTGCCTCTGACAGACAGGACACTTACAGCCATGGCACGTGAAGGAGTGATTGGCCAAGAACTGCTGAACTGTGTTTGCTTGTAAACAGGCAGTGGATAGAGATTCACGGAAATGGATGAGCACAGTCCACAGTAGTTACAAGAAGTCCATAACTTTTTTCAAGGAGCACTTAGCTTGTTAAATGATTGTTTAAAAAAATGCCACTTCCATGTATTATTCTAAATTGTCCTTAGATGAATGGCAGGAAGTTATGTCTATCTTTTTAAGAAATATAATGTCCATGTTCATCCAAACAAAATGAAGTAAAGCATTGAAGTTTTATCTGCATAATTCAACCTAACCCTAACCTTCCTTTATCTGAATATTACAGGAAAACCATCTTGGTGGTTGTGGAGAGGACCCAAACTCTCTACAGAAGTGATCTCTCTTTTTATTATTTTTTATGTAACCGATGGGACATGACTTTTAACAAAATAAAAAGGCATTTCTGCTTAACGTAGTTTACAAACTGACAGTTAGAACTGCATTAAGATGGGTTGAGAGAGATATGGGTAGGATTTAATAATCTTCCATCTTAGCTTCAACTGTCACCAATTAGACACAGTTGGTGTTACTCTACCAGTAAAATTTGTACTCTGACTTCTGTAGTGTCTAAAGTCCTACAACTGTAGAGTTTATAGCTCTGCTGTCTTTAAATTTAAATATCATTAATGTTTACACATGTTTATCACTGTTTTTGCTGTGGCCATTGTGCATATACTAACCTTTTCTGTCTCATGCTTGTTGCCATTGTTCAGTCGCTCAGTTGTGTCCGATTGTTTGTGACCACAGGAACCACGGCACGTCAGGCTCCTCTGTCCTTCACTATCTCCAGTACTTTGCTTAGACTCATGTCCATTGAGTAGGTGATGCCATCCATCTCATTCTCTGTCATCCCCTCCTCCTCCTGCCCTCAATCTTTCCCAGCATCAGGGTCTTTTCCAATGAGTCGGCTCTTTGCACCAGGTGGTCAAAGTATTGGAGCTTCAGCTTCAGTATCAGTCCTTCCAATGAATATTCAGGACTGATTTCCTTTAGGGTTGACTGGTCTGATCTCTTTGCAGTCCAAGGGGCTCTCAGGAGTCTTCTCAGTTCAGTTAGTTCAGTCGCTCAGTCGTGTCCGACTCTTTACAACCCCATGAACCACAGCATGCCAGGCCTCCCTGTCCATCACCAACTCCTGGAGTCCACCCAAACCCATGTCCATTGTGTCAGTGATGCCATCCAACCATCACATCCTCTGTCGTCCCCTTCTCCTCCTGCCCTTAATCTTTCCCAGCATCAAGGTCTTTTCAAATGAGTCAGCTCTCTGCATCAGGTGGCCAGAGTATTGGAATTTCAGCTTCAACATCGGCCCCTCCAATGAACACCCAGGACTAATTTCCTTTAGGATGGACTGGTTGGGTCTCCTTGCAGTCCAAGGAACTCTCAAGAGTCTTCTCCAACACCATAGTTCAAAAGCATCAGTGCTCAGCTTTGTTTATAGTCCAACTCTCACATCTGTACACGACTACTGGAAAAACCATAGCCTTGACTAGATGGGCCTCTGTTGGCAAAGTAATGTCTCTGTTTTTTAATATGCTGTCTAGGTTGGTCATAACTTTCCTTCCAAGGAGCAAGCGTCTTTTAATTTCATGGCTGTAGTCACCATCTGCAGTGATTTTGGAGCCCAGAAAAATAAAGACAGCCACTGTTTCTACTGTTTCCCCATCTATTTGCCATGAAGTGATGGGACTGGATGCCATGATCTTAGTTTCCTGAATGTTGAGCTTTAAGCCAACTTTTTCACTCTCTTCTTTCACTTTCATTAAGAGGCTTTTTCGTTCTTCACTTTCTGCCATAAGGGTGGTGTCATCTGCATATCTGAGGTTATTGATATTTCTCCCGGCAATCTTGATTCCAGCTTGTGCTTCTTCCAGCCCAGTGTTTCTCATAATGTACTCTGCATAATTAAATAAGAAGGGTGACAATATATAGCCTTGAGGTACTCCTTTTCCTATTTGGAACCAGTTTGTTGTTCCATGTCCAGTTCTAACTGTTGCTTCCTGACCTGTATACAGGTTTCTCAAGACAGGTCAGGTAGTCTGGTATTCCCATCTCCTTCAGAATTTCGCACAGTTTATTGTGATCCACACAGTCAAAGGCTCTGGCATAGTCAATAAAGCAGAAATAGATGAAGGTTTCAGCAATATGTGAACCATGAACTTCCAGATGTTCAAGCTGGTTTTAGAAAATGCAGAGGAACCAGAGATCAGGAGTCTTCTCCAGCACCACAATTCAAAAACATATATCTAATGCTTACTGTAAAAATAAAAGTCATGATCATCTAATTATGTATATCTGACAACTCCTTGGATACAGCAAATTTCACACACATACTTACATTCCTGTGAATTTGTACCTCCACTCCCCTCCCCTGAGAATGTTCCTACCATCTCCGTAATGTCCAGCAGATGAGCTGGAGACCTGGGTCAGCTGGTGAGCACATGTGGGGTTATCAGGGAAATTGGCCTGAATCAGCTTGAATTCACCAATAAGCCATAACCTACATAGTATTTTATTTATGGGAAACCGTCATAAGCACTTCCATCATCATTCCCTTCAAAATCAGCTTGGCATAGCATGGATTTCTTCTTTCTTAGGATCTTTATAACTCTGCAAGAGTGAATTGATAAAGCAGGACATGCCAGGGGGGCCCTCCCTCACCCGTGCCCAGGTCCTGCCCTGGGAGCTGGTGAACAATGACTGTTGAAGAGCCAGTTAGCTGCCTCTCTGAGGCCTTTGACAGAAGGAAAGTCTCCAGTAGTTGTGTGAAGCCTTACTTAACTTAAATTGCACCTGGGAAAAAGGCTGTAGAAGAGAGAAGATTGTTGGATCCTGGTGCTTCCTGGCAGAACACAATGCCTGTGGTGTTCCTTTTACTGGTGTCTGACACTGCTGGAGGGCTTACTGGGGGTGCCGGGTGAATTGACGAGTAAGTGAGAGTTGGACTGTGAAGAAAGCTGAGTGCCGAAAAATTGATGCTTTTGAACTGTGGTGTTGGAGAAGACTCTTGAGAATCCCTTGGACTGCAAGGTGATCCAACCAGTCCATCCTAAAGGAGATTAGTCCTGGGTGTTCATTGGAAGGACTGACGCTGAAGCTGAAACTCCAGTACTTTGGCCACCTCATTTAAACAGTTGACTCATTGGAAAAGACCCTGATGCTGGGAGGAATTGGGGTCAGGAGGAGAAGGGGACAACAGAGGATGAGATGGCTGGATGGCATCACCGACTTGATGGACCGGAGTTTGAGTAAACTCCGGGAGTTGGTGATGGACAGAGAGGCCTGGCGTGCTGTGATTCATGGGGTCGCAACGAGTCAGACACGACTGAGTGACTGAACTGAACTGAACTGAACTCTACTCAAAGTGGGAAGGACCAGGAGTATCCTATCCCCCCAGGGAAAATGGTGGCACTCTTCGTATGGAAACCAGTGCATCTGACACAGGGGTTCCTGACTAATAGAGGGAGAGAAGTAGGCTGGTCATTGGCTTGGTCCCTTCCAGGCATTATTACAAATACCACCGATAAACAAGTTGATAAACAAGAGAGACGGGTGGCTCACAGTGCTGGAGGCCGAGAAGTCCAACATGGAGACACCGGCGCTGTGCCTTCTGGGAAATCCCTCTTCCTGGTTTACACCCAGTGTCTTCTTGCTGTGTCCTCACCTGGCGGTAGGCTCGAGGGGTATCCTGGAGCATTAAACCTCCCAAAGGCCCCACCTGCCGACACCACCACTCTCCGGGGTCAGACTGTCAACATGTGAATTTGGGGTGAGGCACAAACATTCAGACCACAATAATCACATCTGTACACCTAAGATAAGGACTCATCAAGGGCACAGAAAATGGCATAGGGTTTATTTGAATTTATTGACAGAGAGAGTTTTGTTTTCTACCAAAGGAAATATTTTGTTTTTCTAAATATCTGTGCTGAAAAGTTTTCCCCAATTTTTTTCACTCCATGTACCAGTACCTTACTAGCCTCTTCATTCCATCAGAGACTAAGAAAAAACAGTATGAGGAACAACCTGTCCTTGAGAGCTGGTCTAGGTGATAAGAGGATGGTTTCCAAAGGGAATATAACTACTCATGAAATCTGGAGAGAGCCAAGGGGTTGGCCTATCGCCTGCATCCAGATTAAAATGAGAGAAAATAGCATGAGGTGCTCTCAGATGTAGATAGAGAATAATACAAATGTGACTTACAGTGTAGGTCATGTTTCATCTTTTTTAAAGGTTTATATTATGAGATGTTCCTCAGATTCTTGGATTGTCTCTGAAGTACCATTTGTGAGAGTTGCACAGTGTTCTGTGTGACCTGAGTAGCTAGGGGACGACCAGACATTCACAGTCTTATTTATTTTCTAAAGTTGGTCTGGGACATGGCTGCCGCACCAAGATGAAGTCCCCCAGCCCACTTTCCCTAAGGTAAGGTCATGCTCTTACCTTAGCTCTCATTAATAGTGACGTGTGTTACTTCTGGGCCAGAGCAGTTAAGAATGAGCTTTTCTTCTCAGGCTCTATGACTTCTCTCCTCTGTTGACTGACTGTAAAATGGCTGAGGTCACTCTGGAAGCTGGTACTGAAGACGGGCAGACCCTCTGTTCATTAGGGACCCTGATGACTATCAAGATTAACTGCCATCCTATCTACCCCTCACCACCAGTGAAAATTTATGTTTGTTGTTTAGGCGCTAAGTTGTATCCAACTCTTTGCAACCACAAGGACCATAGCTCACCAGGCTCCTCTGTCCATTGAATTCTCCAGGCAAGAATAGTGCAGTGGGTTTCCAAATCCATGGGATCTTCCTGACCCAGGAATTGAACCCACATTTCCTGCTCAGCAGGTGGATTCTTTACCACTGAGACACTTGGGAAGCATGAAATTTTACATAGTGAGAAATTAAATATTATGAGACTAAGCCACTGAGCTATAGGACTTATCTGTTATATCAATTAGTGTTACCCTAATAAAGAAACTAGTGCCTTAAAGTGAATGGTGCCATAAGGAAAGTCTTAACATATGTGACATCACTTCAGAGACCAGGTGGGAGACAGGATAAAACCCAACACTGAAAGCTGGGAGGACAGAGCCCAGGTTGAGAGCAACAGACCACTGGGGTAACCACTTTAACTTCCTCCTGTCACTTCTAAATCCTAGATTATAATCTAACTCCTACCCCACTGGGTAAATGAAAATAAATGAAAACCCTTTCTAATAGTCTGCAATGAATTTTCTAGTGACCAGATCAAATGGACATATTTCATCCCTTGTATGACTGTAACTCCTTATAGCATTTCAGAGAAAGTGAACAGGGACTTTTTCTTCCTTGTTACTCTCTGTTTTCTTGGCTTCTGGTTTTGTCATCACCATCATCTATCAGTGTTGACCCCTATGCCTACTGCTCCTCTCTAGGTCTTCTCCCTGGGCCTGGTCCTTGCATGTTGGAGGCACCTGCTGTCCTGCCCTGGTCATTTGCACCCATGCTCCAGAGCCTGCCTCCTGGATCCTCGCAGCTACTGCGTCTGCATGCTCAGCCTCTCCGCACAGACTCTATGACAGGCTACTACCTCAGTGTCTCCCGGAGACCTCAGGCTAAACAGGACTGATTGCACTGACTTTTCCTCCTGCAAACCTCTGCCTTCCCCTCTATTTCCTGTGTGGGTTGGCAGTTCCTCGTCTGTACCCCAGGAAGACTGTGGCCTTGACTGACACTTCAATCCCAGCCTGGTCCCCTCAGCTCAGGCCAGCCCAGCTCCTGTCCACAGAAATAGATGAGACAGGCACTGTGTTCAGAAATCACTTTGTTACATGGCAACAGATCACTAATACAGGGAAAAAGAAAACAAACATTATAATGTCAGCATTTGTCAATTATAACTTTTGACATCTGTGACTGTTAATGAAGGGAATTCTTGGTGGTAATATTCAGACACTTCTTAATATTGATGTGTTGGAACAGCATGTTTTAGTGTCTATTGGTTTATTTGATGTGACAAAAGTGTTTTTCTTAAAGGAATTTACTCATTCCTGGTATATTTACTATATGAGAATTATCAATGTATATCTTCATGGTCAAGAAATTGTGTTAATGTTGATTAATCATAAAGTAAGTAGAATATGGGCTTCTCTAATGGTTCAGTGGGTAAAGAATGCATCTGCAGTGCAGGAGACTCAGGAGACATGGATTCTATCCCTGGTTGGGACGATCCCTGGAAAAGGAAATGGCAATCCACTCTAGTATTCTTGCCTGAAAAATCCCATGGACAGAGGAGACTGGTGGGCTACAGTCCAGGGGGTTGCAAAGAGTTGGACACAACTGAGCCACTGAGTTCACAAGGAGAATATACAGTTAAATTTAAGCCTCAATTATTGACAGACAGCTATAAAGAATCAAAGGACTTCCCGGCAGCTCAGATAGTAAAGAATCTGCCTGCAATACAGGAGACCTGGGTTTGATCCCTGGGCAGGGAACATCCCCTGGAGAAGGAAATGGCAACCCACTCCAGTATTCTTGCCTGGAGAATCCCACGGCCAGAGGAGCCTGGCAGGCTACAGTCCATGGTGTCAGAGTCAGACGTGACTGAGCGACTAACACTACTACTATAAAGAATCAAAACAATGTCCCTTGACCTTACCCTGTATCAATCAACGTTTCCTGGTATAACTGAAGTGCCCCCAATTCCTTGCAAACATGCAAAGATTTGGTTCTTCCAATGCAAATAAATTTATGTTATAATTTTACATATACAACAACAAGGCAAATGGCAAGGCCCCCAGGGTCTTGGCTAATTGTGTGTGCATATGACTTAATTTAACTGGCTGTCTTGTTTAATTCATTGTCTTAACACTCCCGCCTCCCTCTCTCTATTTGAAATTACCTCCAGGATGAAATAGAATGCTCTCATTCTAAGAGTAGGAAAACATTCCTTGTGAGCCATTTTTCAGTCACAGGTCAATAATTTTGATAGGCGGTGTTCCCTTTGCCTCGTCCAGCAGGGTGGAGACAGACGGTCTCATGACTCGGAGACTCACCGAGGTTTTATACTAAATGCTGCCCACAGGACAAAGACAGGCGTCATTAGAGGGGCAAGCTCCGTGGCGCGTTGTATTGTGAGCTATGGCGGCATGATGAAGTTCGGTTCCCCGACAGGCATTAATCACATTCGCAGATTAAACTAATTTTCTGTGGCCTAAAGCAGCTTTTCTAGATTCAGTCATTAAATTTTTCATTTAATCATTTTCATATGTGGAAAAAATGATGTTTTCTACAGAGATGGAACGGTTATCCCTACTCTGGAGAAATTTACGGCATTATATGGCTGGGGCTTAATAGAGATTTAGGTTTCATTTGGGGAAAATACTGAAGATAAAATTTAATGGTGCATAGAACCACAGAGGTGACTTGTCATCATAAGTCATACGAAAAAGCTCTAAGTGATGAGACTTGCTATCTCCTCACTGAAAGAACACTATGAAAATCCAAATTTAAAATAATGCCTCGTACCATAAATTTTTATTTCTGTGTATTCTTGCCTGTCTCCAAGTATCACGAAACAGCACGCCATTCATTCTGAGATGTGTTGACTCTAAATCTGTATTTAACACTGAAAAATGACAGCCCTCGGTGTTCTACTAACCTACGATTTTAAAAGATGTGTTCTCCTTCTTTGTACTTTACAATGCAAAATAAAAGTAGGTGGATTTAAATGATTTAGTTAGTTTCTCCTTAGTTTTATTCCTCAGAATGAATGTCCAGACACCCTGATGTTCCCATAAAATTGTATTTGTTACCTTCACTTTGGCCCCCAACATTGACCAACTCCTCTATGAGGTACATTTTGCTTTGGACATTTTGTATTTCTTCAGTTGGTCCGCCATCTCCAGTCTCTGTTCCATTCCCTCATATGTCTTCCAGGCAACTCTTCAGAACAGGGCGATCGAATAGATATTTCTTGATGACGAAAATATTCTACGTCTGAGCTGCCTGAGACACTGATTGCCAGGCGATTTCACTCTCACCAAGAAGCTCTTTAGTTTCCCTTTGTTTCTGCCTTTAGAGTAGTACCATCTACATATCTGAGGTTGTTGATATTTTTGCTGCAATCTTGATTCCAGCTTGTGATTCATCCAGCCCAGCATTTCACATGATGTACTCTGTGTAGAAGTTAAATAAGCAGTGTGAAAACATACACCCTTGATGTACTCCTTTCTCAATTTTGAAAGTCTGTTGTTCCATGTCTGGTTCTAACTATTGCTTCTTGACCTGCATACAAGTTTCTCAGTAGGCAGGTAAGGTGGTCTGGTATTCCCATCTCTTGAAGAATTTTCCATTTAGTTGAGATCTACCCAGTCAAATACTTTAGAGTAGTCAATGAAGCAGAAGTAGATGTTTTTCTGGAACTCCCTTGCTTTTTCTATGATCCAGCAGATGTTGGCAATTTAATCTCTGATTCTTCTGCTTTTTCTAGATCCAGCTTGTATATCTGGAAGTTATCACTTGGCATTTTATTATTTTATTTCATTTTATTGAGTGCTAGTTATGTGTCAGGCACGGTGCAACGTTCATCAACACAGATACTTTCTTATTTCTATTATTTTTATTTCTGAACTCTTCTTGGCTACTGAGACTTGTAGCAAACTACTTTTGACCTCTGAATGACCTGAGGATGCGTGGAGCATTTATGTGCAATGTTACGGTGTATGCTTGCCGTGGGGTCCCTGTTGGGACTTCACAGTCAGATGTGGGCCATCCGTAGCTGGACAGTCGGTGGAACTGCATACAGGATTCAAAGGAAAATATGCTAAATAAAAGGACTTGTTTCTCTCTCTCTTTCTTGTCTTTTCCCAAAATTCTCTTTGAGATTTTACATTAAAGGAGTGAAATTTTCTTTAATGGAATAAGAACCTCATATCTAGAAAACTAATGTACATGAACCTATTGACAAAATAGGAATTAACTCAACAGACATACAGAACAAACTTATGGCTACCAAAGGGAAGCAGGGAGGATTGGATAAATTAGGAGTCTGGGATTAACAGATACACACTACTCTGTGTAACATAGATAACCCACAAGGATCTGCTATATAGCACATGGAACCGTTTTCAGTATCTTATAAAAACCTATAATGGAAAAGAGTCTAAAAAAGAGAATATATATGTATATATATGTGTATGTATAACTAAATCAATGTGCTGTACACCAAAACTAATACGACATTGTAAATCAACTATATTTCAATAAAAATTTTTTAAAAAGAACCTTGCATTGTAATGTCTATGGCATTTTCAAATTCTCTGAAAACCAAATCCCAAATTCCCAAATATAAAAAGACATCCTTGAAAGCATTTTGCTTGAAAATATTCAGGTATTAAAATAACAACTATGTAAAATTTTCAGAACATTTCTGCCTGATTGGATTAAGATCAAATTTATTAAAATATGTCTGAACCAATTAAGTACATTGTGATATTATATATAGTACAAAACACCCACCAATGATAATAATTTTTATCAGCATTTCACATCTGCAGTTAACATGAAGCAGATGCTACAGGACACGGCCTGTTGTTTTATATTTGTATGTGGCAACGTGTTTTGATGTTTGCTTTTTAATTGTAACATCATGTAACGCAGCTTTTTAAAGGTACTTGTGTGGTAAGTGTCAAAGGCTGAGTTAAATTTTATTTTCAAAACTCTTTGTAGCATTTCCAGGGATCCTATCTTTTTCCATAAACTCAAGAGAAACCAGCAGATTTGGATCACTGAGAACGGAGTTATGGGTTCTACATCATAGTGAGCGGACACACACATGTCTTGCTTTTGCTGTTTCCTATAGACTGGACGACGAATCAGAATCACTCTTGGATATATAGAATCTAGAAAGATGGTACTGATGAAACGATTTGCAGGGCAGCAATAGAGAAGCAGACATAGGGAACAGACTTGTGGACACAGTGGGGGAAGGAGAGGGTGGGATGAATTGGGAGAGTAGCATGGAAACATTTATACTACCATACGTAAAATACGTAGCTAGTGGGAATTTGCTGTCAGACACAGGGAGCTCAAGTTCAGTGCTCTGTGATGACCTAGAGAGGTGGGATGGGGTGGGAGGTGGAAGAGAGGTTAAAGAGGGAGGGGACATATGTATACCTATGGCTGATTCATGTTGATGCATGGCAAAAAACAACACAATATTGTAAAGCAATTATCCTCCAATTAAAAATAAATACATTTTTAAAACAGTGAATTAAAAAATCACCCTTGCTTATTTTCACAGAGAAACTTCTAATTCACAGGAGGGAGCCAGTGGTGGCCCAACCTTTCAGTGATGGCTGTATCTCACACATGAAGAGCTAGCCTGTGACAGATTCGGGGACCCTTTTATTTTGGAGAAGCAGCAGAAAAATTGAGAGATCCTCAAATTTTCTATATCTTCTTCTCCTTTGGTCTCAAAGTGACTGTGCATAGAGGCAGAAGAAAAAACTTTTAGAAAGACCTTCCAATTAAGCAAAGTGTTTATTTCCATTAAAATATACCTTAGCAAAATTGATTAAAATGTAATGACTGTCTTGAGATGGAATTAAATGAGAGGCATATTAGAACATGAAAGTGTGGACGTTTTATTAACATACTTTTCAAAGTTTATGAAAGTAAATATTTGTGCAGAAACCATAATTCAATAGCACAAGTGGAGCTAGATTAAAGGAAACACATGGACATCAGATCTGGTGCCTCGGGGCCCCACTTCATTCTATATTTCCTATAAATGCTTGCTGGTAATGTGCCCAGGTGGGCCAGGCCCAGACGCCACTTCCTCATGGCAGCTCTGTGCCATGGTCCTCATTTAATGCGTCTCTTGGGCTACCCTGATGGCTCAGACAGTAAAGAATCCACCTGTAATGCAGGAGATATGGGTTCGATCCCTGGGTCAGGAAGATTCCCCAGAGGAGGAAATGGCAGCCCACTCCAGTGTGCTTGCCTGGAGAATCCCATGGACAGAGGAGCCTGGTGGGCTACAGTCCATGGGGTCACAAAGAGTTGGACACGATTGAGCACATGAGCACATTATTATCAAGAAGCTATGGCTTGTTGCTAAGGAGAGGTCATATGTACAGCTAGACGGGTAGGGTCTAACTAGAGTGGAAATGAACATTATAACCACGGGACAGTTTCTTTGCAGAGCATCATCACCACTAGTCCACACATGTGATGTTGTTTTCCTTATTTTTGTCAAAGAGGTGACTCCTGTGTCACTCACCAAATTGTCGTGTGGCTGATCCACCTGGAGAGTTTTCAAGAATGCTTTCATCACACATCACTGAGAACTGAGTGAAATGGATCTTGTTTGGGGGGAGGTTCTGTGGCTTCTTGCTATTCAATGCATGCTCAACAGGGACCATCAACATCGGCCACCTGGGGACTGTTCAGAAACACAGAATCTCAGGCCCATCTTCTTGGGTACAAAACTGGAATCTGCATGCTGATAACATCCTCAAGGGACTTGTACTCACATTAGAATTGGAGAAGCGCTCCTCGAGTGCTTGAGTGTTTGCTTCTGACAAAGTGTAAACTTTTGTGCCTTTGTGTCTACTTGTGACACACAAGAAAGGATTTCCCTGGGTGGTAAGACTGAGCCTTCCTTTTGATAGAAAGAGGGAAAATGGAATATGATTGAGCATCTCCTGTAGCTTCAGTGAAGCGAATTTGAACTCAGGTCTAGGATCCTTTCATTAAGCCATGTGGGACATGGAAGGTGAGAGTTTAGAACTCAGAATCCCCAGAGACCCAGCCTTGAGCTGGACAGTGAGCAGGGCATTGGTTCCCAGCATCCCAGAGTCACTGTCTTCACACACTCTCTCCCAGCCTCAACAACCTTCTTCTTCCTTGTCTTTGGTTCTCACCTAAGAGCTCTGTAAGCACTGACACTACTTATCTATGAATAGAGTTGCCTTTCTTGGTGACTTTTATTACAGCCTTTAAAAAACTGAAGCCTCCAAAGTCTTAATACCTGAAGGATGGAAAGTACAACTGTTAGATTCTAGGCATTGTAATGAAATGAACTTTGAAAGTAAGATCGCCCATCTTGAACTCTTTTTTTGTTCTGTTCTACACTCAATTTTTAAATTTTATATTGGAGGATAGTTGGTTTACAATGTTGTGTTAGTCTTAGTTGTACATATTGTGTGTTCAGTTGCTCAGTCATGTCTGACTCTTTGCTATTTCCTCCTCCAGGGGATTTTGGCAGGCCAGATTCTTTATCACTTTGCCATCTGGGAAGTGATCACTTTATAGCGCTCTTTTCAGATTCTTTTTCCATATAGGTTACTATGGAGTATTGAGTAGAGTTCCCTGTGCTATACAGTAGGTCTTTGTTGGTTACCTAACTTACATTATAGTAGTGTGTGTACGTTGAATTGTTTAAAACTCACTAGGAGATGTCTGTTGGTTTGTGAAGTGTGTTTGAAACCCTTGAACTGTGTTTGGTGTCAGATACTTAGGGGAGGCGGCCATGGGCCGGGCCCTCAGGGTCAATTTTCTTCTTGGGTTTACCATCTTGTAAGATTTCCACCAGGAGGAAGCTAGGGGGGACCCTAATTTGTAATGTAGCTGGTGCCCCCTGCTGGCATAGGCTTTCTGAAATTTCCTTCTCTTGGGGTGTCTGTGCCCCAGCCCTGTTAAGACACCGTCTTGCCCACATAGCCTACAGGCATCTGGGTAAGTCATTTAATTAACCTTAGCTTCAGGTCTCTGACATGCAAGAGTCAGGTAACAATACCAGCCAATCCTAAATTTCTTGTTGAAAGATAGAATTAATTAGGGATGACAGTAAAATACTTTATGAAAACTTGGTACTGAGAGGTGATAAATGTTTGAACATGCCTCCGGTATTCCTTGGGCAGGAAAATGACGATATGATATGTATTATTATTCAACCCGATGTGGCTAATTTTATCTCATTATTAATTCTCACTTCTCTCCAAGCTGAAACGCACAGACACACCTCATGGGTCCCCGTTAATGTTATATAAGCTAAAGGGTCTGCCTGAGTCTGCGCTCTCCTGTGGGAGAGGGGAGGAGAGGCCTCCTGTCTGTGGGTGCATGTCCAAACCTCAGGGATGATCCTTTGAGATCTCTTCTGATGTGACTGTCATCGATAAAGGAGCACACTGTCTCTCTGCACTGTAGTAAGAGTGCTGTCAGGATCCCAAAGACTGACTTCCCCTGGAAGATGGAAGGGAGAAGCAAGTTGAAGATGGCCTTCCTATGAGCTTCTCTAGTGGCGCAGATGATAAAGAATCCATCTGCAGTGCGGGGGACCTGTGTTCAGTCCCTGGGTTAGGAAGATCCCCTGGAGAAGGAAGTGGCAACCCATTCCAGGATTCTTGCCAGGAGAGTCCTACGGACAGAGGAGCCTGGTGGGCTATAGTCTATGGGGTCACAGAGAGTCTGACATGATGGAACATATCATGAGTGAACAATAACAACCAAAACTCTCTGTGATGACTTCTTTTTTCAGAGCCTAAAACCAAAGAAATATATAAACATTTTATTATCTCTCTATGGCGTGCTGTGATTCATGGGGTCGCAAAGAGTCAGACACCATTGAGCGACTGAACTGAACTGAACTGATGGTGATTATGGGCTTCCCCAGTGTTCAGTGGTAAAGAATCCACCTTCAAGGCAGGAGACACAGGAGACACAGGAGACACAGGTTCCATCCCTGGGTCAGGAAGATCCCATGGAGGAGGAAATGGCAACCCACTCTAGTGTTCTTGCCTGAAGAATCCCTTGGACAGAGGAGCCTGGCGGGCTACAGTCCATGGGGACACACGGAGTCAGACACAACTGAAGCAACTTAGCACACATATGGTTATTATGTCTGTCTAAGTGCTCAAGTTATATAAGGGGCAATGGGGGGCAGTAAAGAAAGAACTTGCTTCTTGTGAGATTGTGAATTAATGAAATAAGAGTGATGATTTTTAAAAGAATGTGTGACTTCCTCCTTTGCCTTCAACAGCTCCTTACTGCTTGGGTAGACTCCATCTATTTATGTTTCACTGTTTTCTTTGTTGCCTCAAACAAGAACAAGTTTCTTCCTTTCCTGAGTTCCTTCCTGGGGGAAAGGGCGTTGTCAGAGGGGAACTTGGGCAGCAGAGAGGAACTTGGTTCTTCATGCTGGGCAGGGTGGAGCTCTTTAAATTTTCTATGGTGTCCTGTGAGTCCCCTTGGCCCCTGGCTTCTGTGGTTTTGAGTGGTGGGGAAGAGAGAAGATGGAGGAAGTTTTGAGCATGGATTTTGAGCAGGTATGGCCCCAGCTTGGATGCTGTGCCCAGCACCTATGGTTGCCTCTGGGCTCTGGATGGTGCGGTTGGAGCATTATGTCTGTGGGGTCAGTGACTGCCGATCCTTGCACACCCAGGAATGTTTGTTGGTATAGATGTATTGGGGACATATGACATCATTTGATGGGACTTGACATAAAAGCACGAAGCCCACACTCCTTTGACTGAAGTCACACCACTTAGCACTCCCCCTTCAGTTCCCTGCAGCTTTGCTTCTAATTTGTAGGTTTCCATGTTTGTCTGTCTTGGGCTGGCAGTTCCTGCCGAGAGTCTAGGAGAGAGATGCAGTTGTCACTCAGACTCTCCTTGTTCTTCAAATTCTACGTCTTCCTCTCCTCTCCTATTTGTGAGTCTGGCTCCTGGATTAGTGTCTTTTTCCTGCCATCCTCTCAGAAACCTTAGTGTTTTAATAAGAATGACAACTATAACACTGAAAAAATATAAAAGCGCTAGTCGCTCAATCGTGTCTGACTCTTTTTGTGATCTCATGGACTGTAGTCCACCAGGCTTCTCTGTCCATGGATTCTCTAGGCAAGAACGTTGGAGTGGGTTGCCATTCCCTTCTCCAGGGGATTTTCCTGACCCAGGGATCAAACCTGGGTCTCCTGTGTCTCCTGCATTGCAAGCAGATTCTTTACCATCTGAGTCACCAGGGAAGCCCTGTAGCACTGAAACATGCTGTGAACTCAAGAGCAAGAGGGCCTCTCATTCTTTACAGATTCCTAATATTTAGGATGAAAGCTTGTGTTAAAAAGGGCTCCATAAAATGTTGTGGTTGCTGGGTTCAGTTTAGCTGAAATTCTTCTAGAATTAGACCCGGAGACAAGGATTTGAATGCATGTGGTTTTGGGGGTGGGGTAGGTCCAGGGTCACGATAGAAGGAGTGGGGATGTGGTACAGGGAAGAGGAGGTAGCCGATAAAATGTGCCTTATTCAATCTACCACCACAGTGGAGATGGGAGCCTAATCCATGGGAAATTCTGGGATGTATCATAAAACACGTGCTTCAGAGTTTTCCCACCCAAGAGGCAATGGAGCCAGTGTCATTAAGCAGTAATTTCTGAAAGCAGATGAAAGACTATTTGCTGGGGTGTTCATCCTGTCACCTCCAGCCTGCTCTGCTGACATGAGTGGCTTCCAAGGCTCAGGAACTCAATGCCCTAAGACACGGAGATGCAGCTGGAAGCATTTGGAAACCTACCAGACACACCGACAGCCAAGGCCGTCCAAGGGCATGGACATAATCCACTCCAGTTAACTGTTTTTAAGTGAAAGTAGTTTATTGTTCTAAAGCCTCTGGCTATAATTTTAAGGATATCAATGACATTTTTATCACAGTCATTTCAGTAATATAAAAATAAATGCTATTTTAATGAAGTCCAAATTATCTCATCTTTTTTTCCCTCATACTTTTCGTGTCATGTCTAATAAATCTGCCAAATTCAGGTCGTGAACTTTTGCCTCTGTTTTCTTCTAAGGCTTTTATGGTTTTAGCTCTTCTGTTTAGGTTGTTGATTGACTCTGAATTGACTTTTGTACCTAGTGTGAGATAAGGGGCCAAGTTCACTCTCTTGCAGGTAGATATTCAGCTGTCTCAGCACCACTGTTCTTTCCAGATTGAGTGGTCTTGGCACCTTTGTCATAAATCCATTGGTGTGATGTGTGGTTGATTTTTGGACTTTCACTTCTTTTCCACTGGTCTAAATATCTATTCTTGTGCCAGTGCTACATGGTTTTCATTATTATGTCCAGCTGAAGCTCCAATACTTTGGCCACCTGATGCGAAGAACTGACTCATTGGAAAAGACCCTGATGCTGGGAAAGATTGGAGAACGGGAGGCAAGAGGAGAACGGGACAACAGAGGATGAGATGGTTGGATGACATCACTTACTCAATGGGTACGAGTTTGTGCAAACTCCAGGAGATAGTGAAGGAAAGGGAAGCCTGGTGTGCTGCAGTTCATGGAGTCACAAAGAATCAGACATAACTTAGTGAATGAACAATACCACCATAGCAAGTTTTGAAACTGGGAGAGATGAGTCCTTCAACTTTGTTCATTTTCAAAATGATTTTGGGTGTTTGGAACCTCACAGTTCCATATGAATTTGATGAACTGATTTACCATTTCTGTAAAAAAAACAAAAACAAAAAAACTTCACTAGAATTTTAATAGGGATTATATTGAATATGTAGCTCACTTTCGGCAGTATTGCCATTTTAACAATATTAAACATTCTAATCCATGGGTGTGGAGTGTTTTTCACTTATTTAGGTCTTCTTTAAGTTTTTTCCAGCAATGTTTTACAGTTTTCACTGTATAAGTCTTTTACATACTTATTTGATTTTACTCCTAGGTACTTTCTTCTTTGAATGCTGTTGTAAACATACTTGTTCTCTTAAATTTCCTTTCTGGATGGTAATTACTGGTGTATAGGAACTCTGATATCGGCACGTGGATCTCGTACTCTGCAATTTGCTGAATCATCTGTAGGCTCTGGTTATTGTGTGGACTCTTTGGGATTTTCTATATATAGGGTCTTATCATCATGAATAAAGATAGTTCTACTTCTTCCTTTTCAATTTGATACCTTTTATTATTTTTCTTGTCTAATTTATCTGGCTATACCTTGTAGTACAATGAGGTCAGGGATTCATGTCTTATTCCTGATAAGGAAGAAAGCTATTTTTCTTTCATCATCAAGCATGGTGTTAACTGTGGATTTGTTCTCAGTGCTTTTTATTATGCTGAGGATACATGAAAATTCTATTCCTGTTTCTGGAGGTCTGTTATGAAGGGGTGTTTGATTTGGTGAAATGCTTTTTCTGCCTTTCTGTGAAATTAGTTGATCACGTGATTCTTTTTTCCTTCCTTGTATTAATGTCATTTATTACATTGATTTTCATAGGTTGAAACACCCTTGGATTCCAAACTTTTGTACATCAAAAGCCACTATCAAGAAAGTAAAAAGACAGTTTATAGAATGGGAGAAAATATTTGCAAATTATATATCTAAAAAGAGTCTAGTAAAAGCAAACAACCAGTCTCAAAAAAAGGGTCTAATATCTAGAGGGAGGAGGATTGAAGGCAGGAGGAGCAGGGGATGACAGAGTATGAGATGGTTGGATGGCATCACTGACTCAATGGACATGAGTTTGAGCAAGCTCCAGGAGATAGTGAAGGACAGGGAAGCTTGGCATGCTGCAGTCCATGTGGGAGCAAAGAGTCGGGCATGACTGAGCAACTGAATAACAACGATGATATCTAGAAAAGGACATTCCAGGTGGTTCAATGGTACAGCATCCACCCGCCAGTGCAGGAGACTCAAGAGATGTGAGTTTGATCCCTGGGATGGGAAGATCCCTTGGAGAAGGAAATGGCAACCCACTCCAGTATTCTTGCCTGGGAAATCCCATGGACAGAGGAGCCTGGTGGGCTACAGTCCACAGGGTGCAAAGAGTTGGACACGACTGTGCACCTTAGCACGCACAGACATGAATTCTGGATTTTCTCCTAATTTGTTTTATGATTTTCCTTTTGTTGTCAGTAAACATTATTGAAACCTTGTGAAAATTATTTGAGGTCTAGGTTTCAGAGACTCTTTTTTGTTGTTCACCTGGGATGATCTAAAACTAGCATTCTCCTTGGATTTCTGGAGGTCACAGAAATATTGACAAGGTGTCTTCTGTCTCCCAACACAGAGACGGCTGCCTCGCTGTCATGAATCTGAATGGAGACAGCTTTCAGCTCTTCTCATTAACCATGTCCTCTCTCATCTGTCTCCTTGCTTTTGCTTAGAGTCTGCTGTCTTTTTCAAGGCTAGGGAACCATTTCCTGACCAACCAGCCCTAGTCTCTGGCTAGTCATGGTGCTCTCAGGTTGGCGCATAGCCTTGTTCTTAGCATTTTTTTCCCCCCTGAAATTAATTAATAAAATATTTTGGCAGTGTCACATAGCTTGCACCTAGTTCCCCGACCAGGGATGGAATTTGGATCCCCTGCAGTGGAAGAGCAGAGTCCTAACCACTGGACCACCAGGGAATTCCCCCTTAGTGGTTCTGACGCTGCATTTCAATTGTCTAAAACTTCGCTGAGAGCAGGCTTTCTATCTTTTCCATCTTCTATCCTCAGGGCTGAGCCACTCTCAGACATGTCATAAATCTTTGTTGAACAAATGAATAAGGACACTTCAAAATTAATAAAAACAAAAACATAATACTCCTCTCTTGCTGATGGCTTGACTGTTGCATCACATTTCAGGCCCAATGGTGAAGTATAATTGAACCTATTTACCAGCTCCTGTCATCAAGGAGAGTTAAAAACTAATTGCTGCTCAAACCAAGGCTGCTCAAACCGAGATTGTGGTGTTGGGAGAGACTCCTCAGGATTACTGAGTGGGTAACAGTGAACAACACTTCCAATAAACTCACTCCTCTTGTTATGTGGGGACCATGGAATGGGCAGCTTAATTGGCCTAGTAGGTTTGTCTTAGGGCAGCTTTTTCCAACAGCCAAGGCTGACGGCAGTAGAAAGAACAGCTTGTGACTCCCAGACAGCCTCCTGAACTTGTGCTCTGTCCACATCTCCGCACAGGTTTGGGGTTTCTGGGAGGCAGCCTGCGGATGCAGCTGAGCACATCTGAAATGGTTGTCTGGGGGAACTGGGGCTTCTGCCTGTCTGTGCTTTTGCTGCACAAATCTGTAAGATGTGGTTAGAACATCAGCATCATTCCTTGATTTATTTAGCTTGGTGAAAAAGTCATTGCCATCTCGGGCTGTAAATTTTAAATCATTACAACTAGGCTCAAACACATCTTTATTCATCAAAATAGGAACTGTTATGATCAACACATTTTTGCCAATGAGAAATAAGTTTGTTTATTCCTATAGCATGAAAAATCCATGCTTCGGGATTTGATGAACTCTTGGAAAGCATTTCCCCTGCAAAAAGTTGTCGAGATGCTTGAAGAAGTGGTAGTTCATTGTTGAGAGTTCAGGGGAATATGATGGACGAGGCAAAACTTTATAGCCCAATTCATTCAACTTTTGAAGCACTGGTTGTGCGACATGAGGTTGGGTGCTGTTGTGGAGAAGAATTGAGCCTTTTCTGTCAACCAGTGCTGGCTGTAGGCGCTGCAGTTTTTGGTGCATCTCACCTATTTGCTGAGCTTAATTCTCAGTGTAATGGTTTCACCAGAATTCAAAAAGCTATAGTGGATCAAACCGGCAGCAGACCATCAAACAGTGACCATGATCTTGTTTTGGTGCAAGTTTGACTTTGGGAAGTACTTTGGAGCTTGGAAGGAGTATTTGGAGCTTTGGGAAGTACTTTGGAGCTTCTTCTCAGTCCAGTCACTGAGCTGGTCCTTGCCAGTTGTCTTTGCATGTCACACTTTGCATATAAAATCCACTTGTCTTTGCATGTCACAATCTGATGAGAAGTTGTTCACTGTTGTCACATAGAATAAGAGATGAGACTTCAAAATGACGATGCTTTTGATTTGTGGTCAGTTCATGAGGTGCCCACTTATGGAGCTTTTTCTTCTTTCCACTTTGCTTCACAAGCAGAGTGACCATAGGATGGTTGAAGTTGTGTTCTTCAGCAACTACTCACGTAGTCGTAAGAGCATCAGCTTAGACGATCCTCTCAGTTTGTTGCTGTTGCTTCCCATGGCCAGCCACTGCACTTCTTACATTCGAACTCTCAGCTCCTTTGCAAAATTCTTGAACCACCACTGTATGTCTGTTAGCAGTTCCTGGGCCAAATGTGTTGTTGATGTTGAGAGTTGTCTCTGCTTCTTTATGACTTATTTTGAACTTGAATAAGAAAATCACTTGAATTTGCTTTTTGTTTAACATCACTTCCCTAATCTAAAATAGATATAAAATGCACAGCAAGTAATGCCATTAGCAAAAAACATAAAGCAAAAAAATGTGTATATGTGTAAAATGATGTATAACATAACCACATTTATTTAAGTATGTATTCCAGTATCAGACAGCAAAGTTCAACAGTGCAAAACCACACTTACTTTTTGCACCAACCTAATACATCAGTTTGTCATCTACACTGTTGGCATCTCATGCTTTGGCTGTTCTTTCGATTAACAACACAGAAATACTTACAGTCCAATCACTTTTCAGCTTCTTATGATTTGCCAAAATTCCAGCTAAGAAAGTGAACCTTCAGCGGGGAAATTCTGAGCTGTGTTAACCATTCATTCTCTACCCCGATATCACATCATAGGACGAGAATGGCTCGACCGGGGGCTTAGACCCTTGGATGTCCACAGAAACCTTTATGGTTCAGCAATATGTGCTTTTGTTCAAGGTCAGTGTGAGAAATGAACATGAAGAATACGTTGTTGTTGAAGCCAGACCTTATTCTAACCTGTGTAATAGATTGCCTCTTATTTATTCTAGTGATATTTATGGAGCACTTATTGTGCCAAGAAGAGTTTATCTTTTCTAGAACTAGTAGGCTATCATTTGTTACATAACTCAAACTACGCTGTGCCTTGAACTTCCTTCTTTACTTTTGCTGCCAGAAAGTTTAGAATTAATTTGGGGCTCAACCACAGTGATTTTCCTTAACCTGGTGTTTCTAGCACAATTCTTTCTCCACTCTCTTCCCCTCCTCCTCATCCCCACTCGCTTCTTGGCTCTCATTATTTCCCCCTTATTTAACCTTAGTAGGGTTTAAACATTTATATTTAGTGACCTAAACAAAGACGAGTTTCTTTATGATAAATAGTGGTGCAGCAGCTTTGCACTTTTATTCTTTATCAACCAAGAGTCCAGGGTGGAATTAAGAGTCTCAGAGATTGCGGTGAAACGCACCAAGTATTTCTGGTTTTGAGGAATTTAGTGTCAGATGGAGACTGGAATACCTGGCTCCACAAACTCAGAGTCCTGAACAGTGAGGCTATTTTTTAGGGCTTAACTGCCTCTCCTCGGTTTCAGTTGTACCCGGAGTTTAGATGAAGCAACATCTAAGTGCTGACGTGGCACTTAGAGTTGACTGTAGCTTAACAAAAGCCATCATTCCTGGCCACCATATCTGGTCCAGCAAAAACAAGTTAGAAAATTAGGAGGTTTTTCTTTTTTCTTCCAGTTGGTCATGATGTTAGCACAGATAACCTAAACTTTGTAGCATCTCAGCTAAAATAAGACCTGTTACAGACTTCCCTGGTGTTCCAGGTGGTGAAGAATTCACCTGCCAATGCAGGAGATACAGGTTCGATTCCTGATACTGGAAGATCCCACATGCCGTGGAGCAGCTAAGCCCGTGCGCCACAACTACTGATCCTGTACTCTAGAGCCCCAGAGCTGCAACTACTGACCCTGCATACTGCAGTTACTGAAGCCTGTGTGCCGCAAGGGCTGAGCTCCTCAGCAAGAGAAGCCCCCACGATGAGAAGCTGCACATACCTCAACTAGAGAAAGCCAACGTGCAGCAACAAAGACCCAGTGCAGTCAAAAATAACTAAGTAAATAAATTTTTTAAAAATCTGAAAAAATGTAAATCTCAATTTTACATCCATGTAAACAGTTTGGAGAAAGGAATGGCTACCCACTCCATTATTCTTGCCTGGACAATTCCACGGACAGAGGAGCTTGGCTGGTTACAGTCCATAAGGTCACAGAGTCAGACTCGACTCAACAACTAACGCATGCCACAAACACTTTCAAAAAGGCCCATTTATGTATCATCTGCTAGCAAAGAAGGTACAATGATGACATATTGAAACAGTATCTGAATGATTTTGAGACAGCAGCAATATCACAGCCCAGCAATTGAGGGGGTGGGATTTTAGAATATAAGAAATATCCTACCTTATAATCTGTGCAGACTGTGTTGTGTGTACCATTCATATAATCATTTTGTTTAGTTTTCACTATGCTGGGAGGTGACTAGAGCAAGAATTATTACCTAAGAGTCTAAGTTTCCAAAAAAGTCAATTCTAATTCTAAGTCTTTGAGATAGTAATTCAAATAAGTAAACTAGATTTACTGGTATCATAAAATATATATATATATATATAATATATATATATATATATATAACTAAAATAAATAATGATCAATAAAAGTAAATTGCAGTGTATGCAAACATCAGTTCAGTTCAGTTGCTCAGTTGTGTCCGACTCTTTGCGACCACATGAATCACAGCACGCCAGGCCTCCCTGTCCATCACCAACTCCCACAGTTTACCCAAACTAATGTCCATAGAGTTGGTGATGCCATCCAGCCATCTCATCCTCTGTCGTCCCCTTCTCCTCCTGCCCCCAATCCCTCCCAGCATCAGGGTCTTTTCCAATGAGTCAACTCTTCGCATGATGTGGCCAAAGTACTGGAGTTTCAGCTTCATCATCAGTCCTTCCAATGAACACCCAGTACTGATCTCCTTTAGGATGGACTAGTTGGATTTCCTTGCAGTCCAAGGGACTCTCAAGAGTCTTCCCCACCTCCACAGTTCAAAACCATCAATCTTCGGTGCTCAACTTTCTTCACAGTCCAACTCTCACATCCATACATGACCACTGAAAAAACCATAGCCTTGACTAGATGGACCTGTGTTGGCAAAGTAATGTCTCTGCTTTTTAATACGCTATCTAGACTGGTCATAACTTTCCTTCCAAAGAGTTAGCATTTTTTAATTTCATGACTGCAATCACCATCTGCGGTGATTTTGGAGCCCAAAAAAATAGTCTGACACTGTTTCTACTGTTTCCCCATCTATTTGCCATGAACTGATGGGACCAGATGCCATGATCTTAGTTTTCTGAATGTTGAACTTTAAGCCAACTTTTTCACTCTCCTCTTTCACTTTCATCAAGAGGTTTTTTGGTTCCTCTTCACTTTCTGCCATAAGGGCGGTGTCATCTGCATATCTGAGGTTATTGATATTTCTCCTGGTAGTCTTGATTCCAGCTTGTGCTTCTTACAGCCCAGCGTTTGTCATGATATACTTTGCATGCATGCAAACATACATCAGGAATAATGATTATAGTGGGGTAGAGTACACAGAAGAGGAGATGGACAGTTATATCTATAACAAGTCATAAGATAATATACAAAAATATAACATATTTTATAAAATATAATTCATAAACTGGGAAATGCTAACATTTCTTTAATCTGCATTGTGAGTCTATAAATGTCCATTACAATATTTTCTTGATGATCAAAGTATTTATTTCAAACAATTAAAATTTTAAATTAAAAACCCTCTGCCTTGGTAATCTCATCATTTATCCACGGTCACACAGCACTGAGTGGTTCCAGGAGCTTGACTGGTGATCTTCCTCCAGAAACTATGTCCGCCCAGAGCGTCAGAAAGTGACTTTATTTGGAACAAGTTCTGCACAGATATGATGAGGTCCATTTCACAAGATGAGGTCGTCCTGGATCTGGGAGGGCCCTAGAACCAGTGACAAATGTCCTAAAAGACAGAGAAGGAGAAGAGACAGAGACACTGGGAGGAGACCGTGTGATAGCAGGTGGGAGGCTGGTGCAGAGACTGGGGTGATGAGCCTATGAGCCAAGAACGCCTGGAGCCCCGGGAGCTGGAGGAGGCAGGGAGGATCCTCCCTGGAGCCTCAGAGGGAGCCGGCCCTGCTGACACCTTGATTTAGGACTTGGCCTCCAGAACTGTGAGAACACACATTGCTGTTGTGTTAAGCCACCAGTTTGCGGTGGTTTGTTATGGCAGCCCTGAAAAACAGATACAGAGGGAAGCACAAGACACGAACCCCAGTGTCTCCTGCTTTTATCCTCGAAGATTCCAGGGAACCGAGGCAATCAAGACGCAGGCTTGCTTGCCACTCCCCCCCACACCACCCCGTCCCAACATGGGTCACGTCTAGGTGTGTGGAGCCCATTATAAAAACACAGGAAACAACACCTTTCCAGCAGTGAAGGTAGATGGTTTCCTGGAAGATAGGGAAGAAAAGAAAGTCCTTTTTCATTTAAATGTTTTCAGAAATGTGTCCAGATTTCTCCATGTTCTTCCTTGACCCTTTGTGGGGCTGAAACAGACATGGAAAGCAGGCTGCCAGAGGAATCCTACACTCAGTTCTGTCCTGGGTGGAGGAGCAGAAATCCAGAGCCCTGGGGAGGTCACATGTGGACCGGTGCTCAGACCCAACACCACGCCTGAGGTCAGGGCTTGCCTCAGCCTGTGGGGTCAGATCCTGAGACAGGAGAGCATCTGGGAGCCTGGCAGGGAGACCACGGGCTGGTCACCCCGACGAACCCCATGTTGGCAGCGTTGGAAGCCGGGGACCCAGCTCTCTACTTGCCTGCCCACCCCTCCTGGCTGAGCAGCAGGACGAGCCCTGTGTGTCCTTGGCTGCTGCCTGTGCGCTGAGCTCAGCTGGCTGGGCCGAGAGGCTTGTCTGAGCTTTCTCACTTTCTTGGCAGGAGGACCAGAGGGAGACATCAGCCTTGGAACGAGCGGAGCGCTGGAGCCGGCTCCCTTCTCCGTGCACAGCGCATCACTTTTCCATCTGTGTGTGAGGCTGGCATGTGGGCCACAGGTTGGAGGGTGTAATGGACCCACCCTCATACTTTGGTCTCGGTCCCACAAGGACCTGACGGGGTCTGGTGTGGTGGGGCTTGAGGCTGCCCCGTGCAGCTGGTGTTTCACCCAAGGGGGCCGGTGTGTTTGCTTCTTTTTCATTTTCTTTCCCTCTTTCCTCCTCTCCCTTCCCCCTTCTCTCTTTTCTTTTTCTCTCTCTCCTCCTTCCTCCCTCCCGCTCTCTCTTTCTTTCTTTCATCCTTCATTCTCTTCTCATTTTTCTTCTTTCCTCCCTGTCTGGCTTCTCCTACTTTTCTTGTTTCCGTTGACAAGAGGTCTTCAGTGGGCTGGGGTAGGGCAGTCAGGGGCCATAGAGCTGAGAGGTCTCAAAGCATCGTGGATTAAACTCTTCTGAAGAGACTCTGTCCTGCAGACCAGTGGGACAAGGCCATGTGTCTAAGATGGTCCATTTCCAGCACGAGGATGCTTCCTGGGACCCACATGTGAGTGGCTCCCAGCAGGCGCTGCAGGGTCAGAAACTGTGTCCTCACACAAGTTCGTGTTTGCACAAGTCTTTCTCCTGATGGTTGGCCTGTGCTAAGGAACAGACAGACTTCTTGATTTCAGACGTGTTCAGTACTGTTGAGGAGACAAGGGGATTTTTTTCAGAGCATGAGCAATAAAACAGGACAGAATATGTACCTGAAGATGTAGAGGAGAGGGGGGCATGGCTTGAGGACTGGTCACTCTGTATCAGAAAAGTCTCCTGACTGCAACCCCCATGGGTCATGGGACAGGGTTAGTCTCAGAGGAGGTGGGGGTGTGAGCAGCGTCAACAGAGGGTGATATTCTCAGGGAGCGAGGGCCTGGCCATGGAGTAACCTTCATGCTGGACGGCAGCAGGGAATGAACCTGGACATGAGGGTTGTTACAGGAGGGAGGTCATGTGTGTCCTTCTAGGCGGACTCTCTTCTAGGTGGGTTGATGACCTCCTTCTCTGACCACAGACCAGGCCCTGGGATCGGGTTGTGAGAACTCAGTGCCTAGTGAAGGGATCTTGACCTCACAAAGGCCTGGCTGCTCTGGGGTGTGGTCACACCCCCCATAGACACCCCGTGGCCCATACATCCTACTGTGTGTCCATCCTGGGAGCCATAATCCCCACCCCTGCCTCCTGGGACCAGCTCTTCTCCATCCTCCGTAACCCCTACCACCAGCCCCTGGGACAGTAAATACCGACTCTCTTTGCCAGGTCTGACTCCTCTCAGTTCAGTTCAGTCACTCAGTCATGTCCAACTCTCTGTGACTCCATGGACTTGCACAGCATGCCAGGCTTCCCTGTCCATCACCATCTCTTGGAGCTTGCTCAAACTCACTTGTGCCATCCAACCATCTCATCTTGTCATCCCCTTCTCTTCCTGCTCTCAATCTTTCCCAGCATCAGGGTTTTTTTCCAATGAGTCAGTTCTTCGAATCAGGTGGCCAAAGTATTGGAGCTTCAGTTTCAGCATCAGTCCTTCCAATGAGTATTCAGGACTGATTTCCTTTAGGATGGACTGGTTGGATCTCCTTGCAGACCAAGGGACTCTCAAGAGACTTCTCCAGCACCACAGTTCAAAATAATCAATTCTTCAGTGCTCAGCTTTTATTTTTTATAGTCCAACTCTCACATCCATACATGACTAGTGGAAAAACCATAGCTTTGACTAGACAGAACTTTGTTGGCAAAGGTTCCCTAGGGGTCCCCTAAAGTTCCCCTGACTCCCCTAGGGGAATTGATCCCAACTTCTCCTATTTCTTCCAGAGAATGGTCCTTTTCAGTAACCCTCTCACCCTGTCACAAAATCCATTCATCATTCCTTCCTTTCAAACCTTTGTTACTCTACATTTGTCAAAGTTATCTCCAAAACAGATGACACTTCCCTCTTAAAATCAAACAAAGAAGGACTTAAAAAAGAAAGCTACTTTTTGTACAACTGTCCCCCCAGGGCTGTTGCATCCCACTTCTATGATTCACATAATATAAGGTTTTCCAAAGACATTGACCCTTATTTACTCAAATTATTTGATTTAAAAAAAAAATCTGGCTTTTTCTCCACAACACAGCTGAAATCATTTCTACAGATGTCGTCAGCAATCTCCAATTTGTTACACTGAAGGATCTTTCAGCTTCTCAGCATCCTCACTCCTGACACTTGGGTGAGTTCACCATGTTCTTCCTGATGTATCCTTGTTCTCTCTCTGTGTCTCTGAGCATCACCTGTTTCTGTTCATCTCTGAGCCCTCTTGCTCCTCCCACGTCCCTGTTGGCGAGGTTCACTAGTGCCATCAGTCGACAGTCTCACCCTATCTCTGCAGCTGGGACTTCTGTGCACGTGACCTCTGCTGGTCCCCACCTCTCCGTCACTCTGGTTTTAACCTCCACCTCCTGCTTAAAGCAGAGGGACCAGAACGGCCCCCTTACTTCCTCAGACATGTGGCGTCTCCTCTTCGATGTCCTATTCCTGCTCATGGAGATGATTCACCTCTTATTCTCTAACTTCTATTAGTCATCAATTCTCAGTCCGGAAAAGCATTTTGTTTCATTTTATTCCCACTACCTCTACCCTGTGTCTCCCTTCCTCCCCTCTCTCTTGTTAGCAGCTTCACTGAGATTTAATAATTCACCTAGTGTCCAATTCACCCATTAAAGTGTACAAGTCAATGCTTTTTGGTATATTATATCATTAGCTTGCAAAATTGTGGTAAAATATATTTAACATAAAATTTACCACTTTAATCATTTTTCAGTTTCAACTAAGTGGCATTGACTACATCCGTGATGTCATGCAACCATCAGCATTGTTTAGTTCCAGACCTTTCCATCATCTGAACAGGAACTCTGAAGCCATTAAGTAATAATTCCCCCACACCGACCCCTCTCTCCTCAGCCCCAGGTAAACTGTAATCTACTTTCGGTCTTTAACAACTTTCCTGTTCTCCAGATACATCATATAAGTGAAGTAATGTAACATTTCCTTTGTTCGTCTGACTTCTTTCACTCAGCGTAGTATTCTCAAGCTTTATCCATGCTGTAGCACATTTCAGAATTTCATTCCCTTTTACAGCTGGAATATTCTATTGTATATGTATTCCATGTATTGTTCATCCATGTATCTACTGATGGACACTCTGGTTGTTGTGATAAATGCTGCAATGAGCAATTGTGTACAGGCCTGTTCAAGGCCCTGTGTTCAATTCCTTTGGGCATATACATAGGGGTGGAATTGCTAGGTCATGTGACAGTCTATGTTTAGCTCTTTGTTGTTGTTCAGTCGATAAGTCATGTCTGACTCTTTGTGACCCCATGGACTGCAGCACGCCAGGCCTCCCTGTCCTTCACCATCTCCTGGAGCCTGCTCAAACTCATGTCCATCGAGTTGATGATGCCATCCAACCATCTCATCCTCTGTTGCTCCCTTCTCCTGCTCTCAAGGAACAACCAAACTGTTTAAATTTTTTGTTTGTTTAATTTTTTTTTATAGCTGCTGCAACATTTTACATTCTCACAAGAAATGCACGTGTTCCAACTTCTGCACATGTTCCAACTTCTCCACAACCTCGTTATTATTATTATTATTATTAAATCCTGCTGCTGCTGCTAAATCGCTTCAGTCTGACTGTGTGACCCCATAGATGGCAGGCCACCAGGCCCCACCATCCCTGGGATTCTCCAGGCAAGAATACTGGAGTGGGTTGCTATTTCCTTCTCTAATGCATGAAAGTGAAAAGTGAAAGTGAAGTCGCTCAGTGGTGTCATTATTAAATCCTAGTAGGTATCAAATCATATGCATCTCTCTTCCCCTGGTGCTTGGACTGTTATAATAATCTCCTACCTGCTCTTCATGCTGTATTTTTCCTCTTTAATATGTGCAGTGCACTAACACTATGTTGTTTCACAGAAAAGATTTTCTCTGATGAACAGCTTTTGGTGACTTTTTACTGCCTCTTGAAAAGAGTCTGAACTCTCCTGGCTTATGAAACTTGCCATTTTCTTGGCTCCAACCAACCTTACCTGAAAGGGGGGAGAATAATATTATTAACACCTCCCTTATAGGGTATTTGGGAAGAATAAGATGACACTTGTTTAGTATTGCTGTCTAACACATTTGTGCTCAGAGTAAAAGGTTTACTCTTTTGAAGTAATAGTACCTTATTTGCAGATGAAAAAACTTGAGTCCTAGAAAGATAAGTTGTTTAACAGAAACTAGCTGTTCAGTCTGAGATGGAGTTTGATTCTGAGCTGGCCAGGATGAGATGTGAAAGAACTAACCCCTTACTTGTCCCACTGGTCCATGTAGGATTATGAAACATGGATGCTTCATGGCCCCTTGGACATCGTTCCCATGGCCAGATTAAGGAATGACCCTTCACAGTCCACATATTTCCTGGACTCAGTTCCTATCTTTGGTTTAGTTCCACATCTGTAGCCACTTTGGCATAATCTCTGCCTCTTCCTGATGATCATGTGTGTGAGGACTCAGTTGCTCAGTTGTGCCCGACTTTTTGCAACCTTATGAACTGTGGCCCTCTGGGCTTCTCTGTCTATGGGATTTCCCAGGCATGAATACTGGAATGGGTTGCCATTTCCTCCTACAGGGGATCTTTCTGATTCAAGGCTCAAACCCACATCTTCTGCACTGGCAGGCGGCTTCTTTACTCACTGAACCATCGGGGAAGCCCTCCTGATGATCATATGTCATTGCAAAGACTCTGTTTTCATCCAGGGGCTATTTAGCCATGTGAATAAAATCATTCCTCTGCTCATATGTGGACTTCACACTCAGAAGGGCCTGCCCATTGACCCTTTGTCACCGCCTTCGCATCCCAGGCCGCCCCCACCATGTTCGGTGTTGACGGGTCCACCTCCATGTCAAATATTCTTCCACTTTACTCTGAAGTCACTCTTCTCCTCTGAATCCACCAAGCTCCCCTCCTTCCATCTCCCCCATGCTTTCCTCAGTGAGCCATCTGACTGTTCTTCCCCTACCCTGAACTGAAGGTCAGGAAAATTAAAAGAAAACGTGAAGAAAAAAATGCAACCTGAAGAGGCAATAACCTTTGATTTATAACATATATCTCTTTGATTTATAACATATATCTCTTCTGCATTGATGCTTTCAAAGGTCTTCCTCTTACTGAGGTGATAAGCCCAAGGGATCCAAGCAGTTCTGTGTTCTAAACTCAGAGCAGCTCCAAGCATGCTGTCAGCATCTAATTATTAACGCATGAAAACAACAAAAACAAAACCAGCACAACAGGCAGATCCTGCCATCTGCTACTGCTCTGGGCTGAGAGGGGTGCGCGTTCAAGGCCAGCTGTTTTGGGGGGTTTCACTTTTTCCTGTACCATGCACTTCCCATTCGAGGGCACAGGGGCCTGAGAACATTTTTAGAATTTGCTCCTCTACCAACATGGCGTGAATTTCCATATTATCATCTTACGGCTCTAATATTCTAATTTCTATGTCACGTTACAAATTCCGCTGGAATATTTCTTAGTTTTCCCCTATCCTTTTTACCCAGTGGAAATCAGAGCTGCCAAAAAGCTTCCAGATGGACGTGAGCTGGGCCATGTAGAGCTTCCCTGTCTCCCAAGCGAGGGTCCCTCCCCTGTAGAAACCCGAGATGGGCCCTGCCTCCCCAGCAGCAGGAGGGGAGTGCTCCACCCAGGATTCTAAACATCTGCTAGCTCCTGTTCTGCGCAGAGATGGTGTCTTCCGACGCCTTCATCAAAGATCCAGTCGTCTTCCTTTCCCCCATTTGATCTGTTGTTTAGTAAACGGTCCCATAGGATTCATAACATTCACAGAGGGCTTCTTCAAACCCAAACTGGAAGTCACCTGGAGACAAGCTTGCTACCTTAACTGTTAACCACATAGTCAATGAATAATACTTGGAATATACTTCCAGCAATATTTTTTTCTAGAAGGGTGAATGTTATAGTCAAGTGTGATATATGTGAATTAAATTATGTCCTGTATCATGTTAATGTAACTTTCAGAAGTAAAATTTCCTTCCTTGTAAATGAAAATTCTACATTGTAGTTTATTATAATCCCTCAGTATAAGGCTTGTGAGATAGGTCTGCCATATCCATTATAAAATTCTTTTCATCAAATGATGTAAAAAACCTTTTAAAATTCAAGGCTGAACAGAATTCCTAGAAGCCATCCTTATTTGGGGGACATTTTTTCACTTGTGGTATTAAAACCAATGAAAAGGTAAGCTAGGTTGTTAGAGGTTTCCCCCCAGAATGGTCCAGGTAAACTGAATGCTTCCCAAGGCTGTTCCAAACTAGCAGAATTTGCTAAAGTTCCCAAGCTCATCACACCTCTATTTGTCTCGACACACTTTCCATGTTATTTTGCCTTCAACCTGAGCAGGAAAATAGATGTTATTAGGTGAGCAATCTCTCCATCATGATCCTCAGCTTTACATTTTATACACGTCTCTGTTTACACTGAACCATTTAACTGCCACATCACAAAACCAAGCCACAGCCCACTTTTTTTTTTTTTTCCTGGAAATCCCTCCTCTGAGACTTGGTCATGAAGAGCTTGGGTGCAGAGTCATCTTCTATCTGAACCCAGAGTTACTGACTTGTTGCCTTCTGTCAGATCAGTTGCTTCCTCCCTTTCAGCTTTTGTTTCTCCGTCTGGAAGAGAGCTGTGGATGCAGTGAGCCAACAGCAGACCCTCAACCATGATTCTCCTCCTAGCATCTCCAAAGACTCTCTCTCTTGACCATCTCTTCTCCCTTGGACATGTGCCTTCCTTCTCTTTGTTGGCCAAGCAGTCAGGGAAACCCATTCTTTCATAGGTGATAATAATATAATAATGTCACAGTCTCAGTTGTGTATATGTAATTACATATCATATTTAAGATCTATACTACGGAGGCCATATACTTCCTTATAATCAATAACTAAAGCTTTCAACTCCACTTAATGTGAGACTACTCCTCCCTGGAGCCCCGTAGGAACCTGCCTTCAGAGGACAATTTGGAGGCTCTGTGTCTTTCTCTCTCCTTCCTCCCTTTCCTCCTGGTTGCTGTTTGCACCCCTTCCAGAGTGCAGAGGTGGAACTCGTGGTCCCCCTGTGTCAGATTCCATGTTCATTTTCACATTTCATGCACAAAACCCTCAAAAACATTTACCATGTGAAAAGACACCCTGCATTCCCTCGCTGCTAAAGCCAATGTCAGGGACCAAAGTGAAAATATGAGCTCTCTGCTGAATGTTCGGGCTTCCTATACATACACCAGGTGGCTCAGCTGGTTAAAAAAACACTTGTCTTCTACTGCAGGAGACACAAGAGATGTGAGTTCGATCCCTGGGTCAGGAAGATCACCTGGAGAAGAAAATGGCAATCCACTCTCGTATTCTTGCCTGGAGAATCCCTTGGACAGAGGAGCCTGGTGGGCTCCAGTCCATAGGACTGCAGAGTCAGACACAACTGAGCACACATGCATGCACATGGAATGTACAGATTTCTCAACAAGCCTGTTTTATCTCCAATACAGCATTTCCTGTCAAAGTTGTATTAATTCTAAGCTTTGATAGCAGAAATTGTTTTATTATCAGGTGAAGCATAGATCTCATTGTAAGAAATAACGATATAAAAAGTTTTTAAAAAGAACAAGGAAAAAAGAGGAACAGAGCAGAATGTGGTATAGAATCCATGATTAGTGGTGGAAGATGGAAGACATGTTCTACAAACACGATTGCCAACTCTCTTCAGATGTTGCAGATGTCACTAATGCAAGAGTCACTCGGAGACATAAAGATAAATAAACATTCATAATGCCCATGTCTGTGTTAATCTGAGCAAGTCTGTGTCCTGGTTTCCAAGCATCTGCTGTTCTGAGGCCTCTTGGCCTGTCGTGTTCTTAAGGAAACTGCTTGGTGTACGACATTCACATTTGGCTTTGTTTCTTTAGTTGTGTTTATTTTGAGTTGGTGGAGGCAGCTTGGAGGGCGGGAGACAGTGACTTGTGAACTCTGGGTGGAAACCATACTGATACTGTGAACTGCACTTGCCCTGTGCAAATCAGAGGTGCCAGATAGAATAGGGGTGTTGAATGAGACGTACCCCAACTTTCCCCCAAGTAGCAGTCATGGGAAGGACAAAAGCAAGTTTCAGATCAGAGAATTCTTCCTTGCCACCGTGTCTGGGTAAGCTTTCTGGGAGTAGGTGGCGTGAGCTCTGTCTGGGTGGCGGTCAGCACTGGACCTTGGATCCTACGTGCATTTTCTACCATGAGGAGCAGTGCCTTTCAAGTCCCCCTAGTGATGTTTGGAAGATCAGAGGGCTTGTTTGCTTTTTCAACACCCTGCACAGAGCCTCCTGAGGCAGTTCATCAGCATTGCCTGTCACTGCCAAGTTTTGCCCACTGGAAACTCCCGTGCTTGACAAAGCTTTTAACACCTTTTCGTTTTAAACACAGATGCTTTTTTCCACAAACACCTGTACTATCAATGAGAACATTTTTTTCCATAAGTGTTGAATAACCAGTGACTGACAATGCAGGAGCTGAGATACCACCGTTTTAACTCAGAGGCATCGTAAGGACCCTCTCGGGCATGCTTTGATGAGATGGATCGTTAGTGGTGTTCGATTTTTTGGGGCTCAGGATTTGCTTGGAGTCAGAGAGCTCTGTCGCCAGCAAACAACACTTCAGTCTTTCCCCTCAAATATGTGATGAGGAAGCAGGTTTGGGATGTTACCACAAGTAGTTGTCATTGTCTTAGTGCAGTTCAGTCCAGTCAGTCAGTCATGTCAGACTCTTTGAGACCCCATGAACCACAGCACGCCAGGCCTCCTGTCCATCACCAACTGCTGGAGTTCACCCAAACCCAGGTTCATCAAGTTGGTGATGCCATCCAACCATCTCATCCTCTGTCATCCCCTTCTTCTCCTGCCCCCAATCCCTCCCAGCAACAGGCTCTTTTCAAATGAGTCGGCTCTTCACATCAGGTGGCCAAAGTATTGGAGTTTCAACTTCAAAATCAGTCCTTCCAATGAACACCCAGGACTGATCTCCTTTAAGATGGACTGGTTGGGATCTCCTTGCAGTCCAAGGGACTCTCAGGAGTCTTCTCCAACACCATAGTTCAAAGGCATCAATTCTTCAGCACTCAGCTTTCTTTAGAGTCCAACTCTCACATCCATACATGACCACTGGACAAACCATAGCCTTGACTAGATAGACCTTTGTTGACAAAGTAATGTCTCTGCTTTTTAATATGCTATCTAGGTTGGTCATGACTTTCCTTCCAAGGAGTAAGCGTCTTTTAATTTCATGACTGCAATCACCATCACAGTGATTTTGGAGCCGCCCAAAATAAAATCAGCCACTGTTTCCACTCTTTCCCCATCTATTTGCCATGAAGTGATGAGCCAGATGCCATGATTTTAGTTTTCTGAATGTTGAGCTTTAAGCCAACTTTTTCACTCTCCTCTTTAACTTTCCAGAGGCTCTTTAGTTCTTCTTCACTTTCTGCCATAAGGGTGGTGTCATCTGCATATCTGAGGTTATTGATATTTCTCCCACCAGTCTTGATTCCAGCTTGTGCTTCATCCAGTCTTGCATTTCTCATGATGTACTGTGCATATAAGTTAAATAAGCATGGCAACAATATACAGCCTTGAGTACTCCTTTTTCTATTTGGAACCAGTCTGTTGTTCCATGTCCAGTTCTAACAGTTGCTTTCTGACCTGCATACAGGTTTCTCAAGAGGCAGGTCAGGTGGTCTGATATTCCCATCTGTTTCAGAATTTTCCACAGTTTATTGTGATCCACACAGTCAAAGGCTTTGGCATAGTCAATAAAGCAGAAATAGATGTTTTTTTTGGAACTCTCTTGCTTTTTTGATGATCCAGCAGATGTTGGCAATTTGACTTCTGGTTCCTCTGTCTTTTCTAAATCCAGCTTGCACATCTGGAAGTTCATGGTTCACATATTGCTGAAGCCTGGCTTGGAGAATTTTGAGCATTACTTTACAAGTGTGTGAGGTGAGTGCAATTGTACGGTAGTTTGAGCAAATTTGGCATTGCCTTACTTTGGGATTGGAATGAAAACTGACCTTTTCCAGTCCTGTGGCCATTGCTGAGTTTTCCAAATTTGCTGGCATATTGAGTGCAGCACTTTTACATCATCATCCTTTAGGATTTGAAATAGCTCAATTGGAATTCCATTACCTCCACTAACTTTGTTCATAGTGATGACTCCTAAGGCCCACTTGACTTCACATTCCAGGATGTCTGGCTCAAGATGAGTGATCACACCATTGTGATTATCTGGGTCATGAAGATTTTTTTGTACAGTTCTTCTGTGTATTCTTGCCACCTCTTCTTAATATCTTCTGTTTCTGTTAGGTCCATACCATTTCTGTCCTTTATTGAACCCATCTTTGCATGAAATATTCCCTTGGTATCCCTAATTTTCTTGAGGAGATCTCTGGTCTTTTCCATTCTATTGTTTTCCTCTATTTCTTTGCAGTGATCACTGAGGAAGGCTTTCTTATCTCTCCTTGCTATTCTTTGGAACTCTGCATTCAGATGCTTATATCTTCCTTTTCTCCTTTGCTTTTTGCTTCTGTTCTTTTCACAGCTATTTGTAAGGCTTCCTCAGACAGGCATTTTGCCTTTTTGCATCTCTTTTTCTTGGGGATGGTCTTGATCCCTATCTCTTCTACAATGTCACGAACCTCCCTCCATAGTTCATCAGGCACTCTGTCTATCAGATCTAGTCTCATAAATCTATTTCTCACTTCCACTGTATAATCATAAGGGATTTGATTTAGGTCATACCTGAATGGTCTAGTGGTTTTCCCCACTTCAATTTAAGTCTTAATTTGGCAATAAGGAGTTCATGATCTGAGCCACAGTCAGCTCCCAGTCTTGTTTTTGCTGACTGTATAGAGCTTCTCCATCTCTGGCTGCAAAGAATATAATCAGTCTGATTTTGGTGTCAGCCATCTGGTGATGTCCATGTGTAGCATCTTCTCTTGTGTTGTTGGAAGAGGGTGTTTGCTATGACCAGTGTGTTCTCTTGGTAAAACTCTATTAGCCTTTGCCTGCTTCATTCTGTACTCCAAGGCCAAATTTGCCTGTTACTCCAGGTGTTTCTTGACTTCCTACATTTGCATTCCAGTCCCCTATAATGAAAAGGACATCTTTTTCTGGGTGTTAGTTCTAAAAGGTCTTGTAGGTCTTCATAGAACCGTTCAACATCAGCTTCTTCAGCATTACTGGTCAGGACATAGACTTGGATTACCGTGATATTGAATGGCTTGCCTTGCAAATGAACAGAAGCCATTCTGTCATTTTTGAGATTGCATCCAAGTACTGCGTTTCAGACTCTTTTGTTGACTATGATGGCTACTCCATTTTTCTAATGGATTCTTGCCCACAGTAGTAGATATAATGGTCATCTGTGTTAAATTCCCCATTCCAGTCCATTTTATTTCACTGATTCCTAGAATGTTGATGTTCACTCTTGTCATTTCCTGTTTGACCACTTCCAATTTGCCTTGATTCATGGACCTACCATTCCAGGTTCCTATGCAATATGGCTCTTCACAGCATCAGACCTTGCTTCTGTCACCAATCACATCCACAACTGGGTGTTGTTTTTGCTTTGGCTCCATCCCTTCATTCTTTCTGGAGTTATTTCTCCACTGATCTCCATTAGTGTGTTGGGCATCTACCGACCTGGGGAGTTCCTCTTTCAGTGTCCTATCTTTTTTCCTTTTCATAATGTTCACGGGGTTCTCAAGCCAAGAATACTGAGAATACTGGTCATCATTGTCTTATACAACCACCAAAAGGATGCTACTGAAACACTTTGTAAATGAAAGATTTTTAACACCTCTTGGTAATGGTAGAAGTGACCACTGAAGAAGAATAAAGCAACTTTGTGGGTCTCAAAGTGAAAAGATATTTATTACGAACACCACACCTGGTTTGGCAGGCTTGTCTTATTGCAGGAATGGGATATCAAAGATTTTCATTTTCTGCAGCCCTTCAAATCACTCCAAGTAGATCTTCTAAGACACGGTTCTATCACAGCTCTCATGGCCGAGTCCCACCTCCAGCTCCCTCTCTCTGTCATTCCCTTGAGCCCACATTTCTTACTGCACAGAGAGTTTGTCTTGCAGTTAGGTTTATTTTGTCTTGTGAATTTAGCTTTTATTTGACAGCTGGCATTTTCTTTCCCCTTTCATTTAGGACTCTTCATTTGAATCAGAAATGAAGTATGTCTTCAGAGGAAGGACTGTTTTAATAATACCCTAAATACTAAATACCCTCAGTAGTACTTTACACATGGAAGGATTTTATTAAGCATTTAAAAAAATAACTGCTTTGGATAATAGTGATCTGACAAGTGTCTTGTACAGGCATCTTAAATGAATCACTTTATTAGCCTTTGATGACATGATGGTGGCATGTCCAGAAAGTGAGAAACTATTACATGTGGAACCTGGAATCACACACAGTTTATGAAGTTCTCTAATAAGAGGATGATCAGCCAAAAGAAAGTGCTCAGAAATTGAGACTTGTAACTCATCATATGTGGGAATCATTAAAGGCAGTCTAGTGTGAAAGCCCATTCAAGGTGTTAGATACATCCAACAAACCAGGTCTTACCACTCCTAAATTGATTCAATCCACCTCTTGTTAGGGTTCTTTCCTTTCCTTAGTTTTTTCTTTCGAACAAGTTACTACTGTCTGCATTACTCTTTCTGGACCTTTGCCAAGGTTTAGCTTCCAGTTTTAATAACCAGCTTACAAATGCAATTGAATTTATTGCAGATCTATAAAATTTTATCAGAAGCAACTTGAATTTTCAGTTCAGTTCAGTCGTTCAGTCATGTCCAACTCTTTGTGACCCCATGGACTGCAACACACCAGGTTTCCCTGTCCATCACCAGCTCCTGGGGCCTACTCAAACTCATGCCCATTGGGTTGATGATACCATCCAACCATATCATCCTCTGTCATCCCCTTCTCCTCCTGCCCCCATTCCCTCCCAGCATCAGGGTCTTTTCTAAGGACTCAGCTCTTCACATCAGTTGGCCAAAGTACTGGAGCTTCAGCTTCAGCATCAGTCCTTCCAATGACTATTCAGGACTCATTTCCTTTAGGATGGACTGATTGGATCTCCTTGCAGTCCAAGGGACTCTCAAGAGTCTTCTCCAACACCACAGTTCAAAGGCATAAATTCTTCGGTGCTCAGCTTTCTTTATAGTCCAAATCTCACATCCATACATAACTACTGGAAAAACCATAACTTTGACTAGGCAGACCTTTGTTGGCAAAGTAATGTCTCTGCTTTTTAATATGCTATCTATGTTGGTCATAAATTTTCTTCCAAGGAGCAAGCGTCTTTTAATTTCATGGTTGCAGTCACCATCGCAGTGATTTTGGAGCCCCCCAAAATAAAGTCTTTCACTGTTTCCATTGTTTCCCCATCTATTTGCCATGAAGTGATGGGATCAGATGCCATGATTTTAGTTTTCTGAATGTTGAGTTTTAAACCAGCTTTTTCATTCTCCTCTTTCACTTTCATCAAGAGGCTCTTTAGTTCCTCTTCACTTTCTGCCATAAGGGTGGTATCATCTGCATATCTGAGATTATTGATATTTCTCCCAGCAATCTTGATTCCAGCTTGTGCTTCATCCAGTCCAGCGTTTCTCATGATATACTCTGCATATAAGTTAAATAAGCAGTTGACAATATACAGCCTTGATGTACTCCTTCTCCAATTTGGAACCAGCCCATTGTTCCATGTCCAATTCTAACTGTTGCTTCTTGACCTGCATACAGGTTTCTCAAGGGGCAGGTCAGGTGGTCTGGTATTCCCACCTCTTGAAGAATTTTCCACAGTTTTTTGTGATCTACATAGTCAAAGGCCTTGGCAAAGTCAATAAAGCAAAAGATGTTTTTCTGAAACTCTCTTGCTTTTTTGATGATTCAAGAGAGTTCCAGAAACATTTATTCAATCCACCTCTTGTTAGGGTTCTTTCCTTTCCTTAGTTTTTTCTTTCCAGCAAGTTGCTACTGTCTGCTGTTCTCTTAGACCTTTGCCAAGGTTTAGCTTCCAGTTTTAATAACCAGCTTACAAATGCAATTTGTTTATTATAGCACTATAAAATTGTATCAAAAGCAACTTGATTTTTACTTCTCAATTAATTTAACATGACTACTTTAATGTATAGAGATATCTAATATTTTTCAGGTGCTACTAGAAGTACTTCCAAGAAATTGGGACTAATTCAGTTATCAAATAGTATTTTTTTCAATCACAAAGAGAAAGTCATCAATAAGTTCTCAGTCAGGGTATGGCAGACCCTTGGGTGGAATCAGGTTGAATGGTGGAGCCATTTCATGGCAGAAGCTGAGTGAGGACACCACATGAAGTAGGGCTTCTGCCCTGGCTGGTAGTAAATGAAAAGCAAACCAGTTCTGATATTGGAACTAAGATAGAAATAAAGAAGTTTCCAATTTAGAATAAACATATGAAATTTGAAGGAAAATTAAAATAAATTTAAATAATTTTATGATCTAGTATTTAGACATACCATCTATTGTGAATTTATAACACACTTTAAATAAGAAACTAAATGAGTTTAGTGAGAGTTTAAAGAGAATGGGGCAGATGTCTGGAGGCTTGAGAACAAATTAAGCAATCTCTGATTTTTAAAATTTGTTCTTGTATACCTTCTAGAGAATTTATGTTTGACAGAAAATACTTGCTTTATTTTAGATAGTTGATGAAAGAGTTGGAAGACTGTAAAGAACATATCCAGGGTGAGAAAATGACATTGAGAAGGAGCTATGTGCATTCTGAAAAGCTATTTCTTTTTTTTTTTTAATTTAAATATATTAAATTTTTTTTAATCATGTTGTGCTGGTTTCTGCCAAACAGCAACAGTGGAAACCTATTTCTAATGGGGGGTATGTCTGTTTAATGTCTGTATGTAGATTTCTCTTCCAGGGAAGGATTGCATTGGAGAAGGAAATAGCAACCCACTCCAGTTTTCTTGCCTGGAAAATCCTAAGGACAGAGAAGCCTGGCAGGCTACAGTCCATGGGGTCGCAAGAGTTGGACATGACTTAGCGAATAAACCATCAAGGACTGCATGACTAAGAAGCGTGTCTGTTACTGCTTAAAAACATTTAGTTTGAACACAACTTTACCTCACATCTTATAATAGTTTTCCTTTTCTAAGTGCAATTACCAAAAACTCTGTGACACCCTGTCCTTATCTATCTGTTTTCCAATGGTTGTAGTTTTCTTTGGCTGTCTTAGTCCCCCTTTGAAAAAGCATTCCCTACAGTGAACATTTTCCAAGTGAACTGAGGATTGGTTACTAGAGGGATTTTAGGAATTATTAATGAGGAGATGGACAAGAGTTGGCTCTACCAACAATATGTTTGCGGTCCACTTGAAGCTCAAGTAGCTCAAGGACCCCCACTTGACGCAGCACCTCAGACAGGCTTCCCTGAGTGGATCTTGACCATCCCCTGTGTAGAATGACAGTTCCCAGGTCGGTTTATACGGGTGACAGATGCACCATCTGTTAATGTTGAAGGGACAATATGGGTCTGAGGATGTGAGAAAAGAGCACCCTTAAACATCTTGATTAACTGGAAGAAATTATCTTTGACTTATTTTGAAGCATCTGAATGAGACTTCAACATGAACTTTAGCATCATTGCTTTAGACCTTGCACTCTTGGATGTCTAAAGGTGTAATTTAAGGCACTAGAATTTCTTTCAGAACAGGACAGAGGATACTGAAGAAGCAACAAGTGACTTGACTAGATTATGGTGATCATTTCACAATACATACAAATGTTGAGTCATTAGGTGTTGCACACCTAAAACTAATATAATGCTTTATGTCTATTATACCTCAAAAGAAAAACAAAATATCAGATACAGGAAAGAATGAAGATCAATGTAAATGCTAAATTGTGTGTTAAGTACAAATATTTACTATTTAAATCAAATAGACACCAAAATAGCATTAAAATTTACTAGATGAGGTTATTTTAAATATTTAAATATTTCAAGTCCTTGCATTATCCAATAAAAGTAATTATTAGCATCTGAATTTTCTAAATTATGAACGCATACTATAATATATAAAGTGATCATTAAAAGGACAGAGCAAAGGATAAAACAATCAAGTTAATAGTGAGAAAAAAAGTAGAATATTTTTCAGTTTGAAACTGAGATAAAGGACATATATTAGAAAATAAAAAAACAGCTTAAATAGCCATATTAATATTAGAAAGCAATCTGTAATGAAAAATACATCATGAAGTATAAACAGAGTCATTGCATTATCATAAATTATCCCAGTTTAAATCACCAGGAAATTTTGGCATTTTACACTAGTGTACATATCATTACACAGCTTTAAAATATATAAAGTAAAATTAATTAAGAAGATATAAAAAAATCCACCATACACCTGGCATAGTAATTAAAGTCAAGCAGACAAAAATTATAAAGGACATAGACTATTTGTATTATATAATCGGTAAGCTTGAGTTCACAAAATATACAAAATGCTCTATAAAATTATTTAAAGTTCAGGATGGTGGTTATATCCGGGAAGGCTTTACTGGGTTTTATTTCTCAGGTTCGGTGCTGGGTAACCAGGAGTTTTATCAGATTATTCTCATTGCTCATGGTGCCGCTTACATGGCGTTTGAAATTTGCATATTTGGAAATTTGTCCAGCTTAATTTTATGTTTATAGTAACAAGATTTTATGCAAAGTGTATTAATTTTCTCTTTTTAATAACTTTAATTAAGCACTTATAATGTTTCATTTCATTATAAATTATCTCAGATTGTGAAATGTCTAAAATATCAGGTGGCTGCATGAATCTATATAAGCATTAATGTTGATAGTACTGATATAGTAGCATGATGGGAAAAATAGTCAATTTTACTGTATAATAATGTAAACAAAATAAAAAATAAATCAAAAATCAAAGGATCAAAATAATAAATCAGAAATATAAAAAATAGCTTATTTAGCCATTTAAAATTTTATTCTATTAATGGAGATATTAATAGATTTAAGGAAATGATATTATGAAGCATCTGAAATATGTATTTCATAATCTGAGATATTTTACAATTCAGTGAAATATTAAAAGTCCCTAAAATTATTAAAAAGAGTAAATTATTATGCTTTGCAGAAAACCTAGTAGGGATAGTGACAAAATTGAGCTATATATATTTTCAGGTATCTGTCATGTAAGGCAACAGTCCCCAACCTTTTGGCACCAGGGACCGATTTCATGGAAGACAAATTTTCCAAGTACTGGGGGTGGGGGGTGGTTTCAGGATTACTCAAATGCCTTACATGTATTGTGCACTTTATTTCCGTTATTATTACATCAGCTCCACCTCAGATCATCAGGCATTAGATTCCGGAGGTTGGGGGACCCCTGCTGTAAGGGATACCATGAACACAATTAAAAGAAACTCTTGCAAAACATCTGAGAAAGAGTTATTTATTATAGAGATCTTAGATACAACAAAAAGGTAATAAAATAATAGCTCATGTGTATTCAGTGTGTATTTTGTAACTCCACTTGTATAGATGTTTAATCCTGATTCCAAACCTGTGAGGTAAGTGTTACTTATATCCACATTTTTCAAAAGAGCAACTGGAGGCTTACAAAGATGAAGCGAGTTGACAGAAGTAGCATAAGACAGGAGTTAGAACTCAGACCTGTGGTTCTGGGTCCAGGGTCCCTGCAGGGTTAAGACCACCACACACTACTCTCCTTCCTGGAGAGGAAGGAGCTAGCCAAATAGAAAATTAATAACAAAGACCAAGGGGCTAAGAAGTGACATGTCAGAGATGCAAACAGGAAAGAGACACACTTCCAGTGTCAAACTCACTATAAAGAAAATGCACATTTAAACAAAAAAAGGATACAGTTTTTACCCACTGGAGTTTCAGAAAAAGTCACTTCAGGTATCCAAGGCTGGTGACATTAAGAGGAAATAGTTACTTTCATGCATTTTTGATGAAAGTTCAGTATGATTTTGTAGCGCAGCAACCACTGTTTATAAAAATGCACAGCGAACAAGCTCTTTGTCTCAACAAATTCTTAGCAAGGATTCAGGAAGAGAATTTGAGACGCATAGACATTACAGCATCATTTAAATAGTAGATATTTCCCCCGCCACTCCAGAGTGGGGTTCAATACAGGAGAAGTAGCCCAGTGGTTGAAGCGAGGTGAAGGACGGCTTCCAAAGAAACAAAATGCAGAGGAGCCACTTCACAGCTTTGAGCACCCGGGAGAAAGGTGTTGTCTTCCCCGCAGTCACTAACGTGGCCATAGGTGAGAAGAGAAACCTCCACGCGTTCATGCTTTCAGGAGTTTCCCGGAGTGCATCTGCCTGCCCATCAATGCTTTTTCTCAAGACAAGCGTTTGCCTAGTCTTCAGGGGTGGTAATTACTGATACAGGTCAAAACTCTGACCCTGATTTCCCAAGAGGAGTTTTCAATCTGTAGGCACGTTTAGGCACCCACGGTTGATTGTAATTCTAAGTTCTTTCTTTAGACGCTCAGCTTTAGAGTAAGATCTGGCAGAGTTATTGGCGATGTGAAGTCAGAGTGGTGAAATATTGATTTTTTCCTGGAAACACGTACCATCTTCACATTATTCAACAGCCTTCTACTGCTGTCCGTGTAGAGAGATGATCTCCAGGTCCTGGCATAAATAGGCAGGGTGGAATGTTTCTTCTAGTTCAGGTGATGTTTGTATTGGTTTCTCCTCTAGGCTTAGTTCCTAATGACCCTGCCCTTAAATAAAGATTGCTGTCTGCAGTCAGGTGTCATTGGTGGCCATGTGGTCACACATACAAGCACATGTTGTTTGCACCCAAGGCTCTGGTCTCCTAATTTCACCTTCCCCTCACCCGAGCCAGCCAACAAGAAATAACCTGTGTGAGTCAAACGTCTAGAAATTCTTCCCTGAGATAATGCACTTTCCTGAAGGAGGAACAACAGATACCCTTTCATACAAATAAAAATAAAACAAAACTGGAGCTGTCAAGTTCATATAAGCTTTCACAGAAGAAAAATGTCCTTTGAGTCTTAAAATAATGCTATTTTAGGAGGTATATTGTGGGACCACCAGACAGGTGCAGCTGGGTTACAGCAAAGTCTCTGCTGATCCTAGTAATTTGAGAACTTCCAAATTTAAATCTTCTGTGCTGAACTGTGCCTTATAATCACATTGTAGAAAAACAAGGTGATTTTGACAAACCTGTTCTTAATTTGGAAGCCTTCTTCCTCATGTAATATTCCTGTCAAGCCCTTTAGAATGTTGCAGAGTTTTAACAAAGCGGAACAAGGTGTGTGGGGGAGTGGTACTCAGTGAAACCTGCAGGGGTGGAGTCTGTGATACTGTGAATTGTTCATGGGATTTTCTAATAATGAACGTGATTTTCATTCTCCAAGCTTCAGGTACCACTCAGGAATCTGCCCGTTAATTACAGCACGAAGGCCCAGTAGATGGCCCGGTTGTCAGGCTGCACGGTGGAGCTCTCTGCCAGGTACCTGCTTCATTATAAACAAATCGTAACGACAGAAAGATGACAGCGTTTTACATTCTGGAGAACTGCAAGGAGATCTGAGGTTGTCAGGTAACATGGTAATTACGTTTAAAGAAACTTGATAATTCAGAAAAATACGTTACTGAGTAATCTGCCGAAACATGTAGTTATTATGTGGCTACATGTCTCTTTCCATTATGTTAGCACCAAATTATGGGTTAGAATTCTTATATCTACCTTTTTCACTCTCTCAACAAAAGATGCCGGAGTTGAAAGGCTGGTGGGGTGGGGAAGGAGTTCGTTCCCCACTATAGTTGACAAAAGAATGAAAGTTTCGAACACAATGCAACATATAATTTCTTTCAAGTTTCTTCTTAAGCCAACATCTAAGCTACACGGGGAGGCCCTCTGGAAGACTATTTCTGTCATTTTGAAGCTGGCATCATGTACTGCTGATGGAAGAAGAAAGCAAGAGCAAATGTCATTCAAAGCACTCTCTGCCGTGGCCGCCTGGGGCTTCGTCGGAACGCCCGCAGGAACGAAATCCTCCGGGCGTCCCCAGCAATTCCCATTAAAAGGGGGACTGGAGTCCCACGGAAGCTTGCAGACATTCTAAGTCACCTGAGGCGGATTTTAAGCTTATTGTAAAGCATAATCACACAGGTTAAGGGGGTGGATTAGCATTGCAGCTGGCAAAGAGGAGTCAATGGAATAAATAAATCCTTTCAACAACAGCAGCGCTTGTTCCTGGGAAATAATGCAGAAGGGAAGGAAGGCAGGTCAATTCCCTGGTGAGAATTCGTGTTCCATGACAGGCAGGAGGGAGATATAAGTTGTTAGCAGCACATAGACGCTTGCTCTCATCTGTGGAGCAATTTCTAGAGTATAGCTGTGTTGGGTGTGGTAGGCCACTCAATAGACTTTCTGACTAGGATGGGGTGTGAAAACTAAGCTTATGGGAGATTAAGATAAACTGGTGAGGAGCAGTAATGTCCAGGTGGGCAGTGAAAAAGCAAAAGAAACGAATCCTACTTGATGAAGGACTTGAGGTGTGGATCAAATGACTTGCCATCAACTTTTGAGGACATTTTGAGGACGCACTGCCATTCAAATAATCTAGTATGTAATCAAATGCTCATTAATTTAATAATGTATTACTTTATTTTTATTTCTTGATGGTTCGTTTGTAAAATTTACGTGCTTATTGATCTAAAGTTTTAGGGACATTGCTAGAGTGTTTGTATTTTTTAAATTTTAGGAACAAGGATTTGACATTGCCTCCTTTTTGAGCTACACTGTTTAAATGATACCCAAAGAGCATTTAATCAAGAGGAGCCCTTAGTGTTGGTTCTCATGCTGTTTATACCCATGAAAATCTGTGACTTCAGTGAATAAATTATTTATTGTTATTTAGTTCGCAGAAGCTGAGAGAAGTGGCTGTCAGCACAGGAAATAAATGAAGCATACCATAAGTAGGATGCTGGCTGGATTGAACGAAGAAGAAGGTAAAGTCTTGAATTTGGATTCCAATGGTGTGTTTCTGTCTGGGATTGGAAAGTCAGGTTGTCTGGTTGTTCCTGTGTGTGTGTTGTGTACTGTGTATTGTGTCCTGGGTGGGGGCAGAGGGCAAAGCAGCATCTTGGGTTTTTAGTTGCCTGCGAACTTAAAAACAATCAACATGGTGCCACCTCCTTTAAGTCTGGTGAGTCTCTGACTGAAGCACGGGGCTGAAGCTCTTGGTCAAGAAAGACCTCATAGCCCTCTTTTCAGCCCTGGTCAGACATGGAACACAAGGCTTATTTTTGGGCAGCACCATCTCAAAGGGCTGTTTACGAAGTAGTGTGAAGGGTCTGGAAGTTACAAACACCACACTTCATAAGCAGGGGCTCTTCAGCCCAGATAAGAGAAGGCTCACGGTGGCCTTTCAAGTGTCTGGAGTTCTGTTGTGTTGAATAGATAGTAGACTGTTCAGCTTTGCTTTTGGAAGGCAGGACTGTGAATGACTGTCAAAAGTTACAGAATGTGACCAACTGGCTTAATGTGAAGTGGACATTTCCAACTTCTATTGCCGGTCAATCAAGCAGACCTGAGTGACTCCTTCTCCAGAACAGAGGTTGGAACCATGGAATTTTCTTCTTACCCTGAGTCAGGGCTTTGACATTGTCTCTACTTAGCATAATAGCTAAGATCTTATGGTGAATTGGTAAATAATCATTACTACAGTTACAAGTTAAAAAAAAATTACTCTTTACTTCTTCACAGGGCTTCAAATCAGTTTGGTTAATTATAATAAAATATATTTCCACATGAATTGGGATAGGTTACGATCCTTTGTTTAAGTTTCCTAATATTTTATTTTTAAGGTGATTACCTAAACACGTCTCAGGTGGCTCAGTGATAAAGAATCCATCTGCAATGCAGGAGACGCAGGTGACACGGGTTTGATCCGTGGGTCAGGAAGGTCCCCTGAAGGAGGAAATGGTAACCCACTCCAGTATTCTTGCCTGAAGAATCCCATGGACAGAGGAGCCTAGTAGGCTACAGTCCATGGGGTATGAAAGAGTTGGACAGAACTGAGGACTGAGCACACACAGCACAACCTAAAAACTTAGTGAAATCATCTGATGTGAAGCAATATTTTATTAAAATCCACCATTCTGAATAAATGTGCTGACATTTCTGTGAAGTATTTTTAAAAAGTAGAAAATTTTTATCCATGAGCTGATGAAAGCTGTTGCCACATTGTTTGCACACACAAGTAGGGGTCAAGGCCACTGTGATGGAATTATCCCCACTTTTTTGCCACATAATCAGATATCTAAAGAAATTTTCTGGAAGAAGGAGAGAAATGCTATGATTGGAAAGACTGTCACTTACATGAAGTGTATGAGAAGAGATGCTTTGATATGGTCATGAGGCAGTGGTAACATGGGATTCTGGTCAGAGTTGGAGGACTTCCTGTGGGTCATCAGAGGAAGAGATGCTCTGGGTTCCAGGCTGGAGCCTGGAGGAAGTAACTAACGGCGTTCTTGAACACAGCAACCAAGATAGAAGTCATGTTTCAGAGAGAAGAGCCCGTGCTAACTGAAGAAAGAGACAAGGACGTATCTGGGAGAGGATGGTGCAAAGTAAGAGGAAGAGGAAACACTGGGCAGGGTGGTGTTTGACTCAGCAACTCAGGAAATGGCCTGGTGACTGGAGGAAGCTGCCAGTGCAGGGCTGGGGGTGCAGGGACCATGTCAGCCGGCCCTGGAGTCCTGTGAGATGCTGTACAGGAATTCCAGTCTTCACTCGTATTGTCTCCAGATACCTTCTAGGGTAAACAGCCCCTGAAAGCCCATTGACTTTCCCTGATCCCCCTATTCTTTAGCCCCCAAATTCACTCTCCCAAAGTGGGGGTGAGGGGCAAACAGTTCATCTGTGTGGTCCCTTCCTTTCAGGCATCCCTTGGCCTCCTCTCCCCCCAACCCCGTCAGCCTCCTCCACGTGCTGACTTCCATGCTGCTGCAGCAGGGGTACCACACCTACACCATCACCTCCTTCCCTGGACTTCTGGCCTCCTCTTCTGCCCACTTGCCTTCATCTTCATCAAGATTCTGTCTAGGCAGAGCCCTCCCGTGCTTCCCTGCTGGTTGGGATGGGTATGCAGAGCCTAGCCAGCAAATCCTACAGGCACAGGGAAGTCCTGAAGTTTACTTTCGAAGCTGGAAATCACCAGAAACTGAAGCCAGTCCCAGATTCCACACATCAGCCATTACCTGTTGCTGATCTCAGACTGGTTTCACCCTGTTTGTCTTCTATCAGCTCTAGCCTAGACTCCTGATACTGTGTGTGGGTGTGTGTGTGAGCTCAGTCATGACTGACTGTGACCCCATGGACTAGAGCCCTCCAGGTTCCTCTGTCTTCTGTTCATGGGATTCTCCAGGCAAGAAATACTGGAGTGGGTTGCCATTTCCTTCTCCAGGGATCTTACTGACCCAGGGACCAAATCTGAGTCTCTTTCATTTCTTGTATTAGTAGGTGGGTTCTTTACCATTAGCACCACTACTATGGGTTGTCCTATTTCCCCAGATCTGTGCTTTTCATACCTTTCTAAACTTATGCCTATATATACATATGTGTATATATATATATATGTTCAGAAAACAGAATGTTGAATTTTCTTCCTTCTTTTCTTTTTAAATTGGTTATATATGATGGTCAAATCCAACCCTTAGAGCATGCGTTAGTACCAGATAAAAATGTATGACCTTAAAACCTTATAATCCGAGTTACTCTTGGTAAAAGCAGCTGAAATTTCCATTTATAGAACCTATTTAGAGATTTTTCCAGATAATAAGGGTTGAAGAGAAACACCAAGGACTGCCTGAAAATAGCAATGAGGCCTCCCCTCGGACAGCTGCAGCTGAGCCGGGGGGACTTCACACTGGTCTCAGATCTGAGATGAGACTCTGAAACTCGACCAGCTTGCTAACAATAGTGTACCGTGCTGAGTAATTGCTAAGAGGGAAAGGCACACAAAAGAAAAAAAAATAGTAATACACCACATTATTCCTATTATTTGAAGGTACCTATGAGTCATTCGAAAGAAAAGTCACTGGAAAACATACAACATTGCACGTGTCAACTCCTACTTGTTAAAAAAAATTAAAACAAAAAAAACAGCAATTCACTTATTACTGAAAGTACATGCAAATGCAGATATGTTTTTAGAATGGAAGGACTGTTTCTCTCTGAATTAAGATGCTTGGCTGCAATCTACATGAGGTCAGTTATTCCACCTTTGCTGAGTAGTTTGACTCTGACATGGCCTCTGATTTGCATTGTTAGGCAGAGTGGGGAGGTGGTTACTGATGACAGGATGATAACAATCTCTGGGGTCTAATGTAGAGAGATGCTATTCTTGACCTTGTCCTGTGTGCCAGGATCTATCAACCCGCAGGGTCAGCTCTCCAGCCAAGTCCTTTGGTTCATCCTCAGCAAGATGGAGGCTGGTTAAGCACCCCCCTGAGAGGTGGTCTGCTGCCCTGAGCAGATTCCAAAAGACACGTGGGCTCCACCCAGTGGAGGAGCCCACGGGGAAGCATCCCTAAGTCATCTAGGACTTTGGCAGTGTCAGTCTGGGAATAGGAAATGATATGCAGAGGCACTGCTGTCAAAGCAGAGTCCAGAAATGATGTTTCTAGGTCCCCTGGGCCTCTGAGTTGAGAGTAGTATAGATGGCAATTGAATTCATTTGATTTTCCAAATATGACAGAAGGAAATAAAGGAAAAGGCTTGTGATTTGGGGCTAGAGAAAGCCTCTTGGAGAAAGAGTTAAAATTTCAAAGACTTCAAGGAAAAGACATTTATCAGCATCAAACAAACGGTTACAGCTGGGGAAAACATCATAAATAACATCCAAAGTTAAGAAGCATTCTAGAAGAAAATATTTGCGACCAGATTAGACATGATTCATATCCCAAATACACACAAAGCTGGTAAAAATCAACAAAAGAAAGATAACTCAATAGAAAAAAGGTGACAAGATGTGAACAAATAACTAATTTATAAAAAGAAAAATACCAAATATAACAAGGCATTAAAACAGTAATGTTAAGTGTTATTGTTTTGTCACTAAGTCATATCTAGCTCTTTGTGACCCTGTGGACTGTAGCCCCTCTGTCCATGGAATTCTCCAGGCAAGAATACTGGAGTGGATTTCCATTCCATTCTCCAGGGGGATCTTCCTGGCCGAGGGATCAAACCCAAGTCTCCTGAATTGGCAAGAGGGTTCTTTACCACTGAGCCACCTGTGAAACCCAATTATAATTACACAGAAGCAAATTAAAACATCGTTTTTATGTCCCACATATTCCAAACAAACGGAAAATAAACAAGATGTAACAGCCCAGCTTGTCAAGGATGTGAAGAAACAGCATACAAGACAGTGCTGCTGGGGCTGAATTTTGGTCCAGGTTTTTTCGGAAGGTCATCACGATGTATTTAACAAAAACAAACAACGAGCATATGCTATTACTCAGCAATTTCAGTCCTTGACAGTGACCTGCAAAATACTTACTCATTTTTGAAATGATAGTATAAAAATAATAGGGCTTCTCTGGTAGCTCAGTCAGTAAAGAATCTGCCTGGAGTGCAGGAAATGTATCATTAGACATAATTTACATTTGCGTGTCACACAATAACCCAGATGGTGTATTACAAGACATTTCAAAGAAAATATTCTGGAATCATAAGAATCAAATTGAAAAACAAATTTTAGAAGTTTCTTAGAGAGTAGAATTTCCCATTTTGACAATAACAGCCGCATTTTCAGTAAAACCTCATTGAGACGCTTTAAAAGCACATTGCTATATGCGTTGTCCCTCTTACGTTCTAAGCAAGCACCGAAACAAAACCTCACCGTTTACAAGTTCAGAAGAGCCTGTCTCTGTGACTCTGCCTTGTTTCCGGTAATTAGACTAAAGAGTCCTCAGTGAAGGCATGGTTCTTTCCATATGGTCAGAGGGGGAACCAAGACAGTGGGGTGCAGAGTATAATATCCTTCAAACACTTCAGAAACATTTGGTAGGGCTATTTAAAAAGCTAATAAATTAGTGGACAGGTAATAAATACACTCTGTACAGAAGCCCAAGGGCACCAAACAGAATAGAGTGAAGTGGGCCCACTTCACCTCCCCACTCTTGGCCGCTCTCAGCTGGACTCTCAGGGGTGTGTGATGCAAAGTCAGCACACTCGGGGGGCTTCCCTCATGGCTCAGACGGTAAAGAACTCACCTGCCAATGCAGGAGTCCTGGGTTCGATCCCTGGGTTGGGAAGATCCTCTGGAGAAGGGCATGGCAACCCACTCCAGTATTTTCGCCTGGAGAATCCCATGGACGGAGGAGCCCAGCGGGCTACAGTCCATAGGGTCGCAGAGAGTTGGACATGACTGAGTGATCAAGTACATACACAATACATATCTCATTCTTATTGTAGTTGGTGACTCCTTACCTGTGGTTCCACAGCTTTATTTTCTTCCCTTCTGAGATCTTCAAGATGATTCTAAGCCAGCTGCCCCTTCCTTTCAAAAGTCTGTGGGATATGCTATTTATGGATATACTATTTTTCCTTTATTTAACAAAGTCTTATTGATAAACACTTGGTTTTTTTTCCCCCAAACCTTTGAGGTTTAAAAAATGCTGCAGTTTTTTTTTTGGGGGGGGGTTTGTTTGTTTGGGGGAAATCTTATATATGAGTAATTACAACAGGAGCATAAATTCCTAGAAGCAGAATTGTTAGGTCAAAAAGAATGTGCATTTAGAATTTCAGTAGTGCCATTTGAGTGTGCCTCATAGAGGCTGTGTTTCTCTTCATTGACAAAGAATGGAAGTCTTGATTTTCCTATGTCTTTGGTTTTACTGTGTGTTACCAAATGGTTTGCTAATCTGAGAAAAACAGTATGTTATAGTTTTGTGTTTCTTTTGATATGAGAGGAGATGATAACCTTTTCATACTTTTGAGCATTTGTACTTCTGTTTTTCTAATCTCTTTCTTATGTTCTTTGACCATTCTTCTCTGGGATCTAGCTTTTAAAAATGTCAGAACTTTTTCTTAAAAGAAAAAACCCACCTTTGTCTCACCAGTGTTTTTGTAAAGTTACACTTCATTAACAGTGTTCAGTGCTGTATAAATTTAAAAAAAAACTTAATGAATTAGAAGTTATCCTTGTATTTTTCTGTTGTTTTCTGCTTTTTATAATCTTTCTTGAAATTTACTGATTGGATGGATATTGAAGTACAGTTGATTTACAATATTTGTTGTCATTTGGTTGCATAGTCACGTCTGACTCTTTGCAACTCTATGAACAGTAGCCCGCCAGGCTCCTCTGTCCGTGGGATTCTCCAGGCAAGAATACTGGAGTGGGTTGCCATGCCCTCCTCCAGGGGATCTTCCCGACCCAGGGATCAAACCTGCTTCTTTTATGTTTCCTGTATTGGCAGGTGGATTCTTTACCACTAGTGGCACCTGGGAAGCCCCAGGAGTTCTTTTGCTGTTATGAAAAAAATTCATATTTTACTTAAACAGATTGAACTTCTAGTAAATGTAAGGGACTGTGCGAGACTTTTCTGTCTCTTGTGTCATTGTAAAATTCTGTGAGGTAGATATTACTTTCAAGATGGGAAAAGTGGGTCTCATAAAGTGTCACCCTATTTCCCAAACTCCGATAACCAGGTGATGTTGGAGGAGACGTTTCGGGGGCTCAGACCACATCGAGGCAAAGCTGCACCTGAGCAGCCTCTTCCATCCCTCTGACCCTCCTCACACCACTCTCCTGGTTCCTGGCATGATGGCTGCATTTCTGTTTCTCCAATGCTCCTCCGTTCCGGCTTCTCAGGGCACAGGTGTGCGTGTGGGATGAGAACCAGAAATGGGGTTTCAAGGTGACGGGACAGGCTTGTTCTGACCAACCGACCTGCAAGAATGTTCTTCACGAGTAGGGCCTGAGTGAGACGAGGCGAGGGAGGAAAACTGGTATATGTATTCAACATTTGGACCTCTGTCCGGTGTGAGCTTTTATGTCATTCTTCATTTGCAAAAACGTGGCATTAAAATATGATGTATCTGATTCCTGAGTTTATTGGCTCTACTTTAATCTGGATTGCAGGTCAACGGTCCACTCGCCTCACCCTGAGATTCTGCAGAAACACATGAAGGAGGGAGACAATAAAGAAAACCTCTGCTCAGAAAGTCAACTCCCTGGTGAGAAGCCACCAAAGACAAGGAGAGATAAATCCCATTTCTGCCAAGACTGCTGAGAGTCATGGACAGGGAGCAGCAAGGTGAAGCTCTAATGTTCACACTTTTCCAAAATAATCACATTTTTGCTTCTCTCTGACTTTTGAACTAGTCGTACACTTGTTCCCACTTCTGTGCTTGTCAATGAGAAAACAATACATATTCTGGAGTAGCACATTCATTACCCATTCAAATTCAAATTCTTGTGAAACGTGGGGTTTATTTATTTTTTTAATTAAAACCATTATGTTTATTTATAAAGACATTCTCCCTTTAACCAGTATTTTCTGGTTGCCTAATTACTTTTCAGAATCACATCTTGGCTTCTTTGAGTTGATTTTTTTTAGAAATACCTGGGATTTATCAAACATGTTTTTCTTGCTAGCTGTGTGAAGTTGAAGGAATAAATAGGATCGTTTCTATCTGCTCTGCTTAGGTAGTTCTCGGAGATTTCTCACTGTGCATTTTTGTAACTTTTCACAGTGGGTTCAGCTGGTGATATGATCACCAGGCTCAGAGGTTTTAAATAATTCTGTTTCCATTGCATATCACACCCAGCATCACACCAGATACCTGCTATCACAATTACATCTGAGCAGAGGGATTTCTTGGGGCATAAGTCTCTGTAGGCAGAGTTGTCTTACCCCGAGAGAATTTCTGTAAGTAATTACTACACAGGAGCATCCCTAGTAAAGAAAGTGAAAATTGCTCAGTTGGTCTGACTCTTTGCTACCCCATGAACGATAGCCCACCAGGTTCCTCAGTCCTTGGGATTTCCAGGCAAGAATACTGGAGTGGAGAGAAGATTCCTTCTCCAGGGGATCTTCCTGACCGATGGGTCGAATCTGGATCTCCTGCATTTGCAGGCAGATTCTTTACTCTCTGAACCACCAGGGAAGCTCCTAGTAAAGATGTTCACTTAATCAGACCAACTTCCCCTTACCCTATCAATCGATGATCCTCTCACATCTATGCTGCCCTCTTCTGCCTAAGAATTAAGAGAACTTCCAGTATCCTTAAATAGTCTCATGGTCTCTGGGGCCATGACTGGGGAAAAGTGGAAGAGACAGAGTCTTGCTGGATGTGCTTGTGGTTCTTTTTCCTGCAACAGTATGAGGTGTCCACCCATAATTTCCTGCCAGTCCTGCTACTGTTCCACATTTAATTCACGTAAGTCCCATTTGGAAACATGTGGAGGAGTGACTGACTGTCTTCTCATTTGAGAGGAACGAACATCTGTCTTTGATCATGCTCCTGATTAGGTCCTCAGAAGCAAACATACAACAAGGTGAAATGGTGATATATTGAAAGCAGAACTGAGGTTTTGGATGGAGGAAGAGAAGAGGACAGCAACAATTAAGCAAAAATCCACCCCGTGGACCCAAGGTGTACACAGCCCCCAGGTCTCCATCTCCTGGCTCGGCCAAGAAACTTTATAGAGTCTGTCTCTCTTCATCACTGCCCTGGCAGAAATATTCACACATTGATGAATCACAGACATTAAAACAGAGGCAAGACTTAGAATGTACACCATGTTGAACATTTAGCCCTAAGAGCTAAAGGGCACTGCACATTTTGACTTATTGGAAACTGTTTGAACTCAGGAACACAGTATTGAGGAAAAGTGGATCCATTTGCCATTTGCGGTCCATATAGTCAAAGGTATGGTATTCCCAGTAGTCATGTAAAGATGTAAGAGTTGGACTGTAAAGAAAACTGAGCACCAAAGAATTGATGCTTTCAAACTGCAGTGCTGGAGAAGACCCTTGAGAGTCCCTTGGACAGCAAGGAGATCAAACCAGTCCATCCTAAAGGAAATCAACCCTGAGAATTCATTGGAAGGACTGATGCTGAAGCTGAAACTCCAATACTTTGGCCACCTGATGCGAAGAGCCGACTCATTGGAAAAGGGTGCGTCTGTCACCCCGGGGGAGCGGGTCTGTTGGAGCAGCCACACCTGGGACACTGTGCAGAAGGACAGGGCCCTGTGGCTCCTCTGCCAGCCTGGTCTGCTCTGTGGTTGTTAACCTAAGGAATGTCTAAACCTAGAGTTGTCGAAAAGAAGAAGGCTGTTTTTGTTGGAATGTCTGGGATTTTATTCACTTTCCCCAAGATTCCCATTTCAGAAGCTTTAAACTATACGAGTATTTTTTAAACAATAAAATTTTGAGTTCTTCAATGCAGTTCTAAGATATAGAACACCCCTGAGAAGTCTAGATTTGGTTCACCCACAAAATAATCCAAGCCAAGTACCTTGAACTTAACCTGAACTTCTCCCCTCCTCCTACCACCATCGCAACATTTTCCACTCCTAACATCACTACTTTAGAACTTGGGTCTCTGGCAACTGTGTCATCCATGATTAGTAAAACAGTGACACAATGACATCATGTCTATAAAATAATCACAAAAAATGCTAACTATTAATGACTAAGTCTCAGAATGGAATTCAAGCAATGCCAGTGGTGGCTAGCTTTGCTTTCTATATACCCATCTTGTGAAATTTAATAGATTTGATTCCTACCTTCTCCTCCTGCCTAATTTCTTCCCTTCTTCCAGTTCTCCACTGTCCCACTCCCTCTCTGTCCCAAGAAGCTTGTAGTAAGAAGGCCTGTTAAGCTTAAAAACCACCAGGTCTGCCCTCTCGGGTCACTGTTGGGAGCTTTTGTTCATCTCCAGCAAGAAGCCCAGCTTTTCTGTGGATCCAGGTCCTATGTGAACTTCCAGACACACCATGGTTCATGAGCCGTGGGAGAGACACGGAAATGTGAAAGCGCACACTTTGTCCAGATGGAGGCAAGTAAAAATCTGTCTTGCCTACTTGGACGGTGAAAGCCAGGAGTGCAGATCCCAAAAGTCATGGAATGTTAGCCGCTTACAAAGGAGTGGAGTGCTAGGACTGGAATTCAGTCCAACATCTCCACCGAGTGTCGCCAACATTTTACAAACACAGTAGGCTTTTAAGCCTAAGCCAGAGTGAGTTGTGAAGGAAATGCCATCATGGGAGAAGCTTCCAAAATGCCCTGCACCATCATCGCTAACTCTCTGACTCCCTGAAACTCCTTACTGTTGCTAGGTCAGCTGTGAATCTTAAAGTCTATATTTTTGGAAGAAATACATGTGCATTTATTTATTCAGTAAATATTAAGAACATGTTCTCCCATGTTAGATGTGAGGTTTTCTTTCCTTTTATCCCTTTTTAAGCCATGGTCCAGCATTCATGCTCCGGTCCAGTGATTTCTAGAGTGAGACATGGAGCCCGAGTGCTGTGCAAATATGTTTATACACGGCAGGATCTGTCGTGGACATTTCCTGGCTCACTTGAGTTCCCTACGACTCACTTTCTTGTTTGACTATAAATCCCCAAAGGACAGAAGGTCTTCTGATGCATCAGGTGGTCTCTTAACCACTGGCACCACCTGGGAAGCCCGTCGAGTCCGGGTACCAATGCCTAAAGCAGCCTACCGCTTACTTCACTGCTGGTGACACTCTGCACAGCCGTGCAAGCCTTCATCCTGACTCCTGCTACAGACTCCTCGAGCCCGGGGCTGGCAGGTTTTGAGGCCCCAGATGAAGCACGTAGAAAGGATCCAAACGGGGCAGCCCTTATAACGAGTCCTCTTTGTCCAGCAGCGGAAACTGTGCAGGTGACCTTTTTCCTTCCTCTGCCTCTGCTTAATCAGATCACGTGACCTCTGGGAGCCTGGTGCTGGGATGTTCATGAGGACATGAAAGCATGAAAACACACCCTTTTTTTTTGGCGGGGGGTGGGGGGGTCCATGCCTTTGGAGGCATACTAAAATCCTCTTGAATGCTGTTGTCTTTTTTCTCATTGAAAATATCAAGTCTGTTTTCTATATAAACAGGCATTTTCTTTTATCTTGCTGCTATTGTTTTACATTCCAACCTTATGGCTTAAATATTTCATTTGTCTCAAAATCATTTTTTTTTTTAACATGGCCTGATTATTTGAAACAATCTCGCTTATGTTGGAAAAGAATCGTAAGTGACCTCTCTTTCAACTGAGGAGGAAAACAAACATACAAATAGAGATTTTTCCCTGGATGACTTGCAGGGGTTAGTCATACATATTTCCTCTGGGTTCAGCATAACCTGAAATTGAAAGAGAAGCATGAAAATGGCTTTCTGAGTATCTGTCCCATATGGTGTGGCAGGGAGACTGTGGCCAAGGCCACCACCTCGAAGAGAAAAAAAAGGTTTCAGTGTTTGGTGATTAGAACAGTAGTGTATTCATTTTACATCTTTTGGTTTTTTTTTTTTTTTAAAATAGCTAATTTATGATGTCGAGTTAGTTTCAAGTGTACAGCAAAGTGACTCAGTTACATACATATATATGTATATATACAGATACTTTTTTCAGACTCTTTTCCACTGTAGCTTATTCAAAGATATTAAGTGTTCATTTTTTGTCTTCCATAAAGGTAAGTCAGAGATCAGAGAGTTAGGATGATGGACAGAAGACCAGATGATCTGTATTTACACGTTGGGCTCATTGATTCGTGGCAAAATCACAGGGCAGAAGACAACTCTCTCTGTTGTCACTGGGGTCCTAAACCTGTCATTGTGCCCCGTTCTGCTTCTTGCCCTCCCAGGCCTCGCTGAGTCCTGTTCTGTAAGGGCGCCCTCTTGTATGTCCACCAACAGTGGAGGTTGGCAGACGTCTTCTGTCAATGCTGAGCTAGAGAGCGCTGCTGTGTAGTCCCTTCCTGCCCCGCCGTGTGACTGGTGTGTCTTACTGTAGAGACGACAACTTCCCCAAGGCAGTGCCTTGCTGTGAGCCCACTTCTGCCCTCAGTTGGTTTCTGAAGTCGTGGATGGATGTCAGAGGAAAAGCACTGATGGAAGTGGGAGAAATTGGTTTCTCTGGAGGTGTCACCCCACCCCTACCCTGGCCCAGACATACAGCACACAGCAGATGGCCATGTTGCTGCCCCTCTTCTATTTCTGACCCAGGGGCCTGACTGCCTCCATTCTGGCTGCGGGATTCTCCCAGTTTCTGACAATAGCTCCCTGTGCCATTCATTTTGTTGGGATTATTGGGAATTTGTTATTGATTCTAAAATGAATTTGATTGTTGTCCCTTATTTTTAGCCAGTGGTGTTAGAAACCTGTACTTACTATGTGTCTTTCCAGCTACATTTATAGGATCATCCTGGGTCCTCTTTTCTGCTCACATCATGCTCTTCTGCACTAAGCAGCCCAGACCTGGCAACAGAGATGCTGTGGACTTGGGTATCCTTGCTGCCCTCAGGCACTGGTAGGATGTTACCTGTAGAGTTACCACTGTGGTTTCCTTACTAGTGAGGTGATTCTCAAATACAAATGGAATAATAACAATGCATTTTGGATGAAGAATTGACTCTGAAGTGTTTATTAAGATTTTACCACAGAGATGTCATTTATCTCAATATCTGGGAGAGTGAGGGCTTCCCTGGTGGCTCAGTGGTAAAGGATCCACCTGCAATGTAGGAGACTTGGGTTCAGTCCCTGCATTGGGAAGATCCTGTGGAGAAGAGAGTGGCAACCCTCTCCAGTATTCTTGCCTGGAAAATCCAGAGCCTGGTGGGCTATAGTCCATGGGGTTGCAAAGAGTTGGACTTGATTGAGAGGCTAACACTTTCACTATCACTTCAGCTGGAGGAGTTATAATCACTGGATGTATTTGAAAAGCAATTTTATCCTCTAAATGGGATGTGCTTGAATAAGGCCGCCATGACCTTTTTCACCAAGTCTGAATTGACCATCCTTGCAGAGTAAGGAGCCTGTGTCTCGTGGAGGCCTAGGCCTCCTGGAACTGGATCCTCTCCCTTGAAAAACTCTACCCAGTGTTTAGCATAATTTAGAGATTCCTGCCAAACATGACTGTGAAGACCCTAAAGATGGGTCTTCCCTGGTGGTCTAATGGCTAAGAATTCCATGCTCCCAATGCAGGGGGCCTGGGTTCAACCCCTGGTCAGGGAACTAGATCCCACCTACCACAACTAAGACCTGTCACAGGCTAAATGAATAAATGAATATTTTTGAAAAAGACCCTAAAGGTGAAGAATCGAGGCCTGAAATAAGGAGATTTATCTAAGCTCACAAGTTAGTGTCAGAGACTGGCCCACTCCCCCGGAACGCCGGGTATAGCTCCCCTTCTTCTTCCCTGTTTCCCTGTGTCTATGCTCGACTTGCCCATCCCTGGTGGAACCCACTCAGCAAACACCCTGGCCGTGCACATCCTTCTGTGTCCCTGCAAGACCCAGCAAGGGGCCTTGGATGTAACCATCACTCAGACAGCATTTGCTGAGGAGGTCCATTGGGCCTGAGTGTTTCCTGGCCTCCAGCATCTCACACCCTTAGCTGGCTCAGGTACTTGTGTCTAGGCAAGGCCTCGGGTCTCCTGATTACCCCCCACCATCTTCTCCACAATAGAAACTGTCGAGGTCAATTATGTGTCACTTAGGTGTTTTAATCTTTGCACAGAAACATTATTTTTTCTTGCTATCCTGGAAGAATTTCACAAGAATTTCAGAGATTGACTAAACGGTCACAGAATTTCTGCATTTCTGCCAAACTATGCTTAACAATAACAGAAGAAACATATAGCATTAGCCCGAAAGTCACGCAGGAGTGGGTTTAGGCGAGAACAAAGCACTGTGTGTGCAGATCGGCCGCCTGGCATGGGCCTCACAGCCCCGCTCTGCTGCCAGCACGGGTGACCCAGAGAAAGCCTCGGGAAAGGCTGCCACACGTGGATTTGTTTGGGGATTTTGCTTATACGTTGTCTTTGATGTGGTCTTGTATCAGTTAGTGCAGAAGCTCAGTCGTGTCCAACTCTTTGCGACCCCATGGACTGCAGCACGCCTGGCCTCCCTGTCCTTCACCATCTCCAAGATCTTGCTCAAACTCATGTCTATCAGTGATGCCATCCAACCATCTCATCCTCTGTCATCCCCTTCTCCTCCCATCTTCGATCTTTCCTAGCATCAGGGTCTTTTCCAATGAGTCTTTGTTACATGGAGAGATGTAAAACATAGCTTGTTTTCAAAACCATTGGTAATGACTGACAGTACGTACTTCAGTGGTGCCCAGTGATTTGAGCATACCATGTCATTCTATACTTGCTCACTCTTCACTGAACAACTTGCCACATAAGGAGGATGTGTTTAGACTCACTTGACCTTACTGCACAGCCCTAGGTTCATGAGGAGTGTCTCAGAAGGCTGGCGGAGAATAGTGATGTGTCTAGGACAATTGACTGTGTTTCAGCTCTTGACTTAGCTCTTACCCTAGCTGACAGCCCAAGTGCTTCCTCTTGTGATGAAATATTCAACAGAGTGACATTCACAGCTTGCACTGAGGCCTTTATGCTTCATTCAACCAGTTGTAATGGTTTCTCTGGTTGTAAGGGGATTTGTGTGTAACTTTAGTTTGTAAGTGAGAACTATAAAGATTTCTGGTTTCATAAAAGTAGAGTTGAGAGTTGGGCTTTTATTTCATCAGAAAATGGAAAGAAATCCACTGGTTTCTTTAATATATATTTTCTAATTTGAGCATGAATTGCACACCAAGGATTGTCTTAATTACAACTGATCTTTTTGGGAAAGCTGTCTTTGATATCCTGTCCTTGTCGCCACCGCACCCTAGTCGTTCCACAATCTGCTGGGGGCTGTCTTCTTTCCTCACCACTCTATAAACACAGTCCTAAAGGTTAACGATCTTGATGTTACCTAACTTAGTGGGATGTTTTCTGATCTTCCTCGTATTTGACCTCTCAGTAATGTTACACTTGACCAGTCTCCAAATCTTGAGAAATGTTTGCCCATACTTCCTGTGACTGTACTGTCTGATGGTCTTCCACCACTCCAATCACTCCTCAGTCTTCTTTACTCCGTCGTTCTCTTCTTTTGGTCATCAGAAGTTAGAATTCCTTATGGCTCAGTCCCAGGCATCCTTTACTTCTTCATATGTACAGTTTGGGCCCTAATATACCCAGACTTGTTTCTCAAGTTTTAATATCTAGTCTTGACTTCTGTTTATCCTAAAGGAAATCAACCCTGAATATTCACTGGAAGGACTGATGCTGAAGCTGAAGCTCCAATACTTTGGCACCTGATGTGAAGGGCCAACTCATTGGAAAAGACCCTGATTCTGGGAATGATTGAGGGCAGGAGGAGAAGGGGGCAACAGAGGATGAGATGGTTGGATGGTATCAGCGACTCAGTGGACATGAACCTGAGCAAACGCCGGGAGATAGTGAAGAACAGGGAAGCCTGGTGTGCTGAAGTCCACAGGGTCACAGAGTTAGACAAGACTTAGTGACTGAACAACCACAAAAGACAACAACTTGACCTCAGCAGAAGACAGATGTCAGTGAAGTCAAGGAGTGAAGAAGCTCTCGAAAGAGTGTGTAGGTTGTTTGTCTCCAAAGGCAGTTCACAAAGATGTGCTAGAAATGTGTGGGGAGCAGGTGAGGACTGGAGGTCTGGGCAGAGTGCCAAGAAGTGAAAACATGATGGAATTTGCCAAGGAAGAGAAATGGGAGCCCTCACGGGTCTGAACCTGGCAGTCTGTCTGAGATTGTGGCCTGGATGCAGAGTCGTGTCCAGATGACTCGGGCTTGCTTTGGGGTTGATGGGAGTCCTCGGACCTGCAGTCCAGCTCCCTGGTCATGGGGTAGAACAGCAGCAGCACCTTCAGTAAGAAAGCAGAGCCTGGGTGGTGCTGAGCCGGTGGTTATGGAAGTACCCATGAGGTAAGAAGTTGGATAGGCGTGCTTGTCCAGCTAGGAGGAGAGAGGGATTCAGGAAGGCAGGGCGGGGAGAGCTGAGGAAAGGTGAGGCCAGAGGAGAGAAAATTGGGGAGTGAGTGTTCAGTCCACAGGGAATGTGACTCAAGTTTAGTGGAGAAAGTGGACGATCGTGAACAAGCTGTCTTTCATTTACATGAAATGATCCTCTTTTGATGGATGGGTACATTTTCTCAGCTGCATCCATATTTTACAATATGACTTAGAATCTTGACACAACAATTTCTGCAGCCATCTGCATCCCTCACGTGTGACAAGATTGTTTAGATCAGTCTTTTTGATGCAAAAATTTCCAATTGTTCCTACTTTCAAATTAAATAAAAAATATTCTGCCTCCCCAGCCTCACCCTCAAAATTCCAGAGGAAAATATTTACTGTAGACATTAATCTGGTTTCCTGTCAGACAGAAGAAGGAAGGTAACGGGGTGTGGTTTGGGAAACGCATCTTGCTTTCCAATTAACGTCACGCTATTTAAATTATAACATTGAAAAGAAAGAGTTTATTGGGTCATTGTGCATGTTGCATGTCGCTGATAATTTCTGTCTGTACACTCACCTTTCAAAGAATAAAGAAAGACAATAATAGTCTTAAGGCATCAGGAAAAAATTGATTCTTCCCTTGTGACTTATAATATATACCACACAGGGTCAGAGAGGGGAAAAAAAATCTCAATTTCCCAATCTCACAATAATTTGAAGATAAATTCTCCTATTACTAGGTAAGCTTGAAGCACATTTATCCCTGTGGGCTTATGATCAGTTGAATGGATTCTAGAATAGTTTAAAATTGAGATCATGTCTACAGAACCAAGGCAGCACATACTACTGTCAGGGGTTTCATGCTAAAAACAAAGAGAACATTACCAGGCCTCTTTTTTGATCATGGCAGCCAACTAGGAATTCCCTGGCCTTTTCTTGGTTTGCTCATTTCCCCCAATGTATTGCATTTTCATCCTGTAAAAATGTGTCTCATTAAAGCCCCCATTCTAGGCACAATTTCCTCGTTCTCAAAATTGATGATGAGATAAATACCACCCTGTTGGAAAGATCCCCATCAAGGGGAAGAGCTCTTCTCTTCAACTGTACAAGACATGATGATAAATATATTTGAACAGGACTAGAGTGAAGTTTGAGGTATGAACTTTCAATCGTTACCTAATTTAAATAGCTTTTGACACACATCGAGCAAGCGTTTTTGAGCTGTGAAAAAAGCATTCCTGAAAGAAAGTGCCAGGTTGGCTAATTTTTGCTGATATAATAAAAAGACAAGACTGGAAATTTAACGTTTAAGACATCATCAAAAGCCATGAGCGTTTAAACATTTGTTACTCTAAAAGTTGCAAAGCCAAAGTATTCTTTCCAATTAAAATAGTAATTAATAACAGCTTAATTTATTATTTATGCATTAGACCCTGCCAAATGGCAAATTAGGAGGAAAAAGAAATAGTATTCATGTAAACCATTTGAAAAAGCCAAGTAATGCACTTTTTGTTCCCTTTGTATCAAGATTTTATAATCAATGTCCATTATCGCTAGTCGACTTGTTCAGATTCAGACTCCAAGCCCAAAGATCTAAATTTATTGACCATTAGTCCAGCTGCAGTGTTCCAAGACTTCCTAGCTGCCCTAGACTGTGAACACCAGATGTTAGCCATGAACTGAAAAGTTTAGCTTAATTGATCATTAATATTAGTCATGGGTGTTTGAGTGCATCACTCAATGGGCCTCAGTGCTTCCTCTGCTGTATCTGACCCACAGGTGAGGTTAACCTTAACCTGTCCTTTGCTTCTCTCCATCTGTTCAGCTGTAAGTGACCTGAATACTCAGATGAATTCATGACCTCAGGAGTCTTTACCTCCTGCTGCTCCATTAAAGAAACCCCAGCTCCCCACGAACTTGACCCTTTCATGCTGTCTTTGCAGTGAAAGTTCCCTGGCTGCTCAAAGCCCAGGGGAGGGATCCGTCCCACTTGACCTCCTCAATGTCATTTCCAAAGAATCGTCCTTGTGCCTTCATGAAGAATGGCTTTCTTCCCAAGTTAACATGACCTGGCATTCCCATGTTTAATCCTCCTTTTTGTTGCTACTCAGTCACCTATGTTCTGGCATCCTGCTACAATTACTGAAGACCCGGTACTTAGGTCACACTCACCCTCTATGGCCCACTTTGAACCCTCACACTGTCGAGTTTTGACATTCGCATGGCCCAAGCAACCAGCACCTCGGTGTCCAGTTCCTTAGAAACCCCCAGGACCATTGACTTTCACCTTGGCCAGCTTTTAACCCCCTTCATTCTAGGATTCTGGGCCAGAAAATCTAAATTTCTTTGTGACTGCTTCCTGTCCTCCTGCCTCACATTCTGGTGTTCTTTGGACTTGCTCAGCGTCCTCCAGGTTCTTTATTCTTTGAGGATCCTTCTCTATCCACCTGTTGTAGACACCTGGGTTCCCTCATTTTCTTCTCTCTCCACTCAGTTCGGCGGACAACTGGGAGCCTTCTCAGTGACCTCTCCTGCATTCTTGCTATGTCCTGGTGGTCCCCTAAGACCATTCATCGGGGAAATGGAGACCTCCTGATGTGAGCTGTGCCCCGCCTCCCCTCTTCCCCTTCTGGGGCATGAAAACCATCCCTGCTCTTATCTTGTTTACCTCTTCCCTGCTCTAGACCAGGCTCTTTCCTGTATTCATGGTTTCATTCGCTTTTGCTTCTTCTAGGATCTTGTCCATCAGCAAGGCATCTTCTCTACTGTATGGTTAGTCTTTCCTTTTTATACTGACTCTTCTCTCCCTGTCCCTATTTTCTTTTCTTCTTTTTTTTATTTTTTGGTCATGCTGTGTGGCATGCAGGATTTTAGTTCCCTGACCAGGGGTCAATCCCAAACCCCCTGCACTGGGAGCTTGGGGACTCAACCACTGGACTGCCAGGGAAGCCCCAGTTTCTCTTCCTCTTTTCAATGAACAATGCCACTGTTTTAGAGTCACTTAAGTTCAAAATTGGAAGCATTCTGTGTATTTTCATCTTTTATGGCCATATCGACCTTGTAATAATCCTAGTGTTAATATTCAGTTATAGAGTGACTACTATCTGTTGGCACAAAGTGCTTTGCACATGTGTTTTTTTTTTTTTTTGCACATGTGTTTTTAGTTCAACTTCACAGCAGCTCTAAGAATTTGATATTGCTCTTGTCCTTTCGCATATGAAGACATTGAGGCACAAGAAGTGGCAGCCTGAGTGCACACTTGGTAAGTGGTGAATCAGAGATACAACATCAGATGCTGGGTATATCTCCTGAATATGTCACGATTGTTCCTACAATAGTAATGTCTTATTTCAGGCCCTTGTAGATTTTTGTGTCAGTAGCAAAGTTCCCTGGAATATTCTTGCTGGTTTCTGTCTTGTACCCCTGGTGACTTTGTGCTGATAGACAAGTCGGTCTATCATAGACTCTAAAGTAACTCCACCGTTCCAAGCAATGAATGCTTGGAGTAGAAATGATGATTGTTTTGTTTGGATCAATCTTGTAATATCTTTCCTTTTTTAATTTACATTAATGATTTATAAATGTTTTGACTGGGCTGATTTGCTTATAGAGGGGATGTAATAAAGTAGTTAACTTTGGATTGATACTTTCAAATCCTGACTCCAACAATTACCAGGTGCTGGGTTTGGGGCAGGTTACTACACCTCTCTGTGTGTTAATTCCTCACTTTTAACATGGGAATCATAACCGTCCCCACATACAATTCTGTGTTTGTATACCCATATCATAGGGTGGTTCTTAGGAATAAATTAAATTATTTAACATATGTAGAGTGTTTTTTTTAAAGGCTTCTTCCATGATCAGCATTAAAGAGTCCTCCTGCAATGCAGGAGATGTGGGTTTGACCCCTGAGTCAAGAAGATCTCCTGGAGATGGAAGCGGCAACCCTCTCCATTATTCTCACCTGGGAAATCCCACAGACAGAGGAGCCTGGCCTGCTGCAGTCCATGGGGTCACAAAGAGTCAGACAAAACTTAGCCACTGAACAACAACAGAGTATTTAATATTTTTAAGGGCACCTGGTATGGAGTAAATTGCTATCTCTGTGTTAGTCTTTTTTATCCACATATGCAAACTGGCTGGAGATCAGGCCTGGAGTTCAACACGGTCTTCATAAACCATTTGCTTTTCATCCGCAGACAATGATTGTCTTCCTGCTGGGATCACTGTGATACAGCTATGATGAGCCACGGCATTGCTGTGTGGATCCTGTTCTTTGGGGACCGAGTTGTGTTGAAGCCTGCCTTCCAGGATTTGAAGTTGTTCTCCTTGACTTGGAAGCAGAAACAAAGGCCATTGCCAAAGTTGCTCCATATAGACATGGATCCTCTCTCAAACAAGTGTAGAGTTTCTCTGAGAAAAGCATAAGGATTCTAATCCACATGACATCATTTTCAAGATACAGTGTTAGCCACCCAACAAGCCAGGAAATCAGTCTTGCAGGCACCATAATTCCCCAGGAAACATCTGTAGGACCTTCTGCCATGAAGAAGAATGAAGTAGGCCTGGGTGGCCTGGGGCTTGTGGGGGATTCCATCTGGAAGCAGTGATGGAGGCAGCCTGCTGACTTGGGAGGGGGGGCTTTCCCCAAGTTTTTGAAGACATAGAAGGAACATGGAAGGTGGTTTAGACAATGGTTCATGTTGACTTGTCCTTCATAACTTCTGGGAATAGTTATCTTTCAAAATCCATCTCTTGACCTAATGCCTGTTCCACCTTTCGTGAACTCTGAAAGACCTAGGCTTACCTGTTGATCATGCACTTTTGAACAGAATTTGATTTCAATTGTTCCAGTCCAACAATTTATCTTCTAAGTTAAAACTGGACACACTTGGCAGTCAGGCACATGAAGCAATGCTGGGTCATTTGAAGTCTAGGATGAAGAAACAAGACTAAAGATGGATTCAACCTGACCTTGGAAATAAGTGAGTAGCTTAGAAAAAGAGGAGGGGGCCTGGGAACCAAAAGAGACAGCCTGACAGCAGACAGAAAACGATTTAACACCCAGACGGGGAAGAAAACTGAGATCTTCAGTGACGGCCAAAAGACACAACCCACACGAATGACTTCGAAATGAGAGCTGAGGGCAGGCCGTGTTACGGAGACTTTCCCATCATGAGATGTAAGCTAATCTACTTTGCTAAAAACAAACACATTTCACCCCTGAGAGTATATTAAGTGCTCTGAAAAGGGTCTGGGATTTAATCTACAAGACACATTTCATCAGATATTTAGAATTTTCACTGTAGAATTCCTGGCCTAGAGTGTTCTGTATTTTCTGATTACTGAGAGGTAATCAGAACCATACACACTCAGGGAGCAAGTTGCAGGCCAACGTTTTCCTAACCCTGGTATTGCCCAATATGGAAACTGTCGTGTATCAATTTTTCCTAAATTATGGTTTCAAAGCATTTAACAACAAATTACCCATACCCACACTATTTTTATTATTTTTTTTTTTAAAAAAGCAATGATCTAAACAAGCTAGAAGTCACTGTATCGATTGCCCTTTCTGAACTGGAAGTGTTAACACTTGCACCTGTTTTCTTGTGACGATGTTTTGGTATCTTCAACTTTAAGACTTTGAAGACTAGTTAATTGTTCAGCAAGTCTTTTCTAAACACTGACTCTATGTGTCCTGTAACATGGTAGCTGTACCTTGTTTAGTATTCTTGTAGATCAAAACAGATACCAAAATAAATAAATAAATAAATTGTACAATGACAATTTTACTTTTAGCCAGGTAAGAGAAAATGTATTTTTCTCTGAGCTCCCTCATCAGAGAATACATAGTAATTAGGCTGAGTTAATTGTGAACCTATCATTGGGTTACTTGACTTATACTGATTCAGACCCTAAAAATGTTTTGAGGAAGTACATCAGATTATCTGATAGGCCTATGGCTAAAAGATGATAAACATTGGGGATAGGAGATTAGTGGAAAAATGAACTCATGCTAATTTGAATGGAACTTAAAGCGAAATAAGACACATGCCCTTAAAATGGAAAAACATAGGACTTTCCACATTGTGCTTGAGTTGAAAGACCTGTTGTGGAAGTGTTCCTAATAGAATGTGGAATTCTGGAAGCTGCATGTTTTCCTCATTTTAAATTCATTCCTCTCTATCAAATGTTGTTACTTCTAGAAGTCTTTTCTACTGGCTCCTTGCTCTGGGTTCATCTCTTTCCTCTCCATTCCTCCTCCTACTGTCAAGTTCAAGCCTTTAAACTCAGTAAGTGCAGTTACTTTCAGCTGCTCTGTCCTCTTCAAGTTTGTAAGAAAAGACCTACATAGAACATTATATGAACACGTTATTTTCTTGCTTAAAATCTCTTGGTGGTTTTATAAAACATAATTATTGGATCTAAGCTGGACTAAGAAACTCAAGCTAAGACTGAAATATAAGGAAAAGGACAATGGATATTTAAGAAGTTGGGGATGGGAGGATCAATAAAGTGAAGCTTAGTGTCCCACTCCATCTGACAGGCAGTGGCCATCTATCAGAGAAGAAAGGTGAAGAATTGCCCTGCTTCATCCGTGGGGGTGTGTGGGGGCTGTGCTCAATTGCTCTGTCATGTCTGACTCTTTAAGACCCCATGGAGCCCACCAGGCTCCTCTGTCCATGGGATTTCCCAGGCAAGAATATTGCAATACAATAATACTGTTTCCTACTCCAGAGGATCTTCCTGACTCAGGGATCAAAACTGCATCTCCTGCATCTCTTGCATTAGCAGGTGGATTCTTTACCACTGCACCACCTGGGAAGCCCCACTGCAGGGGACCCTTGGTTAAGAGCAGGAGCAGAGCAGGAGCCATGGTGCTCTCTCTGTTGAGGACCCTGAAGCTGCCCACCAGCTGTGGGGCCCGGTGCTGAGATTACTGACCAGTCCCACACTCCTGCTGGCTCGGTAAACATCATAAGTACAAACACAGCACATTTACCCAGCTTACTGGGCTTAAGGGTATTCAGCTATGAAGGGCCTGTGTAGAGCTCTTCGTGTGTTATTTCCAGCAGGATGTGATGCTCTGCCTGAAGAAGGAAATGGCAACCTTCTCCAGTATTCTTGCCTGGAGAATACCGTGGACAGAGGAACCTGCAGGGCTACAGTCCAGGGGGTCATGAAGAGTCGGACACGACGGAGCGCCTGAGCACACACGTGGGGCTCTGACTTCTGGAAATCTTAGAAGGCTGCCTTTCCACTGAAGCCTGACTGAGGTCAAGTCCACCTACGACTTCTTATAAAAGCTGTTTGGCCACCTTCTTCTGCAGGTGGGGAGGATCCACTGGTTGGGTGAGTGACCAGAACTTTTTCAGCTGTGCCTACCGGGAGACAAAGGTGCATCAGCTGGGTCCACAATTTAATAACTAGTCCCTACGGCTCTCGCTGGAAATGAGTGAGCTGGGAGGCAGCTCACTGCTGCCTGGTTTGGACTTTTCATTACCCGCTCCCATTTCAGACCCAAAGAAACACCATGACCATGGCCAGAACAGGTCTGGGGCCAGGCCCAGTGGCCCTTGTGCTGGAGGAGGCCATTCCTTGGAACTCTTAAAGGCCAAAATGCTATTTTTAGAAGGGAAGTATGTTCAGGACAATACCATGACCTTTAACTTAGTCAGTCAAAGAAAGTTTCTCAAAAGAGTCATGCAAACAAAAGGAAGCTGCCCAAGTCTGCTTCCAGGGGAAGAAGAGAAACTGGGATGTGAGGCCCAAGGCTGGGTGTTCTGTTTTCAAGGAGTATTGTGAAAAGCTTCAAAAATTCATCAGAGGCTCTCAACAGGCTCCTGCCCTGGGGATCTGCGGCTTCCTGGTCACAGATGTCAGAGGTGACCTCTCGGAAAGGTCTTCTGAGGAAACACGAAAAATTGTATCTATGTTCCCATTTCCAAACTTATTTTTTGGTTGGGTTAAATAAGCAACATATTCAATACTATCATCTGGAGATTTTAAAAATTGTATTAAGACAGCAATAAATTTAAAATACTGAAATATAAAATATTTCCAATAGAACTTAAAGATCCTCTTTAAAATTGAAATCTTGGCCTTTTAGATGGTACTTGTCATATGCGAAGATTCCAAAACATTTCTCATCAGATCTACAGTTTCTCGATTCCATTGGATTTAGGTATATTCTCCAAACATATGATACCCAAAGTACATCTTTAATTGAGAAATTTCTTCCAGTGATTATATGTACTTCTATTGGAGACTTTACTCTCATAGAAGTCTTATGCAAGTCAGGGAAAGACAGTGAAAAAACCTGAAATAAATATACAACATGTCAGTGGCAAGTGCAGGGTGAGGTGGACAGAATGTGTGTAAGAAGGGCATCTTGTGATGACTGACATGTAATGAAAAAATAATAAATCATAAAAACATGTCAGGTGATCATCTGAATTATTCAGAGTCCTCAATACCTGCTAATGTAAAAATAGGCACTTTATTTTTTGTGTTGGCTTTTTTCACAGACTTAACTCATGAAATGATCCATTACACTTTTCGTTTCGTTTGGTCTCATATGATCTCATAAGTTTTATTTTTTCGGGAAAATTAAGTGGTGACAAAATCTTGTTCAGAAGCATCTCCTGACATTTAGAGGAGCATCGTGCTCACGTATTGAAGGTATTAATGTCAATTGAAAAGGGGTCCCATAGTGTCATGGTGAGCACTCTGGACCCTGAATCCAGTGATCCAAGTTCAAATCTCGGTGGGACTTTTCTATTTGGGCTTCCCTTGTGGCTCAGCACTGTGGGAGACCTGGGTTCGATCCCTGGGTTGGGAAGATCCTCCGGAGAAGGGAAAGGCTACCCACTCCAGTATTCTGGCCTGGAGAATTCCATGGACTCTATAGTCCATGGTGTTGCAGAGTTGGACACGACTGAGTGACTTTCAATGTCAATGGACTAAACCCTGCCTTCCTTACTAAGCTTCACACATTCTTGTGTCCTTCAGGCTTGTTAGCCTCTCTCACCTTGAAGATTACCCACCATAAGTGTTTCTCCCAGGACGGATATGAAATCACAGGGGAGGAAAACCAAGTCAGCTCTTCAAGTTATTCCCGATGGCACTATTCCGAGTCTTGTGTATTCGTTTCCTGAAACTCTGCAGTCTGCTCCTGGAACTCCCCTGAAGCAGTCTGCTTTCCAGCGTCCCCAGGTCTGTGCACACAAGGGCTCAGGTCAAGCCTCTCCCCCTGCCCTGTTAGTGTGTGACCTGGAGCGCGTTTCCTCCGGCAAAATGGGAGTACTATTACCACCTTTTCCATAGAACTATCAAAGGAAGTGGGCAGGACTCAATAGCTGTTTACATTTCAGCCATTATAAGAGTATGGGCAACACCAATTGGCAGAACTTGTCAATAACATGCTAGAACATACACAAAGCAAGTTTTTTTGTTGTTCTTGATTTTTAATTGACTAGTCAGGACAGCCCAGGCATACCTGCAGTTACAAACAACATCCCCCCTGCCCCCTCCAATGAGGTGGCTTAAAGGTCCATGAGGGTATCTGGTTCAGCACCCATGGCCCAGTTGGGAAGTACTGGCACTGTGTTCCCCCAAGCGGTGCCCAGGAGAGGGGGCTGTGCTGTCCTGTTGTCGCAGCCCCAGGCTTCGGGGTTCACCTGAGCATACAGGAGGGCTCAGAGGCTCAAGCAGACTGCTCTGCTCACATTTCCTGAGCCAGTGTCGGCCACGTGGTTGCCCAGCTTCAAAACACCTTTGCCAAATGCAGTGATAAGAGTGGGGTGAGGCAGGTGGAAAGATGTGTGATGAGTAGGGGTGTCATCCATAATTGCTACAGAGGCTGCCTTTAGCCAGATACACAGAGGTTCTCACTGCTTCTTTTGTTAGTCAATCATAATAAAAATTGGTGGCTCAGATGGTAAAGATCCTGAGTTTGATCATTGCAGGAGACCTGAGTTTGATCACTGGGTTAGGAAGTTCCCCTGGAGAAGGCAATGGCAACCCACTGTAGTATTTTTGCCTGAAAAATCCCCTGGACAGAGGAGCCTGGTGGGCTACAGTCCATGAGGTCGAAAAAGAGTCAGACATGACCCAGCAACTAAACAATAACAACAACAACAACATAGATTGTTAATCAAATGGAAGGACTTTTAGGATAAGTATAAAGATATAATTCGGGGTTGACATTTGATGGAAAAGTGTATAATCTCACTTATGTTATTAGCTTAACAATTATTTCTTAAAAGTCTTTTGGGGAACAACATGAGATTTTCCAAAGTTAAAATAGGGAAATAGGAAAAGTTATAGCTACTGTGTTGTTGTTTAGTCACTTACTCAGGATCAAATATAATTCTGAAGCCCAATTCATACAGATGAAAATCCATGAAAACTCATTTCATGCTTCTGTAAAATTGCTTTCAATTATTTTCAAGGATTAGTAAACATTGGGAAAGGTGAATAGAACAGCCTGGTGCCACAAAGATTTAACAGGATGGCTAAAATTAGCCTTTACAAAGAAAACTGCATTTTTAAATTAAGAAATTGGACAAAGTCCTACTGAGGCTTATCTGGGTCTGGCGCTGAGCCTGTGAAAGTACTTATTATGGTCAAACTCTGCTACTGAAACATTTATTACAGCTGGATGGAGACAGACTCGGTCCAGGGGAGAGATGATTCTAACTGCATTCATATTCAATGTCTAATCACTTATTTTAGTAGTCTTTACACTATTTTCTTGTTCAGCCATTTTTATAATTTTAAAATGTCACGTCAAGAAAGACTATACAACTACTTAAATTTAAACATTTCACGTTAAAAAAACAAGGACGATATTTTAAAATTTTCACGTGAAGTGCAAAGGACACGTGTGAAGTCGAACTAATTGAGGAATTTCCTTCACTGTGTTTATAGTCACTTCTCTCTAAAATCTCGTGTCATTCTTCTTACAGTTTAAACTTAAGATGTTGTCAAATTAAATTTCTGGACAGTGTGAAGAACCCAATTTATCAAACTCTAGTCGTTGAGAAAACCAACTCACCCCACACCATTCCGCTTCTTTTCCTCTCCCTTAGGCCACTCACAATGATTTACTGAAAGAGGGAACATTTTTTTTTTTTTTGGTTCTCCAGAAAAAGAACACTAAAAAAGATTCCCCGGAGGGCCTTAGACACAAAGATATTGACATGTCACGCCTGTAAGTGGTGTAATTTACCACCCAGGGAAACGCCCAGGGCTGGGTTGTGACCATCAATATTTCTGAATTAAAAAAAAATGCAGACTTTACAACAAAACAGGTTACTTTCTTAGTACAGATTATCAAATAAAGAGTGGGCTAGCAATTATGCAGCCTCTAGCATCTTACATCAAAATAGAAATAACTGAATCCAAAATAACTTGCAGGCCCATCAGTCAATCAAATAAGGGCACTCCTGAAACACAACAAAAAAAGGAAAAGATTTTAAATACCTCAGTCACAACAAAGACAGCTATTTCCAGGGAGGGTGCTGCACACAAAAACTGTTTGCAGCTTCAGCCCAGCCTTGAGGAGGACACTGGGAGCAGAGTGAGCCCTGCGGCCTGACCCTCCTGGGAAGGAGCGCGAGGGGCTGTTTTTAGACCCCACAGCTGTCCAGGGAGCCTGGGGGCACAGAGCTGGCACAACTGCTACTCAAATAGACGGGTGTTTGGGTTTGTGTCTCGAGAGGCACACAACTGGCTGTTCTTCAAAGGCCCCCACTTTGATGGCTGAAAATATAGGGGATAAAGGAATGGTCGCTGGTGGGTCAAGGGGGGAAGGAAAGACCCCCGCCAGGGTCTTAGACCACAGTTGAAGAGCCTGCTGATGGAGGTGGAGAGGCCGTGTGGCCCAGAGAGGCTGGTGATGGAGTCCAGAGGAGAACAGGGTACCTGGCTGCTCCCGCTCGGAGCTGCGGGTAAAGCGGGGTCCCCAGTCCACCTCCAGACTCTGGAGTGCACGCTGTCCCTGGGGTGGGACAGAGTCGATCCATGGGTTCATATCAGATAATTTTAATGGTTGGCAAAACAGCTGATGCATCTCATTTTAAAGTAAAATCATCTTGCAAAGTCGTTCTGGTTCTTAGAAAGAAATGCCAGGCAGGTATTGCTATTGGCCATTGGAACCCAGGGCTTTTGATGGCAAAGAAATGGAAGTGATGTGGCTGTTTGTGCATCAGCTGCCTGCACAGGAGCAGTTTTGAGGAAGACGCAGGGTGGTGGCAGGGATGGATAAAAAACCCACCTGGCTCTTCTCTGGAGCTCCCAGAAGCAGGACACTGATTCTACCCAGTCTAGCGTCAATGCACAGCCGGTACCTGTTTTTCCTGTGGCCCTAAGTGAACCCTGGGCTGGGAAACCCTCTTTGGGTCCCTCCCCCAGCCTCCTAAAACTGTGGTGAATTGGTTTCTGAGGGTATTTATAAGTTGTACCTATACTTCTAAATGGACTCCCCAGGTGGCACAGTGGTAAAAGAATCCTGTAATGCAGGAGACTCAGGTTCGATCCCTGGCTCGCAAAGATCCCCCAGAAGAGGCCATGGCAACCCACTGCAGTATTCTTGCCTGGAGAATCCCATGGACAGAGGAGCCTGGCAGGCTACAGTCCCTGGGGTCACAAAAGAATCAGCAACAACAACAAAAACAATAACAACTCATTAAGCATAGCCAAGGAACTTTAGCTCCCTCTCAAGGGCTATAGACAGTATTCTGAGCCATAACCTGTGAGCTGTCCTGTAGATAATGAAACCCTCTCCAGGGGGAAGAAGTTAACTACATGATGACCAGGCTGTAGCCAAGACATAAGCTGCTACAACTTGTGAACTGGCCTCAAAAAATGGAAATAAACTGACCCCGAAGCTGAAGATAAATCGCATTTAAAACAATCATGATGACTCTGGTCGGACCACTGATGACCAATTTCAGAATGACCGTCAGAGCTGCCTTGTGCTATTTCTGCATGTAACACCCTCCTTCAGCCTAGAAAAGGTCTTATCTGCTGATTATTGGGGTGGGAGGAGTTGGCCTTTGGACAGACCACAGCCTTTCCCCCAAGTTGTTAGCAACTGAAATAAAGCAAACTTTCCTTTCCACCAGCCTGGCCTGTTTATTGACTTCTGAGTGGTAACCCCACTTGGTAGTAGTAGGACCTAGCTCCGGCCCCCTAACGTGGGGTGTGCATCGCGGCATTGTTCCCAGAAGAGCAGTGAGAGAACGCTCGGAAAGGTAAGCGTGCAGTGGGGAAACTGACCAGCCAGCCTCAGCCTAGGGTTTACTTCGGCATCCACCACAAGAGGGGAGTCATGGTGATACCATGCGTCCTTGATCTGATGTGCAGAGAAGGGCACCCCCACCTTTGGGTCTTCCTTCCAAAACCCACTCTGTCAGCCTCAGTACGAGAAAACCATCAGAAAAACACAATTGAGGGAAATTTTGCAAAATACCTGACCATGCATGCACACTAAGATAAGTCAGTCATGTCTGACTCTTTGTGACCCTATGAACTGTAGACTGCCAGGCTCCACTGTCCACGGGATTCTCCAGGCAGGAATACTGGAGTGGGTTGCCATGCACTCCTCCAGGGGATCTTCCCCACCCAGGAATCGAACCCAGGTCTCCTGAGTTGCAGGCAGATTCTTTTACTGCTGAATCACTGGGGAAGCCCCCGAGCCACACTCCTCAAAACTGTCAAGGTCATCAAAAACACATCAAGTCTGAGAAACCGTCCCACCCCAAAAACGCCTACAGGAACTTGATGACTAAATGTCACATGGTTTCCTGGGTGGAATTCTGAAATAGAAAAAGGACATTAGGTGAAAATTAAGCAAGTCTGAATAAGGCATGGCTTTGTTTAGTAATGACATATCAGTATTGGTTCCTTGGTTGTGAGAAATATAGCATTGTAATGTTAGATGCTAATGAGAAAGGAAACTGGGTTTGAAGTATTTGGGGACTGTTTGTATCTGTGCAACTTTTTTTGGTCAATCTACAACTACTCTCAAAATATGGTTTTAAAAGAAGGGACATAACTACATCCCTTCCAGCTGACTCTCTGCTTGCCTCCATCACAAGACTGTAGGAGGTGAGAGGCGGGGCTGCCAGGGTCCTCCTCCTCCGCCCTCACCAGGGGCCAGTCCCACTCTAGATTCTCCCATGAGGCAGGAGGGACTGTGGTCAGAGGTGCTGCTATCTGCCTGATGGGCCTTGAACCGAGGGGCGGGAAGGGCGTTCTGAAGGTCACGAAGGGGAAACTAAGTCTTCAAGAGCTCGGATGCAGAGTCACTGCTATAACCACGCTGAGACCTCTTTGCCCCTAAAAGTAGTATATATATATATATATATATATACATATATATATATATACTCTTACCAAAGAACGGAAGATTTTTTTGAGTGAGACTTATTTTAAAACCATCCCTTGCTCTTTATGGGTACCCAGTGATGACGTGTCCCTGGTCATAAAAATACAGCAAAAGCAGGAGAGACGTATCATCTTTGGTCCACACTTAGACAAACAATGAACATTTTAGAAAATGTTAGGTTGTTGCTGTCAAGCACCATCACCACCAGTGGTATGAGCTGTGGCTGCTGAGGCTGAGCCCTGAAATGGAATCTCTCTGAGTCAGGGTCTGTGGCCACGGGACCAGCCTGGAGGTCAGCCCGGGTCAGGGAGCAGCTGCCCTGGGGTGAGGCAGGCTCTGCAGCAGCAGAGCCCCCAGCATACTCTCTGGGGCAGGGATAGCATCCCTGCAGGTTCACCCCGTAGACCGGCTTTCCAGCATCTGGGGGTCTCCACCTGCACTCTCCCCCCTCGCCCAGCTCCCGCCTGAGTTTCTCTTTGACCTGAACTATGATTCCCCACCCCCCCACCCCGGGCAAATTAACTCATCAGACCTGACTCCTAAGCCCCTGTTACGGAGCTGTACAGGTGTCCAATACACATTTTCCCAGTGAAATCCTCAGCAAGATAATTTTGAACAATGACAAAGGCTTGTATCTGTAAAAGTAAACAGGAGAGAAGATCCCTGGTGAAAGGACCAATGTATGGGAAACAAACTGTACCCTGGTTGTTTTAATAGTCTGAAATGGAAATGATGCAGCATTAGAAATCTGTATTAGTGAAATAGTGCAGAAACAGACACAAGCACTTAAAGGAATTGAGCATAAGACAATGTCATTTTAGTTTTTAAACATATTTTTAATAGGTCGTAAGTGAATATTAACCTAGACAGCATATTAAAGAGCAGAAACATTACTTTGCCAACAAAGGTCTGTCTAGTCAAAGTTTTGGTTTTTCTAGTAGTCATGTATGGATGTGAGAGTTGGACTAAGCAAATTAGAAGAAAGCTGAGTGCTGAAGAATTCATGTTTTTGAACTGTGCTATTGGAGAAGACTCTTGAGAGTCCCTTGGACTGCAAGGAGATCCAACCAGTCCCTCCTTAAGGAGATCAGTCCTGAATATTCCATTGGAAAGACTGATGCTGAAGCTGAAACTCCAATACTTTGGCCACCTGATGCAAAGAACTGACTCATTTGAAAAGACCCTGATGCTGGGAAAGATTGGAGGTGGGAGGAGAAGGGGATGACAGAGGATGAGATGGTTTGATGGCATCACCAACTCAATGAACATGAGTCTGAGTAAACTCTGGGAGTTGGTGATGGATAGGGAGGCCTGGTGTGCTGCAGTCCAAAGGGTCACAAAGAGTAGTACATGATTGAGTGACTGAACTGAACTGAACTGAATATCAGAGACAGGTGATGAAAAGTCACCCTCCCTCCTGGTCCCCTAGCTGTTCAATTTCTTTCCCCAGCGTCAACCGCTGTCAGCAGGCTCTGTCTTGTCATTCCACAGGTAAGTAAGTACTCACGCTGATGTCACAGCAGTTTGCAGGAGTGACGGCAAAGTTCATGCACTGCCTTCTCTCCTTTGTTTTGTTGATCTTAGTGAAGTGTCTCAGAGGTGTAGAATATTTAGTAACTACCTAGTAATAGTATCAATAATTTAGAGGCTTAGTCCACATCACCAGTTTGGAATGACCTCACCGTGAAGGCAACTGCACCTGCACTGTTATCCTGTTGCACACATGACTCCCCCGTGTGGGCACGACTGAGGGGCAAGCCCTGGGCATCCCTGAGTCAGAAGACACACGTGTCTAGGTCTCTGTAGATCTGCATAACCTCACCACATTTTCCAGATTATTCTCATTAGTGGTTCATATTTCTAGCAACACTGTTTGAGAATTCCTACTTTCCCACACTCTGCCAAAACTGTGGTAGCAAATGTTCTGAATGTTTGCAATCTGAGAGGTAAAAAAAAGATTGTATTATAGTATTAGCATTTGTTTCTCTTAAAATGGGCACAGTTATATGTATTTTGTGAGTTTCAAAAACATTTCTATCTCTTTTACATGTACAATTTCCTCATGGGTTTGCATGAAATCTTTATATACTAAGGGACATAGTCCTTTTGGTACAAGTTACAAATGTTTTCCTTAACTTATTGATCTTTAACAGAGTGTTTTTTAATATGCATATTTTAAAATGATCAAATTTATTCTTGAAGTTATCACTTTATTGTCTTCAGTTTTATGTCATGTTTGAAATTTTTTCCTGATTTAAGATGACAAAAGCCATTTCCATGTCTTTTTAGATTTATTTATAGTTTTTGTTTACATTTAAATATTTGATTTTTTCAAAATTTATTTTGATGTAAATTTTGAGGTAGGAATCTATTTTTCCAGGTACCAGACACTTTTTTTTAAAAAAGTACTCCATCAATGTTTTGAAATGTGTAGATGATATTTAAAATCACTAGATAAATGCATTAGGAACACTTTGGAGATGTCTAAAAATACTTAAAATTCCTAATTATTTTAGACTAAAAATCTCCTCAGATGTGAAACCAGCAACAGGCTTGATGACTTTGCAGTGTTTTAATTTCATATGGCAAAAACCCCATAAATAAAACTGAAGGACAAATAAGGAATAATTCATATAACAAATATGCAGAGTTAAGGATTTACAAATTTATATAAAATATGAGTCCTTCAATAGAATATCAGGCAAAAGAAAAAAACAGGCTAGACAGCCATGTTCAAACATTCGACCCTACCAATAATGAAAGAACCAGACACTATGCTCAGAGCAGCCAGCATTGCCCAGCTACTAAATTTGGAAGGCAAAAATAGATAAAACATATTGAAAATGTTTTATGTTAAATATGTGTCAAAATGGGCAGTTCCATATGATATAGGCAGTAGGATAAATTAATATAGACTTAGAAGGCAATTGAGCCAAATGCCTTGAAATTTGATATTTCTTTTACTCAGAAATTAATTTTTTTCTGAGTAAATATTTGCAGAATATTTTAGAGAATATTTCCAGAAATGTATCAAAAGAGACATGCAGCTGATTGTACCCTAATGCATGCACAGACACGTGACTTCAGCATTACACAACTGCTAAAATACCTCAACATACCCTCAGTTCAGTTCAGTTCAGTCACTCAGTCGTGTCCAACTCTATGTGACCCCATGGACTAGAGCACACCAGGCCTCCCTGTCTATCACCAACTCCTGGAATTTACTCAAACTTATGTCCTTTGAGCCGGTGATGCCTTCCAATCATCTCACCCTCTGTCATACCCTTCTTCTGCCTTCAATCTTTGCCAGCATCAGGGTCTTTTCAAATGAGTCAGTTCTTCTCATCAGGTGGCCAAAGTATTGGAGTTTCAGCTTCAGCATCAGTCCTTCCAATGAATATTCAAGACTGATTTCCTTTAGGATGGACTGGTTGGATCTCCTGGCAGTCTAAGGGACTTTCAAGAGTCTTCTCCAACACCACAGTCCAAAAGCATCAATTCTTTGGCGTTCAGTATTCTTTATAGTCCAACTCTCACATCCATACATGACTACTGGAAAAACCATAACTTTGACTAGATGGACCTTTGTTGGCGAAGTAATGTTTCTGCTTTTTAATATGCTGTCTAGGTTGGGCATAACTTTTCTTCCAAGGAGCAAGTGCCTTTTAATTTCATGGCTGCAGTCACCATCTGCAGTGATTTTGGAGCCCCCCAAAATAAAGTCTGTCACTATTTCCCCATTTATTTGCCATGAAGTGATGGCACCAGATGCCATGATCTTAGTTTTCTGAATGTCGAATTTTAAGCCAGCTTTTTCACTTGCCTCTTTCACTTTCATCTTCAGTTCCTCTTTTCTTTCTGCCATAAGGGTAGTGTCATCTGCATATCTGTGGTTATTGATATTTCTCCTGGCAATCTTGATTCCAGCTTGTGCTTCATCCACCTGGGCATTTCTCATGATGTACTCTGCATATAAGGTAAATAAGAAGGGTGGCAGTATACAGCCTTGATGTACTCCTTTCCCTATTTGGAACCAGTCTGTTGTTCCATGTTTAGTTCTAACTGTTGCTTCTGGATCTGCATACAGATTTCTCAGGAGGCAGGTCAGGTGGTCTGGTATTCCCATTTCTTGAAGAATTTTCCATGGTTTGTTGTGATCCACACAATCAAAGGCTTTGGCCTAGTCAATAAAGCAGAAGTAGATGTTTTTCTGGAACTCTCTTGCTTTTTCGATGATCCAGTGTATGTTGGCAATTTTACCTCTGGTTCCTCTGCCTTTTCTAAATACAGCTTGAACATCTGAAAATTCATGATTCATATACTGCTGAAGCCTGGCTTGGAGAATTTTGAGCTTTACTTTGCTAGCACACGAGATGAGCGCAATTGCGCGGTAGTTTGAGCATTCTTTGACATTGCCTTTCTTTGGGATTGGAATGAAAACTGACCTTTTCCAGTCCTGTGGCCACTGCTGAGTTTTCCAAATTTGCTGGCACATTGCTCGCAGCACTTTCACAGCATCATTTTTCAGGATTTGAAATAGCTCAACTGGAATTCCATCACCTCCACTAGCTTTGCTCATAGTGATGCTTCCTATGTGTCACTTAACTTCATATTCCAGGATGTCTGGCTCAAGGTGAGTGATCACACCATTGTGATTACCTGGGTCATGGAGATCTTTTTGTACAGTTCTGTGTATTCTTGCCACCTCTTCTTAATATCTTCTGCTTCTGTTAGGTCCATATCATTTCTGTCCTTTATTGAGCATATCTTTGCATGAAACATTCCCTTGGTATCTTTAGTTTTCTTAAAGAGATCTCTAGTCTTTCCCATTCTATTGTTTTCCTCTATTTCTTTGCATTGATCACCAAGGAAGGCTTTCTTATCTCTCCTTGCTATTCTTTGGAACTCTGCATTCAGATGGGTATATCTTTCCTTTTCTCCTTTTCTTTTCACTTCTCTTCTTCTCACAGCTGTTTTTAAGGCCTCCTCAGACAACCCTTTTGCCTTTTTGCAAAAGACCTCAACATACCTTAATTGTTCAATAATAGGGACCGATTAAAATCATGTCATGATTGCAGATTATATCAGGATATTATTTATCCATTTAAAATGATACAAGTTGACTTCCCTGGCGGTCCAGGGGTTAAGACTTTGCCTTCCAATGCAGGGGTACCGACTTTATCCCTGGTAGGGGGGCTAAGATTCCACACACCTCGCAGCCAAAAAACCAAAACATAAAACTGACACAATATTGTAACAAGTTCAACACAGACTTTACAAATGACCCACAGAAAAAATCTTTAAAAACCAAATAAAACACATGAAAAGATGCTCAACATCACTCATTATCAGAGAGATGCAAATCAAAACCACAATGAGGTACCATTACACGCCAGTCAGGATGGCTGCTATCCAAAAGTCTACAAACAATAAATGCTGGAGAGGGTGTGGAAAAAAGGGAACCCTCTTACACTGTTGGTGGGAATGCAAACTAGTACAGCCACTATGGAAAACAGTGTGGAGATTTCTTAAAAAACTGGAAATAGAACTGCCATATGACCCAGCAATACCACTTCTGGGCATACACACTGAGGAAACCAGATCTGAAAGAGACACGTGCACCCCAATGTTCATCGCAGCACTGTTTATAATAGCCAGGACATGGAAGCAACCTAGATGTCCATCAGCAGATGAATGGATAAGGAATCTGTGGTACATATACACCATGGAATATTACTCAACTGTTAAAAAGAATACATTTGAATCAGTTCTAATGAGATGGATGAAACTGGAGCCCATTATACAGAGTGAAGTAAGCCAGAAAGATAAAGAACATTACAGCATACTAACACATATATATGGAATTTAGAAAGATGGTAATGATAACCCTATATGCAAAAAAGAAAAAGAGACACAGAAGTACAGAACAGACTTTTGAACTCTGTGGGAGAAGGTGAGGGTGGGATGTTTTGAAAGAACAGCATATATATTATCTATGGTGAAACAGATCACCAGCCCAGGTGGGATGCATGAGACAAGTGCGCAGGCCTGGTGCACTGGGAGGACCCAGAGGAGTCGGGGGGAGAGGGAGGTGGGAGGGGGGATCGGGATGGGGAATACGTGTAACTCTATGGCTGATTCATATCAATGTATGACAAAACCCACTGAAATGTTGTGAAGTAATTAGCCTTCAACTAAAAAAAAAAAATTAATTAATTAATTAATTAATTAAAATGATACAAGAATCTGAGGATTGACATGCAAAATGTTCATGGAATAAGGTTACTGAACAACAGTTTGCAAAACATATTTAATTTGATCTTCTATATCGATCATCTACCATCTATTTAGTCTATCCATCTTTCTATTTGTGCATCCATCCATCCATCCATTAACGTACCTACCCATCTACCCTACAGGGTTGAATATCTATATTTATCTATCTATATATCTTACATGTGGTATTTTTTATGTATACAACCAATATCAACTGATGGATGGATGGATAGATAGACAGACAGTGACAGGGTGGATGACAGGGTGGACATGTGGCTGCTTCGCCCTGAGTAGATTTCATCCAGGTGTTTTTACTTTCTCTCCTCAAGCCTGTGAGTCCAGGAGAAGTTAACCCTCCTCCCTCCCCTTCTTACCTCCCCCTCTGCCCTCCCTGCTTCTCTGCCCCCCACCCCAACACCCCTGCCCTGGCCCATTAGTGGAGCAAGCAACTAAGGCTTGCAGTGATAATATAATTTTATCACCTGGCTACCTGATTGATTCTGAGGTGGACAAGTGATTCTTCTCAGCAGAGTGAGATGGGAGAATGTGTTTTCTGGAAATGTGTAGTCATGATAGTTCTTTGCTCGCTGGAAAGAAATTCCTGAAAAAGTATCCAGTCCCTCTCCTTGGATACGGTCATGCACATATCTGTTCTCACTCATGCTTGTGACCCATCCTGATATCATAAGGGAAAGCACTTGTCCCTGGTAAGGCTGATAGCATGGAAAACAGAGGAGAAACAGAACATAGGCAGGTCCTCGGTGACATCACCGAGCCCCCATGTCATTGCCCTTGAAGCCACACCACCGAGATGATGGACCTCTTCATCATTTAAATCAACATATTTCAATGGACTTTTCTCCTACCTGTCATCAAATACACGACAGTTTGTGGTGTGTGCGAGTGAGAGTGTGTGTGTGCATGTGCAATGGTGAATAGATACACAAACACACCGAGAGGAAGCATTTGAAGTGATATTCACCAGAATGTGGGCTTCCCAGGTGGCTCAGCTGGTAAAGAATTTGCCTGTAATGTGGAAAACCCAGGTTGGATCCCTGGGTCGGGAAGAGCCCCTGCAGAAGGGAATGGCAACCCACTCCAGTATTCTTGCATGGAAAATCCCATGGACAGAGGAGTCTGATGGGCAATAGTCCATGGGTTCACAGAGAGTTGGACATGACTGAGTGTCTTTCACTCACTCACTCACCAGAATGTAACAGTAGTGCATTCTGGGTTGGAATTACAGTTGATTTTCACTTCATATTTGTTCCTTTTAGGTTTTTTTTCCCCACAATGAACCTGAACTACTTGTTTGATGAGAGAAAAATAATAACAACAAGCATTTGTTTTTTTGGGAAAAAGATTAAGTTCAGAATGAAGCAGAATCTTTCTCTGTGTGTGTGTGTCTAATGCTCATGACTTTCTGTGACCAGAAGTAACAAATGAGCCAAAAGTATAATATAGCAGCCAAAAAATACATATGAATATAATGCAAACTTAGGGTTTTTAAAATATGAGAACAGTGTCAAGATCAAGGGCGTTAAAAATCCCACTGTTCTCAGTCAGATCAGACCACCCCTGAAGTGTTGTTTTTCAGGCCCTAATGGACATATTCCAGGGATGCTGAGCAGGACTTGTGCATTCAGAAAGAGATGGAATTTTCAGACTTTTGAGGTTTTTCTCTCCCCCACATTCAGATTCTATAGTTCTCCAACTTTTTGTGTTACGCTTGGACATTAGAAAAACAATCATTTTATACACAAAATAAACCAAGCCTCAGAGTGCTTAAGTGACATTCCAAAGGCCACACAATTCATTAATGACAGAATTTTGTCCAAAAGGTACTTTCAGTTCAGTTCAGTTCAGTCACTCAGTCGTGTCTGACTCTTTGTGACCCCACGAATCGCAGCACACCAGGACTCCCTGTCCATCACCAACTCCCGGAGTTTACTCAAACTCATGTCCATTGAGTCGGTGATGCCATCCAGCCATCTCATCCTCTGTCATCCCCTTCTGCTCCTGCCCCCAATCCCTCCCAGCATCAGGGTCTTTTCCAATGAGTCAACTCTTCACATGAGGTGGTCAAAGTATTGGTGTTTCAGCTTCAGCCTCAGTCCTTCCAATGAACACCCAGGACTGATTTCCTTTAGGATGGACTGGTTGGATCTCCTTGCTGTCCAAGGGACTCTCAAGAGTCTTCTCCAATACCACAGTTCAAAAGCATCAATTTTTCGACGCTCAGCTTTCTTTATAGTCCGACTCTCACATCCATACATGACCGCTGGAAAAATCATAGCCTTGATTAGACGGACCTTTGTTGGCAAAGTAATGTCTCTGCTTTTTAATATGCTGTCTAGGTTGGGCATAACTTTCCTTCCAAGGAGTTAGCGTCTTTTAATTTCATGGCTGCAATCACCATCTGCAGTGATTTTGGAGCCCAAAAAAATAAAGTCTGACACTGTTTCCACTGTTTCCCCATCTATTTCCCATGAAGTGATGGGACCAGATGCCATGATCTTAGTTTTCTGAATGTTGAGCTTTAAGTCAACTTTTTCACTCTCCTCTTTCACTTTCATCAAGAGGCTTTTTAGTTCCTCTTCACTTTCTGCTATAAGGGTGGTGTCATCTGTATATCTGAGGTTATTGATATTTCTCTCAGCAATCTTGATTCCAGCTTGTAGTTCCTCCAGCCCAGCGTTTCTCATGATGTACTCTGCATATAAGTTAAATAAGCAGGGTGACAATATACAGCCTTGACGTACTCCTTTTCCTGTTTGGAACCAGTCTGTTGTTCCATGTCCAGAAGGCACTTTACAACCCATGTATTTAAGAGGATCTAGACAGCCTGACCAGAGAAGGCAATGGCAACCCACTCCAGTACTCTTGCCTGGAAAATCCCATGGATGGAGGAGCCTGGTAGGCTGCCGTCTATGGGGTCACACAGAGTTGGACATGACTGAAGCGACTTAGCAGCAGCAGCAGCAGCAGCAGACAGCCTGACAGGCTTCCCAGGTAGCTCAGTGGTGGGAAACCCACCTGCCAATGCCAGAGATGTAGGACTTGTGGATTCGATCCCTGGGTTGGGAAGGTTCCCTGGAAGAGGAAATGGCAACCCGCTCCAGTATTCTTGCCTGGAGAATCCCCATGAACAGAGGAGCCTGGTGGGCTACAGTCCATGGGGTCACAGAGAGATACAACAGAGCCACTGAGCAAGTACACAGGCAGAATGACATGTTCAGAGGAGAATGATGTGGGCAACTAAGGCAGAATCCATGAGCTCCATTTGACCTATCTTAAAGAACCAGGAAATGTTGCAAGGACAGGTCCAGGTATTGTCATCCAAATGAAGCCATCAGGGAAGAGCAAGCCACTTGTGTGACGAGTGAAGTGAGTCCAGCTATGTGGAGAGCCAGAGAGACCTGTTCTTGGTGCCGTTTAAGAGTGTTCTGAGGTGAAGAACTGTGTCTAAGGATGGCCCACACTGACTCAGGAGAGAGGACAGGGGGAAAAGCCTGTCACTGGCCCTGGTATCACCTCGGCCCTTCTTCCTAGGTGAAAGGCCCCCGTTTCCAGCCAGACACCTGGCTCCCCAGATGGTGACCACCTTGTCCTGCCCTCCACAGCACGATGTGACTTCTCCATTTACAAAGTAACTCATTCTTTTTGCAAACTTACTGAAGTTTTGTGGCCATGTATATATCTGATAGTTGTGCATCACAGGGATGCTACGATTCAGAGAGCAGAACCTGGCCACACTTAGATCACTTATTGCTTCTGTGTTTGCTGCCCTGTGAGTCTAAGATTCAGGGATTGCTGAAGATGTAGCCCAGAGAGACTTGGGAAGAGCTGGGGAAAAAGCAAAGTCATGTGTCATCTGAAGCCATAAAGTGGCTGATGGAGGAATCAAAGTAGCACTAGGACTGTGTGTGTGGAATGCAGGTGAATTAAATCTTCACTTGCCATTATAGTGAATTAATGAGTAACAGGTAAAATGGATTAATAAAGAATGAGGGCCGGGGAATTCCCTAGCTGTCCAATGGTTAAGACTTTGCGTTCCCAGTGCAAGGGGCGAAGGTTCAATTCCTGATTAGGGAGCTAAGATCTCACATGCCTCACAGTCAAAGAAAACAAACAAACAACAAAAAAGAATGAGAGATTAAAAAAATCTGTATTTTCATTTGAGCAAAGGTCATTGCCAGGAGAAACTCACAACAAAATTAATTAAGAGTAGTTGCCTCTTTAGGAGTGGAGCTGGGTGGGGTGTGCAGAAGCAGGGCGTTCTTGCTTTTAACTTTAAGTGTTTGGTATTATTTTATTTCTTAAATATGAGCACACATTACTATAGTAAAAATGCACACACACACACACCCCACCTACACGCATACACACACACATGGCTCTGGCTCTTGTTCTGAGTGATGCTAAATGATCTTCTAACGTGGGCAGAGTCTGAAACACAATCTGCAGATTGGGCACCATGCATAACAGACCTATTTCTACCCAGAGGCAAGTGTGCTAGAAACGATGGTTTTTTTATACTAGAAAATGATGCTGCCTCGGGTCTGTTCCCTCTCTGCTCATCCCTGGGAGAAGTGCTGCTTGCTAAACCAGCTCCGACTCTGACGTTCACCCCCGTGCCTTGCCTGGGCTCACTTGTTCTCCAGTTTCCTCATAAAAAGTTACTGAAGCTTTCAGAATATTAGAACATGAATTTCTCTGTTGTATAAAGATTGAGCTGAACACAATTTCTAAAAAGGATATGTACTTTTTATTTGAGAACTCTCCTTCACTACAGCCACGCTTCCCAAAGAAGTAGCGTGTTGGATGTTTGAAAAACCCTGGGAGACAGAGCTGCCAGCTGCTTGTGTGGAAACCTCCTACTATGAGTATCTGGTGGGTCTCTCCAGATCTTGTTGACATGGAAAGACTCAGAGAAAGGAGGAGATTTCTCTTTTAACTCCACAAGACCTCTTTCTCCCCTTACGGGTACATCCCTTCCCTCCAGCATTATTTCTTTCGTATTGCATGAGTCACGCATCAGCTTTTTTCTTTTCAGCCTCAGCACCACTGTTTTTCTCCTGTTATTGCCAAACTGAAGGTACAGGGTGGCAAAAGAACATGTTTTTTACACTTAGCTCCCCAAAGGGCAAAAGGTAACTGCATCTCAGGCTCCGGGAGAACATGCTTTGTCCCGTGGACGTGGACTTACCAGCACCATCCAGGGGAAACCAGGGATCATCTGGAAGGTTCCAGAACTCAGACATTTGGCAGCTTCCCCCGAGCAGACATTCAGATCAGAAGACCAGCTCCTGGCGCAGCTTCAAGGCGAATGAGGTCTTTGCTGCGCTCCGGTGGAAACTGGCAGTGTTCTCTGATAGGTGTGAGGGTTTGAAGGGAATGAGATAGTGACATGAATTCTGCAAAAGGTTCAAATCCATAGAAACAGCCCTGTTTTGCTACACAATGAATTTTGGACAAGTAATGTATTAATGATGCCTTTGCTTTATTCTTACATTAACACCCTTGTATTTGTCTTCCCCCCAACCACTTTACCCTAGCTGAGTTTTCAGTTTTTTGTTTTGGGGTTTAATTTTAGGTAGTTGGAAAAGGTCAGAGCCTGGGTGAATACTTTTCAGAATGTTCAGTACTTTGGAACTTCTACTATGGAGAGCTTTTTTGGGTAACTTTCATCAACAGTACTCCAATATTCCAAAAGAGGGAGGCGATATTCACCTTGGGTCTGCGAATCTCATTTTCACACATCTAAATATAGAAACCCTGAATATCATTTTAGTATGCTTTTTTTTTTCTTTTCCAACAGGAGTCCTTCCTTATGGACTCTGGAGGAAGACATAGGCTGTGTTACTATATTCCGAGGTTCCATCTGTACAAGTCTGAAATGTTACTGTTAGTCATTTCCACAGGTCTTTGAAGGCTCCACCTAGACTTGATTCTGGGCCAAGATAATACAACCCTTTTTTCTCCCTGAGGGAATTTAGTATTTCTTTCTGGATCCACATTTTTTATGTTACTCTGTCTCTTACATCTGTCTCCAGCTCAGGCTACGCCCAACACATTGCTGCCACATTTCCAGAAAGAATGCTCTGTGTCTGAAAACATAGATGTACTCAGTTCTGTGCCGTCTGCGGACACCCCAGGTCCTGGAATGATGCTCTGTCCAGTGGCACGGGGCTCACAGCCTCTGCAAACCATGGAAACCTGAGGATTTCTGTCCCTGCTGATGAATCTCCCAGCTACTTCATCTTCACGAAGTTCTAGGAAGGATCTGTGCAGAAGTTGAATGGTGGGGTTACCTACCCCAGGAGCACAGATTGTGTGGTTGTGTGTGTACTGCTTTCTGGGAGTCCACAGTTTTTGGTTCATTCTATTGTTGTTGTTCAGTCGCTAAGTCCTGTCTGACTGTCTGTGACCACATGGACTGTAGGACGCCAGGCTTCCTTTTCCTTCATCATCTCCCAGGGTTTGCTCAAACTCTTATCCATTGAGTCGGTGATGCCATTAAACCATCTCATCCTCTATTGCCCACTTCTCATCCTGACCTCAATCTTTCCCAGCATCAGGGTCTTTTCTAATGAGTCAGATCTTCATATCAGGTGGCCAAAGTACTGGGGCTTCAGCTTTAGCATCAGTCCTTCCATTGAATATTCAGGATTGATTTCCTTTAGGATTGACTGGTTTGATCTCCTTGCAGTCCAAAGAACTCTCAAGAGTCTTCTCCAGCACCAGAGTTCAAAAGCATCAATTCTTTGGTGCTCAGGTTCTTTGCGATCCAACTCTCATATCCGTACATGACTATTGGAAAAACCATAGGTTGGAACTTTGTCAGTAAAGAGACATCGTTGCTTTTTAACATGCTGTCTAGGTTTATCAAAGCTTTTCTCCCAAGGAGCAAGCATTTTTAATTTCGTGGTTGCAGTCACTGTCTGTAGTGATTTTAGAGTCCAAGAAAAGAAAATCTGTCACGGTTTCCACTTTTTCCCCTTCTATTTGCCATGAAGTGATGGGACCGGATGCCACAGTCTCAGTTTTTTGAATATACATTGTACAGACTGGATAAAAGACAAGAAGCCAGCATGAATATCTTTCTCTTTTTCTACAGCATTTCTGAGGGTAAAGTCTTCTTCCTGGCTTGAAGTCAGCAGTTCACATCAGCTGTCGCCCCACATTGGAGGCACTGATTCTCTGAAAGTTCGTGAAGGTCATAGGTTATTTCTCCTGAATTTGAAGGTAGAGATTCACTAAACCTTTTGAAAACTGTCTAGATTTTCTCCTTTCTTCTTGTCTATCTTTTCTACAATTTTAGATCTCCCAGTTTGTTGCTGTCAGTCATCAGTGGATACAGAAACATTCAAAGCTTGTTAGAAAGTTTTGTAGAGTAAGAATGTAAAGGTTCTGATGGAATTTTCTAATCACTTCATGGACTCTTCAGTGTCCATTTGGGCTTCTTAGGCATCCCTCCCTCCCTTCTATATTATTTCCCCATTCTTGGCTAGAAGCTAGATCAAAGGTTTGTAAATCATGTTCCAGGGTTCCATAGGGGTGCTGAAGAGAGAACCCAGAGGGAACTAGGGAGCCTGTTTCCCCTCCCCCACCCTCTGTCCCACTCTGACTGCACACGATTGGGTTTACAGAGAAGTTCCTATTGCTCAAACTGCTTGAAAGTCATGTTCTAGGTGGATGTTACTGGTCACTTAAATTAATTATAAGTAGTTAAGTCGATCAAGTCTGTGAAGATGTATTGAATTCATTGACAGATATATTATCTATTGGTATAACTATAATTAACACAGTACCACCCAAACCACAAAACTTTCTAGACAAAGAAAAACGTGCAAAGATAAAGGGTTACAGAGAATTAGTAGTTGATCTAAAAAAATTGGGATCTAGTCTTTGGGGGTTCTGCTGAATGAGTTCTCCCTTTTAATATTAAACCCCTGTGAATTTCAAGGAAAATTTAATCCATATGTTTCTGATTCAATTACTCTTAGCTCATTAAATGTTTTTTAAAAGCTATTTGAAATTTGAGAAGCATTTTTACGAGCTTTCGTAATCCTTTGTTCTTCGAATTAGGAAGGAGAATTTTGCCAAGAGTTAATGGTACTTGAACCTCAATATGCTCAAGGGGATTCTAAACTTAGCAAAAAGTCCAGCCTTCTGTCATAACCAATGACTCGGGGACTTGCAAAAGTCTCTGCCACTTGCTACTCCTTCCACATGTCTGCTGATGTCGAGTCGTTTCTTTTGACTGTGATTATGACCTGTGTGTGCAAAACAGCTAAGGCTGCTCAAGAAGGTGACGCCAGCCAGTGGAACACAAACTCAGGGCATCACCCTGTCGGATGAAAGCAAATTCAATACAAGACAGGCATCCTGAGAAGCAGAGGTCCCTGCTCCTCTACGCTTTATTTTTCATTGTTTCAGGACAGAATGTATCCATAGTTTGACTCTGGGTGGGCATCACGTAGCAGTTGAAAGAAGGCAGTGATATGTTTGTAACTTAAGAGACAATGAGCATTCAAATACAGTATCTGCAGAATTCCTCAGAGTTGAACAAGAACTGAAAAGCAATGCACGTATGCAGAACGTGGGTCTGCTGAATGATGTCAATGGTTCATACTTTCATTAACAGAAACTGGGTTCATCTGAAGTAGCTACGGACTTTCCAATTGGAGCTCTGGAGAAGGTCGTTCTCCCCAGTTGAAGAGTGGAAAGATTTTGTCTGTTTGGGTTTTGTTTGTTTGTTTGTTTCAATAAGTTGAATCATGAAAGGCATTTCTGGAAAGAAAAAAAAGCCATGAAGATACATGGAAACCATCATTAGAACCATCTGAAATTTGAAGATGTGGTGGATGAAAGGTGACTTAGTAGTCAGAGATGAAAGGGCTTATTGGGATTTAAGTTTTCAAACAGCTCATGAGAGAGAACAGAGTGGCAGGTAAGCCAGGGTGAAGGTCCCATAGTGTCTAACCAAGGAGGATGGTTCTAATAGTGTGCCATGAGCAAATCTGGTCACCCACACTGCCTTCCTAGGTAAAGATTACATAATACAGAGTGGGGTCACTGTGTCCTTTCCCCTAGGGAAGAAACAGAAAACCCATCTGTGGTGATCCAGGACTGTTATTTCCACCACTGCTCCTTGGGAATTTTCCCGTGTAGACAGAGGGCTAATCCCATCACTGCAGCCACGAAGATTCCTAAGTGATATGATACAGGATGGCTTCAATGATCAGGGCTTCTAAAACCATAGAACTAAACTTGAAACATATGATCGCTTAGCTCTGTTTGCTTCCAGATAAACACACAATTTCTAGTGTGTTGGCAATGTTTATTTTCTTTTATTTGTCTGGTAATTGTAGAAGCAGGTCAGGACTGGCTTTCAAATGAAGGTCACCATTGTTTGCACAGCACAAGCATCTATTTCGAACCACATGTTTTCAAAGAAAATCTCCTAGACAAATGAACTGTAATTAACGGTAAGGGTGTGAAAGAGTTTTGCTTAAATTTCACAAGACCTCACATCCCCTGAAATTAACTCATAATTTCAAAATCTATTCGATGCCTTTACAGTCCCGTTCTGACTAAAGTGTTGGTGACAAGAGTTTATGTAAGGACGCGATCGTCGAACTGAGAAGTTCGACCTCTACGGACTCACTCGATTTCTTATCTCCAGATCCTGCAGTAATGGGAAAAAATCAGGCCTGAAGATGTTTTAAGTTAATAAAAAAATAGATGCACAAATGAGGCATTTACAGAGGTAGAAATTATTTTTAAAGAGAGAAAAAAAAAACATACCTGGCCCATATTAACAACTTCTTGTCAGCACTATAATTTATATGTGCTGCGAAAAAACTTTAATAAAAAAGGTCTCCCAGGAGTTTCACTCCTTTGAGTTCTTCTGCAGGCTCAGCCCATGGCATCCGGGCTCAGCAGCCACCCCCGAGCTACCTGAGCTTGGAGGCGGGCCTGCCGTCCACCCAGGAGAGGGACGTGGCAAAGAGGTCTGTCTGGCCAAAGAAGCAGACGCTCACAGCTTCCAAAAACAAACAAAAGTTATATTTATTTTTTTTCAAAAGAAAAGAGTATCCAATTTTTCATGTCAATATAGATAATCTGCTTAATAAAATACCAAGTTTTGTTATTTTTCTTTTCTTCTCCTCCCACGTAGGAGTTGTACTGAAGTATTCGAAGTATGTGAGGTATTGGAAAAATAAGCCTAAATGACTTTCCTCCTTCTCCTTCTTTTCATCGTGCTTTAGAGAGTTTTGTATTTGTGGTGGCTGCCTTTCACTGGCTGATACCAGCTCTGGGCCTCGTGGGGACCAGGATCCTTCAGAGGTCAGAAGTTCTGGTCCTGGGAGCAAACGGAGACCCTCCGATGACCAAGGGTCAATGTCTAAGGACCAGGGACTCACCTAGATTCTGTGTCTCTGGTGATGATTTTAATTCAGTGCTTATTCATGGGACAGAGCTTACGTCAAAGAAGTCAAATTAAGTTAGTTTTCTGTTTGCTTATCGAGATGATTTCAAAGAAATTCCTTGAAAAGACCCATGAGGTGAATAGGACCATGAAGACAGAATCCAGAAAAATTTGATCTCACTCTGAGTTTATTCCAAGAAGTCGCTTTTGTTCTTCCTTTCCTCCTTTCTTGTTTGGACGCAGACAGAACCGACTCTCCTGATATTTAACGGCAATTCTCAGAAGAACCTGCTACTTCAGGGGTGACATTTAGACAACCCCCCACCCCGCAGTCATCAGCCAAGCTTTACTGCTGATGTTTATCGATTTTCCCTTTGAAAACAAGGTGAATGAAGAGGAACGAAAGAGGATAAAAGAAGATGATGTGATGGCCATGTGGGTACCTCCTTGGGCTGCCCAGGCGGCTCTATGAATAAAGAACCTGCCTGCCAATACAGGACACCCAGGAGACCCAAGCTTGATCCCTGGGTCAGGAAGATCCCCTGGAGGAGGAAATGGCAACCCACTCCAGTATCCTTGCCTGGAGAATCCTGTGGACAGAGGAGCCTGGTGGGCTGCAGTCCATGGGGTCGCAAGGAGTCAAGACATGACTGAATGACTGAGCACACAACATACATCCTCAGGTTCTGGTTCATGACTTGGGCCTGGGGTGCTGGCACCCTGGGGGTGGGGCACGGGGGGAGGAGGTGGGGGCTCCAGTGCTCCTCCCCAGGTCTGCGGTCCACGTGAGGACACAAGGATACACCTGGGGACCTGCTGTGGTGTGATGGGGTCGGGGCACCTGTGGGGCCGTGAGGGCAGTGAGCAGAGGGGTGGTCAGGGAGGTCCTCCTGGAGGAAACATCATCTAAACCCGCAGGAGTCATTTCTGCCCCGAAGCACGCTGCGCCAGGCTTCTCGGCCCTCACCCGGTGTCTCCCCCTCCACCTTGTTGTAGGTGGACGCTAAGACAGAGAATCAGACGCCGTCGACGCCTCATGATTGAGAGAACATGTTTCTTGTCCTTCCTGTTTGTGTTTTAGTTGGAGGAAAATTTCTTTACAGTGTTGTGTTGGTTTCTGCCACACAACTGCACAAATCAGGCACAATTGTACATATGTCCCTCCCCCTGGAGCCTCCCTTCCTTTCGCCTCCCCCTCAGGTCATCGCAGAGCCCAGGCTGGGCTCCCTATGTTTTATAGCAACTTCTCATGGCTATCCATTTTATCTATAATGGTGTATATATAAATATGCTGATGCTGCTTTCTCTGTTCCTCCCATTCTGGGGTCCACAAGTCTGTTCTCTACATCTGTGTCTTCATTCCTTCCCTGCAAACAGGTTCATCAATACTATTATTCTAGAATCCATAGGTATGTGTTCATACACAATGTCTGTTTTTCTCTTTCTGACTTACTTCACTCTGTATAACAGGCTCTAGGTTCATGCACCTCACTAGAACGGACTCAAATTCATTCTTTTTCTTTGCTGGGTAATATTCCATTGTGTATATGTACCACATCTTCTTCACCCATTCATCTGTTAATGGACATCTGGGTTGCTTCCATGTCCTGGCTATCGTAAATAGCACTGCTATGAACATAGGGATACAAGTGTCTTTTGGAATTGTGGTTTTCTCAGGGTATTTGCCCAGTGGTGGGGTTGCAGGATCACATGGTAGCTCTATTTTTAGTTTTTTAAGGGCCCTCCATACTGTTCTTAATGATGGCTGTATCAGGTCACAATCCCACCAACAGTGTAGGAGGGTTCCCTTTTGTCCACTCCCTCTCCAGCGTTTATTGTTTGTAGACTTTGTGATGATGGCCACTCTGACTGGTGAGGAAAGAGAGTTCTGTGTAACACTTCACAGTATACATGTTCCACATCGTCTTTAAGCTGTGATATCCAATGGGAGAGGCAGGAGCCACAGTATGTGACCATTACAGTTAAAATTAATCACAGCTACGTGACATAAAACATTTGCTTTCTCAATCACTCCAGCCACAGTTCAGGTGCTCGGCACCCACGTGGGTTCATAATTACCATCGAGTGTGGAGCCCCTCCATCAGAGGACTATCCAATATGATCCTGGGCTCCTGCTTTCCTTGATGGCTGGTCTCCAGATATGGCCCCCAGCCCCATTAAGAGTTGTTCTTTTGTGCTAAGACTACTTTTATCTCTTATTAATATTATTTTGAGGCCAGTTTAAATTTTTTTCTATGATCGTAAGACAAGAATCCATTTGATCTGTTTGTTTTAATCTGCTCCTGTGCTTGGAATCCTGTGTAATGACTAGTGGTTTAGGGTCCAGACTCCACAAGACCCCCCTCTATGAGCACTATTTGTGTCTCCCATGAGGCGCTGTCTCTGTTTGCACTTTCTACTAGAAAAAAAATGAGAAAAACAGCATGTTTATAGCATGTTATCAACAAAAAGCTAGAAAGACTTTATATTCAAGCAACGTGTTGTATTTGTCTTGTTTTTGATACAGTTTCTATTGTGACCTGTAAGTGAACATTAAATTCTAAGAGAACAAAATTTCTGAGTGAATGTAAACACTTCGGCTCAGGGCTGACTGTCCATCTGGTCTCTGAGAGGCTGGTCTTCACAAGGGGCTGTGTGGGCGTGGGAGACGCATTCGGTGCGGCTCTGGCAGGGATCAGGCAGGCGTGCAGACAGGTGTCTGTGCAGACAAGCAAAGCTGACTCTGCAACCACCAGCACCTGAATAAGGTTTAAAAGGGTCTCATTTCATCGTGAATGAAGCCTCCTGTTCAACTAATGAGAAGTCTGAATAGCACAGTGGTTACGAGACTTGGCTTTGGACAGAGACACACCTGAGATGAGGTCCCAAAAGTCCCAAAGGGCAGGTGACCACAGGCAGGTGGCAGTCTGTTTCTGCTCTGCACACTCTGGATGATGCTTGAATGGGTCTCAGTTTGTTAGAAGGTTCGATAAGGGCTTATTAACCTTAGCATTGTGACTGGCTTGCCGTCAAGTGCTCAAAGGTTGTTATGATAGATGACTGTTTTTGTTGTTGTTATTGTTTAGTTGCTCAGGTATTTCTGACTCTTTGCGACTGCATAGACCATAGCCTGCCAGGCTCCTCTGACCATGGGATTCTCCAGGCAAGAACAATGGTGTGGGTTGCCATGCCCTCCCCTGGGGGATCTTTCCAACCCAGGGGTCGAACCCGCATCTCTCACTTTGGCAGGTGTTACTGCTGAGCCACCAGAGATGATTATTACTACTCTAAATATTAAAAATAGAAACAAAAAATATCCATGAAGCCACAGGAGGCTGTGGTTAATAAGGTGGACTTCAAAGATCTACATGTGTGTATAATGCATGGAACAGCAGAAACAGGGCACCCCAGCTACGCATGCCAGGTACTCAATCAATATGTTTAGTGAATGAAACAATGTGGAGAGACCATTTCCTAATTTATCTCTGAAGGTTGGATTTTTGTGGTTATTGTTTTTTTTTTTTTAATTGATTGATAAATCTGTCCAAAAGAAAGTGGTAGAGAAGAAAATTGGTTTAGCTTCACCCACACCAAACCCATCAACATGCCCTTCCAGAAATGGAACAATCACAGTTTGCAGCCCCAGAAAAGCTCAGTGAGAGTGGCGGGCGTCTTGGTGTCTTTCTGACACAAGAACCTGCCCTGAGGAGGCAGGAGCGCTTCCATATTCAGTGCAAATCTCTACGAAGCGCTCACAGGTTCTCGTTTGTCTTAGCAGTGGCCTTGGCTTCTGTGACTTGTCACTCCAGCTTTCAGGTTTGAAAATGGTGTCGATAAAATATGGCCAGTAAATGAGTAAACTAAACACATTAGCTTTTAACAAGAAAGCTACAAGGAAGTGTTACTATATTTTTAGAAACAAGTATTGTAGAAACCACATACGTAGATGAGTTCTTCAAGAAAGTTTATTCTCCCTGTTCAAAATATTATCAAAATAGCTCTGACAATGAGTTCAGTCATCTTCCTTTGTCAGGAGAGAATTGACATTCACCATTAAGAGTTATTAGCCAAGATAACAGAAAACAAAAAATAAAAGACTCACAACTAAAATCATCTCATTTTAAAATATGATGCTTTAAGAATATGCTGTTAAGTGTTATAAATTTAGGAGAACATAGACCTATTTTCCCATTGGAAATCATATAGATTGAAAAAATTATACTTTTAAATTTCTGTATGTGAATAGGAAATATGGAATTGAAAAACCCAGCATTTTATAGAGAACTTATAAAGAAATCAAATTACAATTTCATAATAGGATGTTCTTCTAAAGTTATTTTATTTAACTCTGTGATACGAATTCCAGTCAAGGTCCCCAACTGATTTTAGAGTAACAGGCAATTTCTAGTAACTGTAGAATGTTAATCATGCTAGAGCTAAACTTTCTGCTAAACGAAGCTGTCTGCATGATCTAAACAAATGGATGGTAAAGATAAGAGTTGATTTCTTTCTTTTTCCTTTTTTTGCTGACCATGTTATAGCTGATGGAGATGAATGGTTATGTACAGAAAAATAGTTAGAAAAGTCCTCAACAAGTGACGTTTACTTTGTGCTTTTTATTTTGTGCCATTTTGTGTATTACTTTGTGCCATTATTTTCAGGTGAGTTTGGGAAGCTGTTTGCTCACAGGGGTTCACTTACCTGTGATCAGGACTCAGTGTGTGGTCAGATGGGTTGCTCTTGCTGCTAAGCTGCTTCAGTCGTGTCCAACTCTGTGCAACCCCACAGATGGCAGCCCACCAGGCTCTTCTGTCCCTGGGATTCTCCAGGCAAGAACGCTGGAGTGGGTTGCCATTTCCTTCTCCAACGCATGAAAGTGAAAAGTGAAAGTGAAGTTGCTCAGTCATGTCCGACTCGTTGCCACCCCATGGACTGTAGCCTACCAGGCTCCTCCGTCCATGGGATTTTCCAGGCAAGAGTACTGGAGTGGGTTGCCATTTCCTTCTCCAGGTCAGATGGGTTAGGGTGTCTTAAACTGCACAGTCTAAACGGCCATACGGTGTTAAGAAGGTGCCATTATTTTCCCCTGGATCACATGTTAAGAAATTTTCGGGGGTTTCCCTGGTGGTCCAGTGGAAAAGAATCTGCCTGATCCCTGGTCCAGGAAGGTCCCACATGTGCAGAGCCACCAAGTCCTTGAGCCCCAGCTACTGAGCCGTGCTCTAGAGCCAGTGAGCCAAAACGGAAGAAGCCACCACAACGAGAAGCCCATGCCAGCAACGAAGACCCAGCACCACCAAAAATAAATAAATGAAAATTATATAAAAAGAAATGCCAAATCTATACTCTTAAAGAAAACAGTAAAACAAATATTAAGAAATTTTATGTATATGTTTAAATTTGTGAAAAATAAGAGGAAGAATTAAAGAGTACTACCTGAACTGGCACATGGGGTAAATTCAGCAACTTAGGAATGATTAATGACTATTTATAAGAACTCTAGATGTTCTATTTCTGCTTTGAATAAAATTAAAACACTTTAAACCTCATAATTGGACATCAGCATCTTCCTAGAGTAAATGCAATGGGTTAGAACGTTTTGCTCCATGGATCATACAAATCTCACAAGATAAGGTCCTTGTAGCATCTGATTCCCTCTCTAAAACCAAAACCAGCCCACTTCCAATTTAACCAGATAGTTAAGGCTGTCCTGATGCACACAAACTATAAGGGCCTTGTTGTTGTTGTTCAGTCACTCAGTTGTGTCTGACTCTTTGTGACCCCAGGGACTGCAGAAAGTCAGACTTCCTTGTCCTTCACTATCTCCTGAAGTTTGCTCAAGTTCATGTTCATTGAGTCTGTGATGTCATCCAACCATCTCATCCTCTATTGCCCCCTTCTCCTCTTGCCCTCAGGTTTTCCTAGCATCAGGGTCTTTTTCAAAGAGTTGGCTCTTTGCAGCAGGTGGCCAAAATATTGGTGCTTCAATTTCAGCACCAATTTCAACTTCAATTAGTCCCTCCAATGAATATTCAGGGTTGATTTCCTTTAGGATTGACTGGTTTGATCTCCTTGCTGTCCAAGGGACTCTCAAGAGTCTTTTCCAGCACCATAATTCAAAAGTGCCTAGTGGTTTCCATTTCATTGGAAGAAGGAAACTTGAAAACCAAAGTCTGTACTTGGCCATCAAGAAAAACTGTGATTGTTTCCAAGTAAGAAACATCTAATGACACCAAAGCATGGCCAGAAAAGAAAAAAAAAAAAAAAAGATAACCTGGACTTCAGCAAGAGTAAAAAACATTTGCTCTGTGGAAGACCTTGTTAAGAGAAAGAAAAGATAAAACTACAGAACAGGGAAAATATTTGTAAGTCACATTGCCAACCTTGAATTTGCACATAAAATATAGTAAGAGCTCTGGATGGCTCAGACAGTAAAGGATCCACCTGCAGTGTAGGAAACCCAGGTTCGGTCCCTGGGTTGGGAAGATCCCCTGGAAAGGAAAATAGCAACCCACTCCAGTATTCTTGCCTGGAGAATCCCATGGACAGAGGAGCCTGGTGGGCTATAGAGTCCATGGGGTCTCAAAGAGTTGGACAGGGCTGAGTGACTAGCACTTTCACTTTCTGGAAACTCAACATGAAAAAAGAAATCATCCAAGTAGAAAATGAGTGTATGACATGAAAAGGCATTTCACTCAAGACAACATGCAGATTGGACTTTTCTTCTTATTTTAAACGTTATATGTTAATACAGCCTGGTTACCCTGTGCCCTTCCTTTCATGGCCCCAGCTGAGTGATGGACAACCAAAGGGAAAGGAGGGTTTGAATCCACGAGGGGCCCCGCACACCCTGCCCAGCGTGCCTGGACTAAAGCCTGTCATCTCCTGGCTCCTCACTTGAGCTGAAGCCACAGCAGAGGAAACGAGCATCCCTTGCTCTGACTCATGATTTCACGATCACAACTTATGACAATAATACTTTCCATTCTCCCAGAACTTTTGAGCTTATTTATTTTAACACATGAGGTTACCTCATGGCCTCAACGGTCTCCAGCGGTGGGTATGACGGTCTGTTCAGAGGACGCTGATGCTCGGCAGGTCGAGGAGGAGTGGGTGCGAAGTCGCAGACGTGCAGTGAAGATCCAGCCAGTCCCTCCAGCTCGCCCCAGTTGGGTGCTTCCCACTTATCGCATTGTGTTCCAAGTCATTTTGTTATTTTTACAAACAAATTGATCTTGGATTAGAGTTGCTTTATGATGTTGTTCATTTCTGGTGTATAGTAAAATGAATCAGCCACACCTATGTGTATGCTCCCTCATTTTAGGATTTCCTCCTCATTTAGGTCACCACAGTGAACGGAGTAGAGCTCCCTGTGTTGTTTGGTAGATTCTCATAAGTTGTCTATTTTATGCATAGTATCAATAGCAAGTGTGTGTCATTTTAAATTCTGGAAATCATCTTGTTATGGTTGGTTGGTCGTGAACATGCCACAATTGTGGGGCTCTCTTCAACCCGGGAGTGGACTTTAGGAATTTTCTGTCCCTTCTGCTTTTCTGGAGGGAGGGTCTGCCACTCTGGGATGGTAGGAGCCTCTCCTCAGTCTTTCTCAACAATAACTCCATAATGTCAGGGTTTATATAAACCACCACCCCACTCTTTCTCGTCTATAATTTCTTTCTTCCAAAACACGGCCACTGGATCCCTGTCTCATCTCCACCCGCCCACCTCACAACCAGCTGTCCAACCTATAAATCAGGCCACTCAAAAGGTGTTTTGAAAGAAACGCTCTTCTTGAGGCAAGTGCATCTCAACATCTCCTGTTCTGTCGGGCGTCTCCGTGGTCCTCTAGCATTCAGCCTGGTCTCTGTGAATTTGAGGTTGTGTTGGCCAAGCTCTGATTGTGTTAACCTCTCTTAGTCCTTGCTGACATGCATTATCCATGCCCTCACCCATCTGTGCCACTGTCTTCTTCCTTGTGAACACTCTCAGTGTTTAATAATAACTGCCTGCAGTCCCCATATGAAGCCGCTTGGCTTGAGGCTCACGCTTGGGAGCATTTTCTTCCCTCGTGTGAGATTCCAAGGCCATTGGCAATGGCTTTGCCGCATCTCTCTGAGAGAACCTCCCCTGGGTGTCATTGGTCCACATATGGTGCTGAGCATTTTAACATTCTGTACATCCCAGACATTCAAACCAACCGTATCCTTGTATCAGGACAGACTCCAAATAAAGGAATTAATACCTTGATATTATATTATGTGATTGTGCTCGAGAAGGGGAGGAATGTTAGCTTTGTTGGTGCAATGAACTACAAAAGGGTGGCCATAAGGATGGTTTCCAGCCTGTCAGTCTGCGCTAGGTGCCCTGTATTGAAGGCTGGGGTCCAATTATTTTCAGCCAGACTTGGATCAGTGTGACCTGGGAGAAAAGCAAACGCCTGGAATGTACCAGGAAGCGTCTGGTGATGGTCAACAGGAATCCATGCCAAGCCTCCGCAGTCCACAAAAGCTGTCCCAGTTGGCAACTCACCCTGCACGCTTCCGCACAGGATAAACCCTGGGCTCTCTGAAAGGTCTGCTCTGAGCTAGACTCGAGACATGCAACCAGCCACTCCTTATCTCTGTTACATCTCATGTGCTGGGTCCATACCTTCCCTCTTGACGTCCAAGGTGATTGTCCTCTGCGTCGTGCTCTGATTACCGTGACGACTGGGGCTTCTGTGAGTCAATGCACAGATTCTTACTTGCTTACCCAGCTCATGAGCCAGCTCATGCCATTTGTGTGGACTGATACATTTCACATATGGTCTTTTCTATTCTCCCACCTAATGTAGCCTTTAAGAAATGAGTCATTAGAGCATTTGGGCTAAATTATTGCTTTTAAACAGGAAAGGTGTCAGGCGATCCTCCTAGATAGGAACTAGTGGACACAATGGTTGGCCTGAGAGGCACCACAGAAGGTGGCAGGAGGGGGGCTCGTCCAAGGCACCCCTGGGTGGGAGTGCAGTGGCCTCCCCCTCCTGGTCCCAATTCTGGGTCTTCACCTGGTGCATTTTATCAATTTCATGGAAGAGGTTTGCGTGTGTTATTTTGGAGCCAACCTGTTAATGGAAAGTGCAGCAAGTCTCCTCCACCTGCTCATCCATTCATCTTCTTTCCTCCAAATCGGCTTTTCTACTATTGCCCACAGTGATATGTAATAGGAATTCTTACCTGTATATGTTGTAAGAATGACTTTTTCGTAAGTTTTATTATATTTGCATGGATTATGCAAATCATTTTCTGAATGGCATAACTAAAATATTGAATATAGGGACTGTAGGTGAGTCTATCATATTGTCAATAGCAAGACAGCTATGAAGGAAACCCAGATTTTAGAAAAAAAAAGCAGAATAGTATATCTGGAATCTGAATCAGAAATTCAAAGCCTGAAGCCAAAGCAGCTTAGTTTTGTGTAAGCTCAGTGGGTCTTCTGCCTCTAAGGGGAGGTGAGGCCTGAGCCTGCCAACAGGTGGGTTTAATCTGCCTTCATGGAAGGGACAGAGCAGCGGCTGCAAACCCAGGTCTGGAAAGTCTTGGGGTGTGATTTACAACCAGGAGGCTGAGCCTGGGGGAGGGGACAGAAGAGGAGAAGGCAGTTTGCCTTCTTGGGTGGGGACCCACAGGGTCACCCATGGGAAAACCAGTGCTCAGCAGGAAGACCAGCCCAAGGTCGAAATGTGATATTTTATTTCTTAAGAGAAGCCAAGGATCCAGGTTTTTTCCTAGTATGTCCTAATTTTTATATTTTTACTACTTACTGTTTTTTTTTTTAAATTCTGTGAGAACCCCATCTGTCCATTAAGTGACCACTTTCCAAGCTTTGTCACAGAGACACATAAAATGATACTCTTCCTTCTTCTTGCTTTGTTTTGTTGTTTTCAGATTTCTCATTTGGAACTCAATGCTGTTCTTCCAGCATCTTCTTTACTCCCCTCTCTGTGCTAGATGTTGTGTGTGTGTGTGTGTTTTTAATATTTATTGATTTTTATTTTTGGCTGCGCTGGATCTGTTGCTACACACAGGCTTTCTCTAGGGCATTGAGCAGGGGCTGCGTTCTAGTTGTGGTACACAGGCTTCTCACGGTGGCTTGTCTTGTGGCAGAGCATGGGCTCTAGGTGTGCAAGCTCAGTAGTTGCAGCTCTGGGCTCAAGAGCACAGGTTTAGCAGTTGTGATGCACAGGCTTAGGTACCCTGCTGCACGTGGGATCTTCCCAGACTAGGGATCAAACCAGTGTCACCTGCATTGTAAGATGGATGCATTCTTAACCACTGGACCACCAGGGAAGCCCTGTGCTGGACGATTTTAGCACATGAAGAATGGATGACCTAAATTATGAGAATGAGAGGAAGACTTCTTGTTCATTCTTTGGGGCATAAGATCCATATCCACCTGGTGATGAATGGAGCACAGTTACGGGAATCTTGCCTCTTATTTCAAAGTTGGACGCCCCTCCTCCTTCTTTTGAGTTTATATCTCCCATTCGAATAGGACAGAGCATAAATTATGCTAGGAATAAACTAAGTAAAGGAGATTTTTTCAGAAGGATTCTTTGCTGTGAAAGGAAGAATGGTTGCTCCCTGTTGGTTGAACTCCTGAATTCTTTTTCTTTTTTGAATTGAAATATATTTGATTTACAATGTTTTGTTAGTCTCAGGTACAACAAAGTGACTCAGTTATACACATATATACATTCTTTTTTCTCTTCTTTTCCATTATGGTTTATCACAGGAGGTTGGATAGAGTTCCTTGTGCTCTACAGTAGAACGTTGTTTACCCATTCTAAATGTAATAGTTCACATCTACTAACCTCAGACTCCCAATCCATTCCTCCCCTCTTGGCAGCCATCAGTCTTGAACTCCTGAATTCTTGATTAAGCCTAGAAAGGAGATGCTATGCCTTTCTAAGACGAGTTTCTCTCATAGCTCAGCCTGCTGCTCAAAGGCCCTTGACACCAGATTGGACCCAACATTTCCTCTTCAGACTAAGAACCCTCCCAACCCCAGTGAAACTGGCACTAGTATACATTCGAGCACATGTCACTCTAAATTATATCCCCATGTAACCTGTAGCACTTGAAGGTGGACCCTCTACCAAGAAAGAGAAGTAAAAGAATCTTGTTTAAATAACCTCTATCTCTAGATGATTTAAAATACTTTGACAGATCTATATTATTTTTGAAAAATGAATCAAAAATAATTCAATCAGAAAAGCAACATCTGTTACTCATCAATAGCCTTGCAAGAGAACTAAAATGGTCTTTTTCTCTCCCCTGAAATCTACTGATAATTTTTTTTATCCTATGCCATTCATTGAGATCAGATGCATTGACTCCATATCAACTCTTGGAATTACATAAATAATAAAGTCCTCGAGGCTGATGGCATGGGAACGCTGGAATGTGTAACAAGACAATCAGGATTAAAATCTAGATTTAATGTAAAGCATTCTAACACTGTCAAGTAAGATGAATTTTAAGCTCCTTTGTTCTCTGAGGCCAGCTTGTGCCATGGCTAATGTTTTGTATTAAATCGTGTGCCATTTTTATCTGAGATGATGTCTTATTTTCTTTGTTTATGACTTTGGAAATTATTATAACAAGACACATGAAAGAGGCGACTGAAAAGTACAAATGGATAAAACAGCATTCGCTACCCAAAGCGAGTGTAAATGGAGCCAATAATTTTTTAACTTGACAGTCTCTTAATCTTTTCTAGTGAGCTCAGTGATGATTTTTCTTGGTTCAAAACCTGTCACAGCATTCATTTGTGACCATTTCTATTGCTGGGATTAGTTGAGGTCTATCAATTCTAAAACTCCACTTCTGCCCAACGAATGTCAGCTTTAATCACTAAATGCCAAACAATGCAAGAATTCCTGAGCCTACCTTTGTAGTTGTGATTACATTTTAAAACAGCACTGCAGTTCACGCACTGACCTAAGCCAGCAAAAATTCAAAATACAGGAGGTCCCTGCCGAGGGGCCATGCCTTTTGTTCTCTGGAAACCCTTTAGCTAAATTATTCGCCAGCCCCAAGAGTCAAAATAGAGAGCAGTGGTGTTAAATTTACCGAAGCGGTTATGATTCATATGTGGACCAGGCCACCTTGGCGGGCCCTGGGCTGTCTGGATGTGAAAATGTTTACACTAGAACCTCACTAGTGAAACCCAGGTTTATGGCTGATGCTGAATTTGCATATGTACCACAGAATGCTATGGGATTTGTCCATGTTCCTCCAGTTGGACTTAAAGATGTCCTCCCAGCATATGGGGCAAACCTGGTGGCTCAGATGGTGAAGAATCTGCCTGCAATGCAGGATACGCAGGTTCGATCCCTAGGTCAGGAAGATTCCCTTGAAGAGGAAATAGCAACCTGCTCCAGTATTCTTGCCTGGAGATTCCCATGACAGGGGAGCCTAGTGGGTACAGTTCAAGGGGACACAAAGAGTCAGACATGACTGAGCACATAATCATCACCCCACCACTTGAGAGGCATACCTGCTAGACACTTAGATACTAGATGTCAAGGGGCTTTGATCTCGGCATTTGCACGGTGTCAAGAAGTAATAGGGTTTGCCCTCCTCTCCCCAGGAGGGTCAACCTGGAACATAAGTGACTCCTTTAGGCTGCGGGCAGCTTGTGGATCACTGAGTTGTCCTGCTCAGCAGAGGGGCAGAACCGGGAAAAGGGTGATGTGTGTAAACCTAGAGTGTTCTGTTGAAATTCCCAGAAACCAGTGTCTCCCAGGTGAGCTGAAAACTCTTTTAATCACCTCTGGGAGGTTAGCAGAAGCATTTCCCTTGGACCAGCCACTGGAGGCTCCAGGAAGGATGGCCATCAGCTGAAGAACGCAGAAGAGGGACTTCAGAGGCACCGAGAGAGGGTGCATGCAGAGGGCAGACACACGTGCGGCCACATGCTCTGTAGCTGGCACACCTGGATGCCCAGGGCCAGATGGGCCTGCCAAGTAGCAGGACCAGAAAGCCACTGCCCTCAGACACTAGGAACTGGAAGACAGTGACCATCTTCCAAATAGGGGACGAGGCTCCTTCTTAAGGTGGCTAATCCACTCTGACTGCTTGATCCCTCCTTCAGCTTTTGAAGAAATGTGTAGTCCAGGCTCAGCTCTCTTGAGTGTGGCTCAGGGGGATGTGGACTGGGCATTACTTACTATTAATAAGTGTCAGTGACAATTCTGAAGTAAGCCAAGGTTCAGGGCTGCTACCCTGAGGCATATACTTTTAGCAGCATGTCATGTGTTTAAAAAAAAAAAGAAAACTTGGTGAATGTATGGAAAGTGATTGTGTTCCAAGGAGGAGGAAGAGGGGATGAAACGCATGTATGTTCTTAGGAAATCAAGCTATGATTAAAAAAATAAAATGATGGTTTTCAAACATGAGGAGCCACAGAATTCCCTGGGAAGTTTGTTTAAGTACAGATTCTTTGCCGTACTTGTACAGACTCTGAATCCATACATCTGGTCTAGAGTTGGAAATCTGATTTTTAAAAGGTACCCAAGCTGATTTTCATATAAGTGGCCTAAAGGCAATGCTATATTTTTTAAAAACACGGTCTAAGCACCATCCAACCAGTCCTTCCTAAAGGAAATCAGTCCTCAATATTCTTTGGAAGGACTGATGCTAAAACTCCAATACTTTGGTCACCTGATGCAAAGAACTGACTCACTGGAAAAGACCCTGATGCTGGGAAAGATTGAAGGCAGGAGGAGAAGGGGACAACAGAGGATGAGATGGTTGGATGGCATCACTGACTCAATGGACATGAGTTTGAGTAAACTCCGGGAGATGGTGATGGATAGGGAGGCCTGGCGTACTGCAGTCCATGGGGTCGCAAAGAGTTGGACAGGACTGAGTGACTGAACTGAACTGAACTGAACTGAAGCACTTTCCTAAAGCTAGTTAAAATTCAACATTCAAAAAATGAAGATCAAGACATTCAGCCCTATCACTTCATGGTAAATAGATGGGGAAACAATGGAAACAGAGACTTTATTTTCTTGGGCTCCAAAATCACTGTAGATAGGGACTGCAGCCATGAGGTTAAAAGACCCTCATTTTTTGGAAGAAAAGCTATGACAAACCTAGACAATATTTTAAAAAACAGAGACTACTTTGACGACAAAGATCTGCATAGTAAAAGCTATGGTTTTTCCAGTAGTCATGTATGGATGTGAGAAGTGGACCATAAGGAAGGCCGTGCGCTGAAGAATTGATGGTTTTGAACTGTGGTGTTGGAGAAGACTCTTGAGAGTTCCTTGAACTGCAAGGAGATCAAATCAGTCAATCCTAAATGAAATCAATCCTGAATATTCATTGGAAAAATTGATGCTGAAGCAGAAGCTCCAATAATTTGGCCACCTGATGCAAAGAACTGATTTATTTGAAAAGACCCTGATGCTGGGAAAGATTGAAGGCAGGAGGAGAAGAGGATGACAGAGGATGAGATGGTTGGATTGGAATCACTGTCTTGATGGACAAGAGTTTGAGCAAGCTCTGGGTGTTGGTGATGGACTAGGAAACCCGGCGTGCTGCAGTCTATGTGTTCGCAAAGAGTTGGACACGACTGAGTGACTGAACTGAACTGAACTGAACTGAAGCACTTTCCTGATTTTCAAACATTCAAGGAAGGGGAATGTGTATATTCAGAATGTGTTCCGCAAGAAAAGTTTCCTCCTCATTTGAGTTCGTTTTATGCTGCATTTGAGGAATGCCTTGTAAGCCACTAGAATGCTTGCCCACAAATAGACTATTACTGTGACTTGGCCAATAGAAACAGTACTCTACTAGATGTTGTGTTTCTCTCTATTCTGATTCTCCCATGAGTTTTAAACTGGGTTCCCAGTGGGCAAATTCATGTTGGTTAGATAAGAACTTAAAGAAAACTTTGAAGAGTATGTGTGTCTAATGCTAGTCATTCAACTTTTACATCCCAGTGAATTCTATCAGAGTTAAAGGCCATTCAGAACACCTGACCCACCTAGTCTGACCACTGAAAAACCACAGAGCCTTCAGAAAGACTGGGAGACATGGTCCACCATTATTGATAAACAAATTCATTAACTCCTGGAACATTTTGTTCTTTTTCTGGACCGTGAGTGGAAAGGTTTGGAGGAGGGTTACACAATATTGTTAAAACACACAAGGGTGGACATTTTTCTCGGTATTTTCTACTCTAAATGAGATAAGAGTCACACATGCAAAACAATTATGAATAATTTACAATAGTGAGTAAAGTCAGGTACTAAAATAGGCATCATTACTAAATTGCTCGGAACAGGGACTACCTCATATGAGGAGTCCACAATGCGAGAAAGATGACTAAAAGCCGAATCACTCAGGAAAACTTCCTGAAGGGGGTGGGGTGAAAGTGCCATCTGTTCTATTTTAGTGACTGAATGCATTCGTTGCACGTAAATGTCAATCTCAAATAACTTCACCAACCTGAACCTGTGAATGGATTCCTGACCATCCCTGGCCTGAGTGACAGGAAATTTGCTGTTGTTATTTATCACGCCAATCGTCATAGACATTTGTGATAATATCGGTGTTTGCAATATTGAGTCATTTGCTTTCTACTAGTGTCCAGGACTTCCTGGTGGGCTAACTTTGCAACCTTTCTCATCATTGTGAGCTGACTTTCCATCTCTAGCCCCCTTCCGTCTATGGCTGCCCATTCCTTGTCTTGTGGGTCTTAGCCAGTGTCTCGTCTTCAAGGTTTAATAATGTCAGGGATAGAAACTATTGAGCACATTCTGTCAAATACTAAGTATGCCTGTGGTCCCCACCTTTTTCCATAAAGGCTTTGACCCCGCTGGACACAGCTGGTGTCGGGGTCAGTGGTGGCTGGTATGGGGAGGTGGGGGGGTTGAGGAAGCAGTGAGAGAGATGAGGAGGCCATCCAGGGCCACTTTACCACATGCTCAAGGTCCATCCTCTCAGTTAGGGCTCAACACAACTCTGACAAATAGAAAAACCAAGAAGTTTTGTGGAGAAGAAAGCCAAGAAGAAATTGGAACACCTATCATACATTGCCAAGTTTTTGTGAAGACCAAAGATAAGACCATACTAAAGGGCTGAGTACAGTAACTGGCATACTGAAGGCACTCAATAAATAATGTCAAAGATGATATGAATAATTACGTTGTTTCATCAAGTGATGGCAAAGAAATGAATAATTGTGTGATAATTATATAATGGCAGAACAACTTGCAAAGCCCATTTCAAATGATTATTTGCTTCCAACCATGATCTCCCAACTCCCACAATAAATGGTACATGTGTGCATGTGTGCCAAGTCACTTCAGTCACGTCCGACTCTGTGACCCACATGGACTGTAGCCACCACCCCCCCCCCCCCCCAGGCTCCTCTGCCCGTGAGATTCTCCCAGGCAAGAATACTGGAGTGGGTTGCCATGCCCTTCTCCAGGGGGGTCTTCCTGACCCAGGGATCGAACCCTTGTTTCTTAGGTTTCCTGCATCAGCATGCAGGTTCTTTACCACTGGTGCCACCTGGGAAGTCCAATGAATTGTACACTGTCACACCCACAAAAAGAAAGTCAAGAAGACAGCCGCTGGCCAGGCTCACGCAGCACTCACCGTACCCTGATCTGTGTCCCTCGCAGCACCCACGGACAAGCAGGGGACAAGCTGGCGTGATCACAGCCCCCTGTAGAGTGTTGGAGTAAAGACATGGAATGATGATGAGTCCTAAAGGAAAGGAACAACTGCATTTCTATTTATTTTCTGATCCCATTTTACTGATAAAATGCCACTTATTGAGAAAATGAAGGCTTGGAGATGAGAAGTAACTGGCTCCATTGTACCCAGGTCATGGGGAAACATTGCTACCAGTTTAGTTCCACTTGAAAGTTACTCAAAGGGCCTTCATAACAGGAGGAAACAACTCTACCAGCTGCACACTAGACCTGTTCTCCTGGTCTCTCTAATCTATAAGAGTGTTCTCATTGAATTCACTTGTTCTCCAAAGATGCACTGGCACTCTTGTTAATCATGTGCGTGCTCAATGGGTAAGTCATCTCCATCTTGTTGTGATCCCATGAATCATAGCCTGCCAGGCTCCTCTGTCCATGGGATCCCAGGCAAGAATATAGGAGTGGATTTCCATTTTCTTCTCCAGTTGCTTATTAGAAATAGAACATTAAATCATCAAATACTGTAATTAAGAATCTTAAGATCCTAACATTGGTAAGAAGGAAATTTCTGAGAGTGATTCTTACCAGGGAACTCTGAGTAGTTTCTTCAAGATGACTAAGACACTGGGCCGTGTTAGTGACATTAAGAATAAAAAATAGGCACACATGTGCACACAAGCACGTGCATACACATATCAAATTACAAAGTGCTAATATAACTTCATAAGAACAATGTTCATGTCTTTCAGGATAGTACAAACTGTTAGGTATAAAATAAGCTACAAGGATATATAGTACAGCACAAGGAATATAGACACTAAAATAACAAATTATGAAAAAGGTGAAAGTGTTAGTTGCTCAGTCATGTCTGGTTCTTTGCGACCCCATGGACTGTAGCCCGCCAGGCTCCTCTATCCATGGGATTCTTCAGGCAAGAATACTGGAGTGGATAGTCATGCACACCTCCAGGGGATCTTCCCAACCGAGGGATCGAACCAGGGTCTCCTGCATTGCAGGCAGATTCTTTACCATCTGAACCATCAGGGAAAACCCAACAAGTTATATATGGCTGCATAACACAAAACCCCAGACATTGTATCTCAAAACTGGGATGATTTACCTATTCAGAATTCTTCAATATGAGTTGGACTTACTGAGGCTGGGCACTCCCCTTGATGGTCTCTGCTGGAGGCCATTTGTGTGGTAACAGGACAAGGTGGTTAGGGCTGATGTATCCACACAGACTCACTCAGAGGTCTGGCTCTTTGCTAAGACCATGGGCACTCTGGTTTGCATACCAGTGGCGCCTCCATCAGGACTGCACAGATTTTACAAGTGGTGACATCATGGTTCCAAGAGGGTAAGAACCAGTGCTCAAGTGCTCATCCGGTCTTAGAAAGTGTTAGTCCTTCAGATGTACTTGCACTATCATTCATCACATGCGTGCTCAGTCACTAAGCCGTGTCTGACTCTTTACAACCCCATGGGTGTAGCCCACCAGGCTCCTCTGTACCTGGAATTGTCCAGCCAAGAATACTGGAGTGGGCTGCCATTTCCATCTCCAGGGAATCTTGCTGACCCAGGGATCGAACCCAGGTCTCCTGCATTGTTGGCAGATTCTTTGCCATCTGAGCCACCATGTAAGTTCTATCTGGTCTCAGTTTGCCTTCCATTTGCTGTGTCTCATTGACCAAAGCAATTGAAAATCAGCAAGGTAATGGCCCCCAAAGACTTCTATATCCTAATCCCCCAAATCTGTGAATCTGTTACCTTCCATGGCAGAAGGGACTTTATCTTCAAGATTTTTTATTTCTTTGTAAATATATATAAATATTTTAAAATTCTAATGGTTCCAGATCTTCTACTAGTGGGATGCAAGCCTGATCAGGACTAAACACAGCCACACTAAGTGCAGTTTGGGGGTCCTGCTAACATTAGAAAGAGATCTGCTCATAAAAAATAAAATTTAATTTAATAGTAAACAAAAATAAATATATGTTAGGTCTTCTTAGTCAATGTTTGAAAGATAGCATTAAGTATTGCTTCCTTTCCTGCTCTCATGGTTGGTTTTCACAAACTTACTCTTGCAATGAAGAGGTTCAAAAGCTGAGCTCATGTCCTCCTCTTGAGTCACGAGCGGGGACAACAGGACGGAAAAAAGTCTGGTACAAAAGAGAGACAGCACTGAACTCAACTCCAGGGGGCAGGGAAGAAGCACATGTAGGAATTTCCCATTTGCTAACCAGACTTTGAATCTAAGACACTTGGGGTTTAAGGTAAGAAAATCACTATTTCCCTCCCAGAGTGTTAAATCTCGAACCACGAAGGCCTGGTTCAATTAGGGAGGAAATGAACCCCATCTGCTATAGTTGCCCCAGACAGACCTCCTCCAGCTCTCATGCCCACGGCCTCTGACTCTCAGGGGGCATCAATAGGGTCACAGATGGAGCTCTGATGTTCGAGGCTCTTGGCATCCCTGTGGTGTCTTGGTCCTGATGGGTGAGTAGGGGCACTCGTACTTACCCTCAACTGTCTTTACCTGTGCTCACCTGTCCTTGCCTATACTCAATATCCACAGCTGCTGTCAACGAAGAAAGAGAACCAGTGCACCCCTCATCTCATCTTTGTCCTCTGAAATCAGTAGATGGGCATAGAACACCCCAGTTGATTGAGAGAGATGGAGAATAAACTCTTCCCAGAGCTGGTCTAGGCATTATCACCCTCATCAGGGTCTGCCCAGCCTGGACAGTCAGTCTCAGGCCATCACACGGAGCTGGAGAGCCATGCAGGGTCCCTGGTTTCATACCAGTGCCACTGAATTAGAACCTGGACTTGAACACAATCCCCAAGTGACGCTTCTCAAACAATAACATTTGAGAATCACCTGTCCACAGAGCATGAAAGGACTAACAACCCTGGTGACCAGTGACTATAATGAAGGGAAAGAGATGTTCAATACAGAAAAAGGATGCTACCTATTATATGGCCTGAAATTGGCATTTTAAGAACGAAGTAGCTCTCTTGAGTCTGTTATTTTTGCATGTTGGAAATTTTGCTACAGATCAGTTAAAGTGAAAGCAGATCCATTGAACAGCATGAGAAGGGAGACAGAAATAATGATGGGGATTCTGTCACGAGTATTTCACTGCTTGGATCCGTATTTCTGGGGGGTGGGATTTGGAGAGGGGATAGTTACCTACAAAGAGAGAGTTGTGCCTGGGCCTCCTGGCTCCCACTTCGCCTCTCTGACCTCAGAACACGTTTTCCAGCTGCTTTTCTGTTCTGACCGTGATCTCGTTATTGTACTTAAGCTTGATTGTGATGGTGGAAAGAGATTTATTTTTATAACTTATATTTGAATGTTCAAGCAAATTCTGTGGTAGCAGTTTGCATACTTTAGAAACCAAGAGGAGGCCCCATTTCTGAATATAGGCAGAACAAGCAAACAAAGAGTCTTTTGAGAATATTCAGAGAAAACTTGATTGAATGCTCAGTATCTTAAGCTTTGACGTGCGTTCAAAACTCCAAGTTGTGTTAATCCTAGGAGGCTTGATCTCTGTAGTCCTGTAGCTTTAGGCTTTTCAGTCAGTTTAATCTTGGGGGAGAGTTTACAGTCAGTCTTTTTCAGCTTTTTTGTGGCACAAAAATAGGGTGGCTACTCCGAGGAGATGTGGTCCAGCTGGGAGCTGTGGATGGGTGGCTGGCCCCTTCCACTGTGTCTGCCCAGCACGACCGTCAGCAGACACGCTTGTAATGATGCATCTCTCCAGACGCGTGCTTTAAAAATACACACAGGAAAACCACATCGTCCATTGTCCCATTTTAGCCTTCACTCAAAGGAAAGTGGTATTTTCAAATCATTTCAACGAAAAACATCCATTTCGAGGCCAGATAAAGTATCTTCTTGAAGCTTTAGAATGTTCCATCTTATCTGACAGCCTCTGGCATGTCATCCTCTGACTTTCTCCAGGGCCCCAGGTGACTGGGGGCTTCCCAGGTGGCACTAGCGGTAAAGAACCTACCTGCCAATGCTGGTGATGTAAGAGACTCGGGTTCAATCCCTGGGTCAGGGAGATCCCCTGGAGGAGGTCATGGCAACCCACTCTAGTATTTTTGCCCAGTGAATCCCATGGACAGAGGAGTCTAGTGGGCTTCAGTCCATGGGGTCACAAAGAGTCAGACATGACTGATCAACTTAGCACACATGCATGCCAGATGACTTGAAGTACTTTCTTTGTAAAAGAGGCTTCTCTGAGTGTTAATACTCTGCTGTTAAGAGCCCTGCTAAGAAACCCACTGTGTCAGGGTTTCTTGTAGGCACCACTGGATGGGATGTTCAGGTACCATGCCCTCTGGGGAAATGCAACTCAAAGGGGCCAGCCGTTTGCATGTGGATATCTTACTATTCATTTTCCTGCCTGAGGAAGTGACAGGATAACAGATGTTATGCTCAAGCCTGCAGAAAGAGCTAGTCCTCCAGCTCTGATCTTATGTGGCCCTGAACCAGGGTTTCCACTAAAGAGAAAAATTCCCCATGTTTACAATTGAAGAGGAAAAGGTACTGTCAGAGATGAATCTCAAAGCCTCATTGTCTTGAAGATGTTATGTGTGTGCTCAGTCGCTCAGTTGTGTCTGACTTTTTTTGACCCCATGGACCATAGCCTGCCAGGCTCCTCTGTCCATGGGATTCTCCAGACAAGAACACTGAAGTGGGTTGCCATGACCCCCTCCAGGGGATCTTCCCAACCCAGGGATCAAACCTGCGGTTCCTGCATTGGCAGCAGATTCTTTACCACTGAGCCTTCTGGGAAGCCTGAAGATGTTATAAGAACGTGGATATCCTTGACAGGTCTCTGTAAATGGCTAGTTTCTAGCAATTCTATTTATGAAAACATTTGCAGACAAAACATGAGAATAAGAGAAGACATTTTAGATATAATATATAAATATAATACTTTTTTAGATACATGGGAAGAAATGCATAAAAAGAAAATTTCAATGACCCATCCCCCATCTCCAAGAGCTAAACACTGCCGACACTGTTGGGTATTTCTTTCCAGTCTTAACAATACATGCATGTTTATACATCCTTGGTTATACAGAAATACCATTTCCAAAAAAGTTGTCTGCAAGATAAAGTTTGATTAGACTGATGGTCAAGCACTGAACCTAAATAAACTGACACATCTCTTTCAAAAGCGAAGTCACACTATCAGTATTGTCTTTTTGCCTTCTGCAGGGGGCAGCCTGTACAGTGGAAGCAGGGAAGCAGGGAGGCAGGGAGGTTTCATCTGGTTATATCACTTGCTTTATTAAGTGACCCGTCTCAGGCTCAAAGGTGTTCCAGTGGAGACGATAAATTATGTGGCCGCTCTGTATAACAAAAGCCAGCCTGCTTTTAGTGCGTCCACACACTTTGTGTGGGAAATTAACTGTTCACCTGGGTATTGAATTTGCTTATCCAGGAAAAAATCTTTTTCCCCTGGACAAGATTTTGTTGGTGGTCTCTTGGCCAGATTGTCGCTTATAATTGCCATTCCCTCGAGTAAAAGACTCATTTAGTCAACTCCGTTCATTTGTGGGTGGTGGGGATGGGGGGTGGGGTGGGAGAGAAAACCCACCCTTCCTTAATCCAGAACAGCCTCCTTGAGGGGTGAGCTGCAGCGTCTGAATCGAGCCAGCCAGGGATGGTTGTGCTACTTGCCCTGGGAGGTCGTTTGTCAAGGCTTCTCGGTGGGCTCAGTCTACTGGCTCATCACTGACTTTTGTCTCCAGTTTAAATTTTTTCCGGATCCACCCAAGGGTAATGAACCAGAAAATCCTAGGGTTCTGGTGTTTTTGTTATGAATTCCTAGGAGTCTGCAACTCAGTTGCACAAAAACAATTGTTCTGACTTGAAATGACTTGAAAATTGAGTCTGGAGGTCCACACTTGGAGGCAAATATTTCCTTAGAGACTTCTGGTGAGGGGCTGGGACAGGAAGATAACAGGAGTTTGCAGTTTTGAGATCTTCTGAACCCTCAGAAAAACAAATTGGGAAGGAAGGAAGGGGGACATGCCAACCCATGGTCATCACCTTCCCTGTGGAAGGTGGACTGAGCTCCAGTCTGAGTCACACATTCATTGAAAAAAAATTTTTTTATAGCAAGATATTTACTTTAGAATATTGTGTTCATTTCTGCCACTCATCAACGTGAATCAGCCATGGGTATACATATGTTCCCTCCCTTCTGAACCGCCTCCCACCCACCCGTCTAGCTGGTCACAGTGCCTTGTGTCACGCAGCAAATTCCCTCTGGCTGTCGATTTTACATATGGCAGCGCATATGTTTCCACACTACTCTCTCAATTCATCCCACCCTCTCCTTCCCCCACTGTGTCCACATGTCTGTTTTCGATGTCTGCATCTCCACTGCTGCCCTGCAAATAGGTTCATCAGTCCATCTTTCTACATTCCATACACATGCGTTAATATCGCTATCTTGTCATTTCTTCCTTCCCCCCAGGGTCTTCCTCCTCTAGAAGGGAAGACCCTTGAAAGCAGGCAAGTCTTCACAGTGGCTCCTAAAAACTGGACAGCATGTCCCTAAATGTCTGCTAAATGCTCACGTCAGCCCTGGTGGAAACTCTCCGGGGAAATCGTGCTTCAGCTCAGCCTCCCTCCATCATCTGGACTTCGTGGTTTTAAGTTCACTCATTTTTATCCATTCCCTCCTTCTGTTTCTCTGGGTCTCAAGTGTTGAGTTAGCCATAATTGGGAGTCAATCCATCCTATCACACTAGAATGCTGAGCCCGTGCATAGCTCACTTCCACTGATTTATTCATTTTCACTCATTTGCTCATTTAATAGCACATCAGCCCCTCCGACTCTCACCTAATGAAAGACCTAAGTTAGGCACATCCCCACTAACTTACGTGCTCTTCCCATCTCACTAGATGGCCTGAACATTGGTCCTCTATATGTATGTGCTTCTGGATATCTCCCTGCATGTCCCTTCTGGTACTTGCTTTCTCACTCAATGTGGCTGTTATGGGCTGAATGTTCATGTCCCCTCAAAATTTGTTTTTGAAGCCCACACCATCAATGTGACAGTACTAGGAAATGGAGTCTTTAGGATGAAATAGAGTTGAGACGAGATAATGAGGGTGGGCCCTCACAATGGAGTCTTCTGAGATGAGGTGGAGATTCCAGGCCTTCCTCCCTGTCCATGAACTTGCCCAAGGAAAGGCCAAGTGGGCACCCATCCAGAAGGCCACTATCTTCAAGCCAGGACAGCTCACAGGATGCAACGTATTGGCACCTTGATCTCGGATTTCCCAGTCTTCATAAATTTGAGGGATGAAAATCTGTTGTTTCAAGTCCCTAGTCTGTGGTATTTTTGTTGTAGCAGTTGAAGCTAACTTAGACAGTGACTTTACAAAGATTAATCCATGTTGTAGTCAGGTCTCTCATTAACTGCTCTGTAATGTTTCACTAGCTGTGTATATCTTAATTTGCTATTTTTTTAAAATAAGTATTTGGGTTATTTATAGTTCTTGGCTTCCCAGTGGTGCTAGTGGTAAAGAATCCACCTGCCAATGCAGGAGACGCAAGAGACTTGGGTTTGATCCCTGGGTAGGGAAGATCCCCTGGAGGAAGGCATGGCAACCCACTCCAGTATTCTTGCCTGGAGAATTCCATGGACAGAGGAGTCTGGTGGGTTACAGACTATGGGATCATGAAGAGTTGGACATGACAGAGCAACTAAACAACAACAGCAAAATAGTTTTTGGTAATTAAGAAAAGGGCTGTTGTGAGCATTCGTGGTAGGACCCTTGATAGACACAGATGTGGGCCCACTCTGGGCATGGGATTACTGGCTCATGGGGTATGCACACATTCAGTTTCACAAAATAAAGCCAGAATGTTTTCTGTGTGGTTGTGTGCCTTATGTCCACATTGTTGCTGCTGCTAAGTCGCTTCAGTCGTGTCCGACTCTGTGCGACCCCATAGACGACAGCCCACCAGGCTCCCCCATCCCTGGGATTCTCCAGGCAAGAACACTGGAGTGGGTTGCCATTTCCTTCTCCAATCCATGAAAGTGAAAAGTGAAGTGAAGTCACTCAGTTGTGTCACGACCGCATGAACTGCAGCCCACCAGGCTCCTCCATCCATGGGATTTTCCAGGCAAGAGTACTGGAGTGGGGTGCCATTGCCTTCTCCGTATGTTCACATTAGAGATGCATAAAAACACTCATTGATCCACACCCTTCCCAACATTTCATATTGTCAGAATTCTTAATCTTCCTAAGCTTGAGGAGTGTTTAAGAGGACATTTGATTTTGTTTTGATTTGTATTTCTTTAATTAGTGACTTCAAATGTCTTTTCACGTTTGTTCCCTGTGTTTCTTAATCTGTGAAACACTTTTTTCACACTTGTTTTTCTTGTGCTCTATTCAGCTTTCTCTCATGTAATTTTTTCCCTATTCCTTCAAAAAAAAGTGTTTTTGGTGTTTTTTTGTTTTTTGATTTTCTCTTTTGCACATTCTTGATACTAGTCCTTTGTTGGTTTTAAGTGTTGCAACTTTTCCCCTCTGGTTTGCAACTTGCCTTTTGCCTTATTTAAGATCTTTCTGATAAACAGATTTTAAACTTTAAAAAAAAATATGATCAAATGTCTAATTCTTTTTTGTTATGTTTGGCCTTTTTTGTGTCATGTTTGAAAAGTATTTCCCCACCCTGAGGTAATAAAGCTGTTCCTTTATACTTTATTCTAGAAGTTTTAAAGTTTTACTTTTGACATTTAAGTTCTTCATCCATCTGGAGTTGATTTTTGCGTATGGTAAGAAGTAGGAAACCCATTTTCATTTTTTTCCATGTGAAGAACCAATGTTTCCAGCACCGTGTGTTGAACCACATTTTTCCCTTTATCAGTTTCACAGTAGCTTCACAAAAACAGTCAAGAAAAATTCCCCAAAGTTTCTTCCCACTTACAATAAAAAAAAAGTACTACTAATAAGTAAAAACTATAATTTTGAATCAGTATATGCAAGGTGACATGTCAGGAAATTTACACCCATTTAATCATAGCAAACCTATAGATTAGGGGTGATAGGATATATATCGTCATTTTATAAAGAAGTCAAGTAAGACTCAAGACTCTTAAATGGAAGCTACAAATGCATCAGTAACAAAGAGATGTTCATTGTTCCCAAGGTCCTGCATCTGACGGTGTGTGGAACAGGGGTTCTAGCCCCTGTCTAACATCTATGTTTTCATGACTTTAGAAGGAAGGATGTTAAATAGGACCAACTGCTCTCTGGCCTTTGTTTTTGTTGTTTAGTTGCTCAGTTGTGTCCGACTCTTTGTGACCCTATGGACTGTAGCCTGCCAGGCTCCTCTGTCCATGGGATTTCCCAGGCAAGAAAACTGGAGCGGGTTGCCATTTCCTTCTTCAGGGATCTTCCCAACCCAGGGATTGAACCTGCATCTCCTGCATTGCAGGCGGATTCTTTACTGCTGAGGCACCAGGGAAGCCCTCTCTGGCTTTGCTCAAGAATAAAGTGAAGAATATATGACCCAATGGGAAATGCATGGATAGATCTTGCCCTCAGGAAGTGACCTTTCTTCCTTTCCCATGGGGTCAGTTTCTCTCTTTGCTCCCACAGCCTGGGTACATGCTCCCTGAATCATCCTTCTGTCCTGGGGTAGGCAGGATGTCCTGGAGTGTGGAGACCAAAGCCATAGGTAGACTGGACCACAGGCAGCTCCGCTGCTCCCAGGGCACTTTGTGGGACCGTAAACCTGGGTGATGAATTTTGTGCAAACAAGTTACTTCACACCCTCTCTTTCACATCACAACCATCTCCTCCTGAACATGCTCTGTAGCCTATACTTGATTGTGAAAGAGAGGCGTAACCCTTATTTTAAGGAAATTTTAAATGAAAAGACACTGGGAATCACAGAGCATAAGAAGACACAGACTTAGAACCAAGCGTCCTTGTGAGAACCTACCTCTACTTTACTGGCTATCTGACTTTGGACAACTCATCTAATGCAGGGGTCACCATGCTTTTCCTGCCAGTGGCCCCCTGGAAATAGCTGGGACTTTGCTGATCCACAGTCTCTGCAGTCACGCCTGGCTCTGCTGCTGTTGTGACTAAGTGCCTGCACAGATCACTGTGCCAATAAAACTTTATTTAGACACTGACACTTGAATTTTAGAGACTGAGTCATAAAATGTTATTTTTCTTTTGACCTTTTCTGTCATTCATTTGAAAATGTAATAAACAAACAGGAAATAGGCTGGATTTGGCCCCAGGACAGTATTTTTCAGGACCCTGAGTTCAACTATCTGTAACTCACTCCTCTGTAAAACTCAAACCATGAGAATTATCTTGGGGTGTTAAGCTGTGAATAGCATGAAATTAGTGAGCAGAGTCACCAGTGCCAGCCACAGAGAAGGAACTCAATGATTCCTTTTAAATTTAAATATCAGAAATAATTGTTGTCCTTGTAAACTTATTCAATAGATATATATTGTGTCTTTTCTGGTCAGCTATTGTCCTAAGGGCAGTGATGTAGGTAGGAAGAGGTTCAGTCCCTGCCCTTCTGGTGTTTACATTCTAAGAGGGAAGGAGAAGATCTCTGGGATAAAAAAAGTAAAATTTATAGCATGTCAGAGAGTGATAACTACTAGGAGAAAAAAGAGTATACGGGGAAGATTTAGAATGTGGTTTCAAATTTTTGAGTCATCGGCACACGGATGGAATTTCAAGCCATAAAATTTTATGAAATCATCAAGAGCACAAGTGGAGATCATAAAGAAAAGAGGTCCAAGGTTTAGGCACTGAGCTACTTACTCTGTTACTTAGCAGTCAGGGAGATGAAGAAATATACAAGGAGACTGAGGAATACAACCAAAACCCAGGGGGTATGCCCATTGAGAGCTGGGTGTGAAGAGGGGGAGGTCCTGGGGGGGGAGGGCTCACGCATGGGGACTCCTATTTGTCCAGCAAGCTGATGCCTGAGCTGTGGCTGGTGCATAAACATAGATGTAATGGGTGGCCTTGACAAGAGTGACTTGGCAGAATGGTTGGGGTTGGGACTAGAATGATCTGTTCAAGAGAAAATGGGCAGAAACAAGAAATTGGAAAGGAGTCAAGGGTTACCCATAGGTAGGGTTGAAGGGTGGGTTAGAACCAGAGAATGGAGTAGAGGGTTCTATTTGCCTGTTTTGATTTTCTTTTCAAGGGGGAAGAAATGGCAAGGTGTTCACATGCTGATGGGAAGGAGGCGGTAGAGGCAGTGGAGAGACGAGCACGGTGCCTTCCGCAGGTGGTCATGGGTGAGGGGGTGTCTGAGCCTGGCAGAGACGGAAGGGCCGGGGTAACCCAGAGTCTGGGGGTTCACCCACGGAGGCAGGAGAGCAGGCAGAGCAGATGCTTGTGCGTGGGGCTCATGGAAGATCTCTTCTGGTTGTTTCTATTGTCTCAATAAAACAGGGCTTCAACCGAGAGTGATAATGAATTTCTAAAGTTGAAGGAGAGAAGACATGAATAACCATATGATTATTGTGTTATGATTGTTGGGTGATAGACCAGAGTTTCTTGGAGGCAGGTACGTGGATTTAATAGTTTATGAGTGAATTTTAGAACATTCACGAATCCCCTGAAACTATAGAGGTGACTTTCTTCAAATATGCATTTTGCTTTATTTCTGGAAAGGAGTTCCCAGCCTTCTTTAGATTATCAGATGAGTTTTTGGCTCAAGTAAGATTAAAAACCAAAATAAGACATAAAAATCCTACAGACAAAAAATGGTAGCCAGAGTATCAAGTCCAGATCTCTGCTCCATGCCTGGCCTCGGCAGGAAGGCTGGCTGTGTTCTTGACTATGTCTGGATGCTAGCTTCCTTATTGGGAGTGAGATGAGCAATTATGGCTGAGGCCCAAGTGCTAGGGTCCATAGGGTCATATTCAGGGTGAGACGTCAGAAAGAGACAGGCCCTGGGTGGGGTCTAGAGGGTCACCTGGAGCAGATGCCATGGTCACTGGGTCCAGGAGAGGTTCCAGGGATGAGGCAACCACAGGTGGTTCTCCAGATGGGCACAGACCCCACTGCCTTCATCCCACCCACCAGACATCCGCTCGCCTTAGAGGATGCTTAGCCAGGGCAAAGTCATACTCAGAGAAAAACACTCCCAACAATTCAGCTTCCTCAAGGTTAAAAAAAAATCAGCTTATTTGAAATATGCAAACATGGAAGAGGAAAATCTAATTTAGCTTCAAAACTGAAACACACTCTCTATTTTGAAAAGATAATGCAGAAGATCCCACCAGAGTTCTCAAATTAAAAAATTACTTGATATTTTAGGTGGTTTTTCATATCTTTTAATTTATTTAATTTTCATTCCTAAAAGATATGGTACAAACAGCAAGGTATTTTATGTGGAATAAGAGTCACGTGGGCTTCCCTGGTGCTCAGCGGTAAAGAATCTGCCTGCAAATGCAGGAGCGGCAGGAGACTCAGGTTTGATCCCTGGGCTGGGAAGATCCCCTGGAAGAGGGCATGACAACCCACTCCAGTATTCTTGCCTGGAGAATCCCATGGACAGAAGAACCTGGTGCGCTACTGTCCAAAGAGTCGGATACAAATGAAGCAACTTAGCGCATGATAATAGTGTATATCAGAAAGTGAAAGTGAAGTCGCTCAGTTGTGTCCGACTCTTTGTGACCCCATGGACTGTAGCCTACCAGGCTTCTCCATCCATGGGATTTTCCAGGCAAGAGTACTGGAGTGGGTTGCCACTTCCTTCTCCAACGTATATGTATATCAGAAAAGAAATACAAATTGTAATGAAAAGAAATATAATGTCACATTAAAAACTACTCACTGGGGAATTTCAATTTTTTATTTCCCCTGAAACTCTGAAAAAAAAAGGGGGGGAGGGGACCAGTTCAATTCATAGATACTTTTCACTAAAAACTTAAAAAAAAATAAGTCAAACTAATCTTTAGTTGACATTAATACATATCTTCCTAACTTTTACTTCAAAGCTGAAGGGAAATAAAAGCAGCTGTCTTGCCTGATTTTTGCCTCTGGTGTTATTAAAAGGAGGGGAAAGCCTGCCCCAGGCTGAGATGCTATTTACAAGTTAAAGGCTAAAGCCAATTGTCACGTCCAAGTTCTAAAGTCCTTGTGAAAACAGCAACTTCTAATGGAAATCTGGACCCACCTATGTTCTGGTAGGGCTACATGCTTCCATAATAATAACAATAATAATAAATCTGGTTTTTCTGTGTTCAAACTCATACCACATTCTTGCTGTGAGGAAAATCAATTTATATTTCCAGGGAGGAATTCCAAAGCAGAGTTGGGTATTTATCATGACTGAACTGAACTGACAAGCTCTTCTCACTCTATTTTGCAGAGTTTTCTCCATGTTTACATCTGTTATTTTTAAAGTTAATGTCCGAAAGAAAAGTACTCCATATCAGGTTTGACCTTTCCTCTTATTCCTTAAAGAATGTCACCCCCATTCTAACTAGACGGAGGTATGACTGCAATTCATTTTATTAAATATCCCATTAGAAAAACACTCTCCTTCCTAGCAAAGTATGCACTTGCTTTCGTCTTGGCATTTTTCTCTCAGCTGCCGTCATTGGATGGAAGCACGTACTTTGAAATGCCTGCCAAATATTTTTGCCCAATACCACAATAACAATGCAGCAAAGCAGGAGTGATTTATCCTAGTAAGTTTACAACAGCCGAGCCTGCGTGGGACATTCTGGAGTTCAAACAGAAGGTTTGCTTTTCCCTCTTAAATTGCAAGGAGGCTGTCCAAAAGCAAGCTGGGCCCGGCTGACCTTCCCCACGCGGTATAAACACCACCAAGTAACTAATTGGTTACTTAGAAAAAAAAAAAAGACACTAAAACACAAACATCCGCGCACATGTCCATCCTTGAAGACACAGATCTGTACAAACCCACACACATATATGTGTATAGTATTCATCATATCCCCCTCAATCCAAGTAAGAGTTTTATCATGGATACACTTTTTTTAAATTAAGTAAATGAAAGCATCATTTCTTTGCTTCAATTAAAAAAAAATTTTTTTTAACTTCTACCATGAATTAATACAAGCATGTCTTGTTTGGGCTGCCTAACTATTGGACTTGACTTGAAATAACCAAAATGAATATACTTTCAAATTTGTGTCTCGTTTTACTTCTGTGTGTGGCTTTTTAAAAAGATCCACAACAAAGGGAAAAATGCTGTGTGGTGCAGTGCCAAAGGCTGAATGCTGTCTGCTAGGGACAGAGTGCCAGTTCTTTTGAATTTTCCTTACTTACCCCTTCTATGGAAACAGAAAGAAACACGAATCGTCGTCTGGGAGGCAAAGGTGGGGACCGCCCAGGGCAGAGCACACAGCACCTAGTGACTTGCTCCACGGGCAGAAAAGAGAGAGGAAGAAATCCAAAACCATCCCTGAGGAGCCCTCAATGATTCCTACTTCATCTCACTCTTTAGAGGCTTAAAGGATGCGTAAGTGGCTGATTGTTTTAAGAACAAAGCGAAACCTGGCTGGGATTGGTCCTCCGAGGGCTCCAGCCACAGTCCTCTGACCTCCGCCTCCCGCTCCACTTGGCCTGTTTCTGGAGAAGGGTAATCTGTTTTCATTTCTGAACGGTCTGTCAAGAAAGTGGGACTGAATATTCCTTCCCAAAGCAGGGGCTCCTAAAGAAATAAAGCGAGCAAGTGCTGGCTGGCTCTGAGCTCAAGTAAGGGATGGTGAGAGAGGTGCCCTCTGGACAGAGACCTGTGTGGTGTGGGCAGGGACTCGGCCGACCTCAGATGGCTCCTTCCTTAAGTCTGATCTGCTGGGACCCCCCGGGCCAGGTTCCAGGCTTGCAGCCACAAGGGCAGGGTGAGCGGACTGAAGCTTGGTAGTGACATCAACTGCAAAAAGGCAACTAGGGGAGTTTCACATTTCATGCTGTTGCAGACTGTTTGGCTGGGATTTCTAAAAATCTAATTTTGCTTGTATGCATGTTTGTGATGGTGGTAGAGGTTGATTTTTTTCATTTGCTGAATAGCTTAATCAGTGGACCTTGTTGTAAATGGACTGGTTTAGGATGGGGTGACGAGCACAATTATTCATAGGTATGGAGTGGGGACCTGAAGAGACACAAAGTGACAAAGTCCATTTAGGTAAGCAAGTTTCCGATAGACAGCCATTCACTGGGTGCGAATCTGAATGTGATGCTGGAGACCTGGGTTCGATCCCTGGGTTTGGAAGATCCCCTGGAGAAGGGAACAGTTCAAGTATTCTTGCTTGGAGAATTCCATGAACAGAGGAGCCTGGTGGGTTACAGTCCATGGGATCACAAAAAGTCGGACACAACTGAGTGACTAACAGTTTCACTGCATGGTTCAGACACCAAAGTAAATGCTGCAAATTGAAAAGATAAATAAGGCAAAGTTCCTATCCTTAGTTAGACTCAAATGCAGGAGACAGGCCAAAAACAAGCAGATTGTCATCCTCAAGACAATTGATGTACACCATTTAAGCCACAGTGAGGTAAAGAATTCTTAAAGTGGCTGAAATAAAAGTGACTGCTAGATATATTTACCACACATTGTGAGGGCGTGAGGCCAGTAGAATGCTCTTATATTGAGTGAGGGCATAAAATGAAGCTGACAAATGTCCATCTAGTCAAAGATATGGTTTTTCCAGTAGTCATGTACAGACGTGAGAGGTGGACCATAAAGAAGGCAGAGTGCCGAAAAGTTGATGCATTCGAACTCTGATGTTGGAGAAGACTCTTGAGAGTGACTTGGACTGCAAGGAGATCCAACCAGTACATCCTAAAGGAAATTAGTCCTGATTATTCATTGGAAGGACTGATGCTGAAGCTGAAACTCCAATACTTTGGCCACATGATTCTAAGAGCTGACTCATTGGAAAAGACCCTGATGTTGGGAAAGATTGAAGGCAGAAGGAGAAGAGGGCAAATGGAGGATGAGATGTTTGATGGCATCACTGATTCAGTGGACATAAACTTGGGCAAACTCCAGGAGATGGTGAGGAACCAGGAGGCCTGGTGTGCCGTGGTCCATGGGATCGCAAAGAGTCAGACATGACTTGGTGACTGAACACACACACATGTCAAATGAAACAGTGCAATCACTTTTTGACCATTCTGACAGTTTCTTATAACGGCAATGTCACTCCTTACACTCACCCAAGCGAAAATAATATTGATCCACTAAAGAACTGAATGTGAATGTATATAGCAGCTTCCTTTAGAATAGGTTGGGAACAGTAGAAATGCTCATTGAAGGGTGAGAGGATAAACACTAATTGATGAAAGTGAAGTCACTCAGTCATGTCCGCCTCTTTGCAACCCCATGGACTGTAGCCTACCAGGCTCCTCTGTCCATGGAATTTTCCAGGCAAGAGTACTGGAGTGGGTTGCCACTTCCTTCTCCAGGGGGATCTTCCCGACCTAGGGATCGAACCCAGGTCTCCCGCATTGTAGGCAGATGCTTTTACCATCTGAGCCACCAGGGAAGTCATTAATTGATGAATAATACTCTCTTCATGGAGGAATATGATCCAGTCCCAAACAGTCATACACTGCTGATGTGTACAGCAGTTTATGTGGGTCCCAAGAACTTCATGCTGAGTGAAGGGCAAGGTGCATAGCTCACGTTCTGTGATAGCTCTTACAAGATGCTTTCCAACCTGCGGGACTAATTCATACCACGGTCAGATCTGTGGCTCCCTAAACTGGAGGGGCTGAAGGCCAGAACTTGACACAGGAATCTGGGGGCAGTGCAATTCTTTTGTATCTTGTCTGAGATTATAATTAGCAAGGCTGCAGAGGTTTCAAAACTCATTTTACTGTTCCCTCAAAATGGGTGCATCTTACGGAATATAAATTATGTTAGTCCAGTGAATTATATGTGTGCGTGCAAAGCAGATTAGATACACAGTTTACTCATTGTGTACCTGTGCCAAAACGCTAAGTCTCACAGGCCTCTTCAGATGCCACCTCAGCTCTGCGTATAACTGATCATGACTCTGGGATTACAAGTATAATGAAGGCACAGATTTATTTTTTCCAGTATTGATTTTTTTTTTGAAGAAAAAAATTTGCCTTTTAGCATTCTCTAGCTTATGAGTCCTAGACTGTTTGAAAACATTTCATTTTCTAAGATGGCACTAGTGGTTAAGAATCTGCCTGCCAATACAGGAGACATAAGTGACGTGGGTTCGATCCTTGGGTCAAGAAGATCCCCTGGAGGAGGAAATGGCAACCCACTCCAGGATTCTTGCCTGGAAAATTCCATGGACAGAGGAACCTGGCAGGCTATGGTCCATGGGGTCACAAAGAGTGGGACACAACTGAAGCAACTTAGCTTGCAAACATTTAAAGAGCCAAAGGAAACCCTATAAAATGAAGGGCACTAGACTAGCAGTCACTCTCTATTTAGGCTTAGCTCATTTAAAAATATGTGACAGAGAGATTTTTTTCCCCTTCCTCCTCAACAAGGCAGATGTCCTAACACTTTTTCTCCCATAAGCACAGATCCCTTTACAAAAACAACACCTTCATCTCGGGAAATATTTGCACATTTAAAATGATTCAGTAGCCCTGTGTAGTTTCTTGGGTGTTTGATCACGTGCTGCTTTGTCTGTTTTGTTTTTCTGGTTTCTGATCTGAGACCATCTGACATGTGCTTCGGTTTCCCCAATTAGAGCTGTGCGCACGGAGGAAATCACGTTGCAGGAGGAACGTAACTGGCTTGTCCTTGGGGTGTGCTTCATGTCAAAGCGAGAAATCCAAGCGGGCACACAAGAAACTCCACCCTGAACAGAGGCATCTGCAGAGGGTTGGGAGGATGGGCTCTGACCCCCTCTGACGGGGTCCTGGAGTGGGGGTTGGAAGCTCACTGCCCAAGCCCTAGAGCGCCCGTCATAACCTGTGAGTCTGCAGTTCAAAACACGACAGTCAGTACTCTGTAGTACTCTCTCCCAGCTCTTCCCTTCCCTGACCTCTCAGACAGACTGAATTCATCTGCCCAGTTCTCAAAAAACTCTACTATTTTTTACAAAGTCCAGCTCTAATCCTCTTCTTGGCTCTGGAGTCCTTGCATTACTGTGTTTTCTTTCGCATCTATAAAACCCTCTTAAAATCTGGCTTTCCTTAACTTTGATGTTGGTGGGAAGAGGTGACAAAGTTGAGGAGAAAGACCTTCTCTTAGCCAGTGTTCATTTATTGTGACCACAGGCACATTTTGTAAAGCTGGAGGAATTTGGCTTTTATGCGAGAATCCTTGCATCTCTGTTCTGCACAGAAGGTGGGCAATGGTACCAGCCTTCTTTGTCTGAACTTTAAAAAGCGAGCATCTCCTGGGTGGGTACCAGATACATTCTTTGGCCCTAAATTATAATTTTGAGTGTAGTATCAGGGCAGTTACAGGCTTGAGCATGACACAAATCATCATCACTGACAAGGAGGAATCTTCTGATGGTAAATTGTCCGTGAGGAACCCTGCTTTCGGCCAGGTATGAGGAATGAGGGGCCAGGGAAAGCAACGTGACTCAGTTGCATGGACAGTAACTGGTGAAGCAGGGAATCCCACCAAGCGCCAGCCTCTCTGTTTCAGACAGTGCACTAGATCACCTTGCAGCCAAGTCGTAGCTTGGCTGAAGTTCTCAAACAGCAGGAAGAACCTGGACTGGGATGGTGGGTGAGAGGCAGCGAAGGTGGGGAAAAAACGTACTAGAAGAGGAGCTACACGTGCTGGTGACCAGGATGCACCTGCTGTTAGAGCTGCCCAGCTCTGTCCAGTGACAACACCTGCACCAAACAGTGAACTCCCCTCCAGTAAATGTGTGACCCAGAAACAAAACATGATCCTAACTCCAGTAGAGAACTGGTTTCTCTGTCCATCGAGATGGTAACAGAAGAGCCAGGGCATTGCTATTCCCACACACCCCTGTTCAGTTCAGTTTAGTTCCTCAGTCGTGTCCAACTCTTTGAGAACCCATGGACTGTAGCACACCAGGCTTCCCTGTCCATCAGCAACTCCCGGAGCTTGCTCAAACTCATGTCCATTGAGTTGGTGACGCCATCCAACCATCTCATCCTCTGTTGTCCCCTTCTCCTCCCACCTTCAATCTTTCCCAGCATCAAGGTCTTTTCCAGTGAGTCAATTCTTTGCATCAGGTGGCCAAAGTATTGGAGTTTCAGCTTCAGCATCAGTCCTTCCAATGAATATTCAGGACTGATTTCCTTTAAGATAGACTGATTGGATCTCCTTGCAGTTCAAGGGACTCTCAAGAGTCTTCTCCAACACCACAGTTCAAAAGCATTAATTCTTCAGCACTCAGCTTTCTTTATAGGCCTGTCCCATATTCCTGTTAAGGACATTGATTAGAATGTATATGTTGAACCATGCTTGCATCCTAGGAATAAATCCCATTTGGTCATGCTGAATGATCCTTTTAATGTACTGTCAAATTTTGCTAATATTTTGTTGAGGAATTTTGAAACTATGTTCATCAAGGATACTGGACTATAATTTTTTTTTCTTATATTATCCTTTTCTGATTTTGGTATCAGGGTCAAGCTGGCTCTATAAAATGAGTTTGGAAGTGTTTTCTATTTTTTGGAAGAGTTTGAGAAAGACTAGTGTTAGTTCTCTAAATGTTTGGTAGAATTCGCTAGTGAAGCCATGTGGTCCTGGACTTTCTTTTTGGAAGGTTTTAGATTACTGATTTATTACTCCTTAAGTTGCCAGGTTGATTCACTTTTCTATTTCTTCATGATTGAATCTTGGGGAGTTGTCTGTTTCTAAAAATCTTTTTTCATTTCTCCTAGCTTGTCCATTTATTGGCATGTAATTGTCTGCTGTAGTTTATTAGCAATCCTTTATATTTCTGTGCATCAGTTCTAATGTTTCCTCTTTCACACCTAATGTTATTTACTTGGGAAATATAAAGATATTTTCAGATAAACAAAATCTGATGTTTAAAAAATTTCCCTGGCTTAAGAAAATGATTCCAATTTGACCTCAAGTGTCCACAAGAGAATGAAGAGAACCAGAAATGCTATATATGTGAGAAAGCTTGCAAGACTTTTGTTTTTCTGGGTTTTTATTCTTTTCAAAAAATAATAACTATTTAAAGGACAGCTAATGCTGTCTGTGATTAATATCACCCATGGAAATGAAGTATATGACAGTGGTGCAAAGGAAAGGGACCACCTCCAGATTTTCTCATTCCATAGGTACAAAGTAGGGATTGAAAATTTATATTTTCTACAAGTTCTCAGGCAATGTTAATGATCCCTGCCAGGGACCAGTCTTTAAGAACCACTAAATTACAGATTTAATGCTTTTCTAATACAAATCTCAATAACCTCAGATATGCAGATGACACCACACCTTATGGCAGAAAGCAAGAAGAACTAAAGAGCCTCTTGATGAAAGTGAAAGAGGAGAGTGAAAAAGCTGACTTAAAACTCAACATTCAGAAAACTAAGATCATGGCATTCATGGCAAATAAGTGGGGAAACAGTGGAAATAGTGACAGACTTTATTTTTTGACCTCCAAAATCACTGCAAATGATGACTGCAGCCGTGAAATTAAAAGACACTTGCTCCTTGGAAGCAAAGTTATGACCAATCTAGACAGTGTATTAAAAAGCAGAGACATTACTTTGCCAACAAAGGTCTGTCTAGTCAAAGCTTTGGTTTGGATGTGAGAGTTGGACTATAAAGAAAACTGAATGCCAAAGGATTGATGCTTTTGAACTGTGGTGTTGGAGAAGACTCTTGAGAGTCCCTTGGACTTCAAGGAGATCCAACCAGTCCATCCTAAAGAAAATCAGTCCTGAATATTCATTGGAAGGACTGATGCTAAAGCTGAAACTCCAATACTTTGGCCACCTGATGAGAAGAAGAACTGACTCATTAGAAAAGCACCTGATGCTGGGAAAAATTGAAGGCAGGAGGAGAAGGAGATGACAGAGGATGAGATGGTTGGATGGCATCACCAACTCAACGGACATGAGTTTGAGTAACCTCGGGGTGTTGCTGATGGACAGGGAAGCCTGACGTGCTGCAGTTCATGGGTTCGCAAAGAGTCAGATACGACTGAGCGACTGAACTGAACTGACTGAATACAAATATCAGCAAGCGTTTTAGAAAAGAAGTTGATAAATTAATTCTAAAGGGCCTAAGAAAATCAAAAGAGCATCAGATAGCCAGAATATTCTTGAAAAAATAGCAAAATTGAAGGACTTACATTACCTGATTTCAAGATGTGTTACATAGCTCTAAGAATCATTGCATAATGATATTTGTGTAATATGTGAGGACGTGGACTAATGAGAACTCTCCTCACAAACTTCTGGCGTGAATGTAAATGTCACAATGACTTTTAACTGCTTTCTGGAAGTTTCTATAGAGTTAAATGTACACTCATCATATGACACAACAACTCCACACTCAGGCATTTATCAAAGAGAAATGATGACATACGTGCTTGAAAAGACTTCCATGGAATGATCATAGAAGCTCCATATAGCCCCTACTGGAAAAAAGCCAAATGCCCATCACTTGGAGAACAGAGAAGCAAGTTGTGTCACATTCATGAAGTTAATTCTACTCAGTAATTACAAGGAATAAGATACTGATATACTCAACATCCTGGATGTAAAAAAAAATTACCCTGAGCAAACCAGGCCTAACAGAAAAGAGTGTCACACATCGTACAGGACTCCATTTATATAAAACTCTCAGAAAAACATTTAATTTTTAGCAATGGAAAGTCATTGTCTGAGGCCAAGAATGAGGGAGAAATTGACTGTTGGAAGAAACAAGGAATCTTTTGGCAATGATGGGAAATTTCTATACTTGATTTGGATGGTGGTTGCATGTGTATACACACTCGTTAAAACTGATTAAATTGTACATCTCAAGGGTTTTATTATATTGTACATAAAGTATATGTACACTTAAATTTATAAATGATTTCAAAAGACAGTGTTCAAAGGAATTTTCAGGAGGCCTTCTATCATGTAAGACAGAAATACTACATTTGGGGCAAAATTTATCTTACTTCAAGTGTTTTTTGATGATTAACTATAATGCAACATTTTGAGGAATCTATTAACGTTCAAATACATTTTAATCTCTTTATAGTGCATCAAATAAATAATTAGCTGTGGATATTTTAGAAATATGTTTGGGCTGGCAATCTATAAATTAAATAATATGTATATGTGTGTAAAATCACACAGTATTCAAGTTTCGTATAGTTGTTCATACATTAATATTGTCTTATATGAGGTACTTCTTAATCCATATTTTCATAATATTTGACAATATTTTTATTATTTTGCCTAATCTCTGCAGCAAGAATTCAATTTTCATCAATAATTATAATCCAAAGGCAAAAAAAATTCCTAAAGAAAGGGCCAAATTGTTCTCTGTCACTATGATGCTCTTCAGCTTAATTTTTGCCTTGGGTAAATTAAAATGGTTGATGGATTTTGATTTCATGTTAGCCCTTTAATTCTACAGTAAATAATCTTTTATGATGAAATGTAGTCATGTTTAATAATTCTGTCATTGTCTTTCACTGCAGCTCTGATTCTTGAGGACCTTTGATCCCTAGATGGAGCTTCAGCAAATTTCCTCTCCACCTGCAGACGCATCTTTCATCACAAGGAGGATTAACCAGGATTAGAGATCTCTCAGAGACAGGGCTATCCGGGATTCCATCTTCCATAGCAAGCCCTTTTCTGTGGATTATAGTGAGATGTAATATATGAAATATGCTAGTTCTTCAATATTTTATTTCTTTAAAACCTAAGAGAACAGAAAAGATTGGATTGGAGAGGGAAATTATGAAAACACTTTTTTTAAGTAAAAGCCTGGCCTGCTGCGATTCACGGGGTTGCTAAGAGTCAGACATGACTGAGTGACTGAACTGAACTGAACTGCAACTCCTGAATTTGGAAGGAAACAAATACTGAGTGAGGTGTGAAAAGAGGAAGGGAGGCTGTCCCTAGAAACAGTGTTTTTCATGAAGAAATCACAGGATCATCACGCATTATGGGGCCTTTCCTAGCCCATAGGATTCTCTGGATGGAATTCTGAAAGGCAGTACATTTAACGCCAAGTAAATTCTCTGAGATTTTCCATGAATTCCCAGGAAAGAAATGTATGGGTTCCCTTGGAAATCTAATAATTCCCTTAAACCACTAGGAAAAAATAATTTTGAAAATTGAGTAGAATTTTTCACAGTTCTGGCTTTTGCAGGGAAGAAAAGAAGCTTACATTTTATATTACTTTGAGGGGAAAAGGAAGTCACTTTAGAATTTCCAACATTTTGGTGTAACCTAGTCTCCCCAAATACCAGTATCAGTTCTGTTTCAGCAGCATGGTACCCATGTGTGCAGTGTACACGGTACACACACACCCATACATGCACAGACACAGTGCACACACTTACACGCATTTCTTACTTACACATACGTGCATTTCACACGTACCACCAGGTTCCACGGACAAGGACACTGGTCCAGCCAGGGACTCTGGGTGAGATCCCGGGCGCTCGGGCACTTCTGACTCCAGGACACCAGGCGGCTATGACTCAGAGGGAGGTGGCCATCAGTCGGCCAGCCTCTGACGTCCCGCAGCTGCACACGGGCAGGAAGAGTGACTGGCTGGAGGAGGTGGGAGATGGCAGAGCTGCAGGGTCATCAGCAGGAGGACACAGAGGGCAAGCGGTAGCGCCACTCACACCGGACGTGGGTGAAACAGGCTCTCGTTCCTTGCTGGAACCAGATGCACAGTCCCATCTTTGAAAGTTTGCAACTTGAAGGTTCATATGCAGGGGACTTACGATCGATGTTCTACAAAACCTAACAGATGATATCTTTGATATGCAACTCTAATTATTGAGAAAATTAGGTCCGGCCCCTGCACACCTACCACATTGATGAGCGAAGGTACCTGCAGTCCCATCTGTTACCTGTTGGTGTAGTTTTTGTGGGAGGCGGCCCATCCTATAGATAAATCTCAAAGCCACAAAAACTAGATCTTGTCTGGATTCTGATCAAAACGAGCCAACTTTAAAATGATACTTGTCTATGGAATCCATATTAGGCTATCATGGCATGGCAACTCTGCTAGCTTCTGCTGCTGCTGTTGCTAAGTCACTTCAGTCATGTCTAACTCTTTGCGACCCCATAGACTGTAGCCTGCCAGGCTGCTCTGATCATGGGATTCCCCAAGCAAGAATACTGGAGTGGAGTGCCACTTCCTCCTCCAAAGGATCTTCCTGATCCAGAGGTTGAAACTGTCTCCCCTACAGCTCCTGCATTGCAGGTGGATTCTTTACCACTGAGCCGCCGAGGAAGCCCAACTCTGTTAGACAAAATTTAAATACACTTATCAAGACATGTTTGAGTGAATATACTTTGGAAAAAACTGTTTAGAGACAAAGACGAAATAAAATAAGAAAGATACCGACTATTGATGAATCTTCATAATAGAAATATGGGAATTCACTATACTAAACTATACTTTGTTGTATGCCTGAAAATTTCTAATAAAAGCTAAGACAAAAATAATACAAGAATAAGAATATATTAGTGTTTTCCTCATATATTTAAAACAAGTAAAACCTTACATATGCACTTAATGATGAATCGCTGAATTTCTAATAAGCAGTCTGTCATTAGTTCTAATAGGAGCACAAAATGCCTATTTATGCCTGGAATTCTTCTTGGCCATTCATTATTTAATATGATATATTTACACTAAAAATAAAGATTAGAAAAATAAATGCCTAACATAATGCAACTTTTCTTGAAGTGAATTTTGGCATTTGATTTAGTTACACAAGCATTTTTACATATTAGATAAATATATTTTAAATGAAATTTAAATTATACATAGCATAACATTTTATATATATGTCTATGTAGTACTACAAATTTTAAAAAAGATTGTATATAAAATAGAAATCTCATTCAGCAATATTAACTGCATAATAATTATTTTTCAAAAGATCTAAGAAAATTAGTACTTATTAAACCTCTTTAAGACTAAATGATATCCTAGAGAGTCATAAATAAACTATTTATTAATAAATAATAAAACAAAGCAAGTTTACTACCACATTCTCTTATGAGACTCATGTTAATTATTTAATGTATGTATATTCTCCGAAAAAGTGGAGGAATCCATTAAATTTCCAGTACAAATCATAAGTGTAAATTTATTTTCTTAAATATGCATATCAAATTACTTTTCACTCAAAGGATTAATATTAAATGATAACTTGCTTTAGAGTCATAATTTCTTATCCTCTGAGGAATCTGCATCTTCCAATAAAAATATAACACAAGCTACAGATATAATTTTTAATTTTCTAGTATCTACCTTAAAAATAAAGTTAAAAGAAACAGGTGGAGTTAAATTTAAAAATGTATTTTATTTAATTCAATATATCCAAAACACAATTTCAGTACAAAATCAACATTTAAAAGATTTTAAATAAATAATTTACTTTTCGTTTTTTATACTGAGTTTTTGAAACCTAGTGTGTACTTCATACTTATAGAACATCTTAATTTAAATGCTAAGTTTTCCTTGGTTATACTGGATCTATGTTTAGATTCCATAAAATGTAGAGTTGAAAAGGAGGTGGAAATACTCGAGTTGTTTTAAATGCGCTTATTAAAGTTTCCAATAACTTAACAGAGCATCAGTTTTTAAACTTAAATGAGAAGTAATAAATTAAACTTTCAGTCCCTCAGTCCCACTAGTTGCAGTTTTAGTAGCCACATGTAGCCAGTAGCTGCCACGTCGGACTCCAGAGCCCAGGTTCACCGTCTTCCTATCCGAGAAGGTGAAGCAATGAAAGTGAAGGTTGGCAACACCCCCATTTAAAGTGTACATTTTAAAAGAAAATAACAAGTACTTCAGACTTTTCTTACTTCCCAGAAAATAGCAAGACACTATTTAGTCATTTTCAGTTTTATAGTATTAGCCACATATAAAAACAAAAGCTGCAAAGTCTGTCCAGTACTCACCATTATTCTTTTTTTTAAAAAAATTGTTATTTTTAATATAAAATATTTGCCTTTGAATAAACACACTTTGTAGTTTCTTCTTTCAAATATACAAAAATGTCCGAATAATAAATAACTTGGATCTTTCCAGTTTTTTTTCCAAGTCCTGAGCTATGTATGGGCTTATTTCAGGCTGTAAAAACTAATATAGGGCAACTTTTGAGCCACAGAAATTCTGCTAAATACAGTTCCAGTGACATTTAGATTCACGCGCTGCCAAGGGAAATTCGCTAATTTTCCTCCCAGAGAATCATTGTGGAGTCTCTTCCTTGCACTAAACCCTGGATTATTTTTTGACATTCCTCATATCTTTTCATTTACTTTTTCTTATCACAACTTCATGAAGCTTCACTTTGGGCTTTGGATTATTCAAACACTTCTGAACTACAGGGACATGATATGATCTTTAACCCAAATAACTTGTTCCAGTGAGATTACAGAAGTCGAACACTTGTGCAGCGCATAGAATGTGCCCCCACTGACCTAAGAATGCCCCCTTGTTCTGGCCTGTGTCATCCTCCCAGCGCCCCTGGATGTATGTATCGTCGTCTTTCTCCTTTCACAGATGTGGTGACCGTGCAGAGAGAGGCCACTAAGTCACACGTTGCACAGCGGGAAGAGGTGAAGTGACTGCCTCGCCAGGGAAGACTTCAGCCCAACCTCTCAAAGTTACGTCCGGAAGTCGGCATGCTTCTTTGGAGTCCCATCTTGCAGTTGCTGGTCCTGTTATTCAGGACACATGAGCAGAGCGGATCCACATGGACCCAGTCTTAAGGTAACATGGGCGTTTGCTGTCGAGGTTCCACTTAGCCCTGACTGCATCATGAGACACTGTGGTTGCCAGGAGTCACAGGCCAGCTGTCAGTCACCCGAGCAGCTCACCTTGATGTCCAGGAAGCACCCAGTGATGCTCAGGGCATGTGGACCTTCTTTCATTAGCTGTGGATTTAGGAGTTTTGCTCCAATACTAAGACACAGGTGAAAACCTCGTGTGTCCTGACCACTGTGCCCTGTGTCTGTAAGTACCTTGAAATTGATCCATACTAAAAGTATCCTTTTTACCAATGGCTTTTTTTTTCAGTCACCAATAAATCTATGTTTGCCCTTCCTGTAACCAATTTCTATTTTGGTTCCATTGCTTGTTAGAAATTGACTGTGAATACATGTGTAGATGGAGTACAGCTCTTCCACCATTATTTGATAATCCTATACCAGCAGTTCAAGTTTTTCTGAGTTGAGAGAGATGGTGATGAGTTTTTTCCTTAAATCCTAAATATAGGTAAATAACGTTTTTACCCTCATGGTCCTGCCAACCACTAGTGGTTAGATAAATGTCTTTAAGAACCTACTGCTAACAGATCTGGAATTTTTTTAGACAGTATTCTTCTGCCATCCATTTTTAATGTGCTTTTACTTTTAACATTCAATTCTTAAAAATATCAACAGAAGTCAGTATTTCAAAATCTGCTATTAAGATTAAGTAACAATCAGATGTGCACTGAAAAGATGAAATATGGTTGAGAAAGAAGTAAAAAGGGCTTCTGAGGTTCTTGGCTTGAACAACTGAGTAAACCATTATTAACTAAGACAAGAATGCTGGAGCAGGTTGCCATGCTCTCCTTCAAGGGATCTTTCCTACCCAGAAGATCAAACTCATGTCTGTTAGGTCTCCTGCATTGGCGGGCAGGTTCTTTATCACTAGATCTACCTGGGAAAGCCCCAAAATAACAAAAAGGTGGGAAGTACATGTTTGGGAGGGAGAATAAAAAATTAGTGTTGCATGTGTTAAATCTGAAACATCTAAGTGAAGAAAGTTGGGTATTTGAGAGTGGATCTCAGGTTCAAGCTTAAGGCAAGATGTTTAAATCTGAGATTCATCAGTGAGTAGATGGTATGTAAAGCATGGGGCTGTATGAGATAGCTGCATAAATGTGGTGAGGAAAAATGTGAGCGGTCCGCAGCCTGAGCTCAGAGTACTTCAGCATCTAGAAGTCCAGGGGGCCACAAAAGAGTAATCATAAAATAAGGAAAAAATCAAGAGAATGGGGTCCTAGGAAGTGTGAGAAGCCTTGTCAAGTGTTGCTAAGAGGTCGGGATAAAGATTTATGTTGATTTATGGATTTACCACAGGGAGATTCTGGAGACCCCTGGTAGTTTCAGAGAATGGTGGGTGAGTATGAAGCCATAACTGGAGTGGGTCCAGGAAAGCACGGAGCCACCAGAGAATGGACCGTAATGTGGCAAGGCCTCCTTTGCCTCTCACCCACGTCCGGCCCCCCTCAGGCCTCCCCCAAGTCCATCCCACCCACCAGACACCCTCACGGTCACTCATGACAGTGTGTGCATAGCCAAGTCATGCAAAGGGGTTGTAGGTAAAAGGAAAAACAAAGAAAACAGAGGTGATTGGGTTCTCACCCGTCCCCCTTGCTCCGCTACAGGCTATTTTCCACAAAGCTACCAGAGAAATCTGTTAGATTGTTGTACATTTTAACTGGTAGTTCTGGCATAGGTAGACTCCAGAACATTTGATTTTGTCAATGGTCATACTTTGTCCTTCATTGCGAGGTCTACAATTTAGTGTCCAAGGGTTCATAGGCACAAGTCTATTTGTTACTCAGAATAGCAATCGGGCCTTCTTTGAACTATTCTTAAAAGTCTGGCTCATTTCATTCGAGCTCCTTGTGAGGTGCTAAAGCTGTAAAGTAGAATACTAATTCTCCCTCCTGTAAAAATAGATAGATAATATTGGCCACCACAAGGCAGGGTCATTACACTTATAAGTTAGTGAAACTTAAATTTTTTAAAGGACCGCTAATCAGAACTAAAAACAAGACATGCTGCTGCTGCTGCTAAGTCACTTCAGTCCTGTCCAACTCTGTGTGATCCCATAGACGGCCGCCCACCAGGCTCCCCTGTCCCTGGGGTTCTCCAGGCAAAAACACTGGAGTGGGTTGCCATTTCCTTCTCCAATGTGTGAAAGTGAAAAGTGAAAGTGAAGTCGCTCAGTTGTGTCTGACTCTTAGTGACCCCATGGACCGCAACCTACCAGGCTCCTCCATCCATGGGATTTTCCAGGCAAGAGTACTGGAGTGGGGTGCCATTGCCTTCTCCAAAAAACAAGACATATTTATGTATAAATATCATGAAATATGATCAAGACCTATACCCCTGAAAACTGAAAACACCAGTGAAAGAATTCACAGAATATGTAAACAAACAAGAGACACACCATTTCACTTAGTAGTCATTCCCCAACTACCCCCAACAACCACAGACCTAAGCAACATTTCATGTGAATGGTATCATGCATTAGTCTCCCATGAATGATCTGTTTCATTCAGCATCGTGTTCTCAAGGTTTGTTCCTGTTGCAGCATGCATCAGTATTGCAGCTCTCTTTAATGCCAAACAAAATTTTGTTGTGTGGATATACCTCATTTATTTATCCATCCATTGATTGATGGACATTTGGGTTGTTTCTACTTTTTGGTTACTATGAATCCTACTATAAACATGCATGTACAGGTTTTTGTGTAGACATGTTTTCATTTCTCTTGGGTTATCATTTCTCTTGGGATATATGTTTTAATACTCTATATGCTTTTATTTATTTTTTTCTTGGGTAATTTTTAAAAATTGGTGTATAATTGCTTTAGGGCTTCCCTGGTTGCTCAACTGTAAAGAGTCCTCCTGCAAATGCAGGAGACGTGGGTTCAATCCTTGGGTTGGGAAGATCCCCTGGAGAAGGGAATGGCAACCCACTCCAGTGTTCTTGCCTGGAAAATCCCATGGACAGAGGAGCCTGGTGGGCTACAAGTCCAGGGGATCACACAGAGTCAGACATGACTTAATGACTAAACAACAACAAAACTGCTTTGCAATGTTGTATTAGTTTCTGCTGCATGACAAAGTTAGTCAGTTACATGTATACATATATCCCCTCTATCTTGAGCCTCCCTTGAACCTGAGATGCTTTCAATGCTCCTTGTGAGTAGAATTTCTGGATCACATGATAACCTATTTAATATGTTGAGGAACTGCCTGACCATTTTCTGTAGTAAAGACCTCATTTCTCATTCCTGTCGGGGATGTTTGAAGGTTCCAGCTTCTCCATATCTTGACCATGGCCTGGATGGGAGTGAGGTTGTATCTGATACACATTTTCCCAGTGACTAATGAGGTTGAGTTTTTTTTCATGTGCTTATTGCCCATTTGTGTATCTTCTTTGGAGAAATATCTATTTAGATCTTTCTCTAAAGATAATCTTATCTACCATGTATTTCTTTGTGTGTGTGTATGCTCAGTTGCTCAGTGGTGTCTGACTCTTTGTGACCCTATGGACTGTAACCTGCCAGGCTCCTCTGCCCACGGGATTCTCCAGGTAAGCATACTAGAGTGAGTTGTCATTTCCTTCTCCAGGGAAATCTTCCTGACCCAGGGATCGAACCAACATCTCCTGCATTGGCAGGTAGATTCTTTATACACTTAGTCACCTGAGGAGCCTCTACCATGTATTTTTATGAGCTTCTAAATGGTCTTCCATTAGACATGTGAATGTTGAAGGATCGGAAGGGAAAAAGGCATGAGAGAGATGGCAGTCATGGATAACTCCAGGCTATTGGCATAACCAGTGGAGTGGATGACTGTGGCATTTACTGGATTGGAACACTAAAGAGGACAAGGAACATCATATTGGGAGAGGAAAGGTCTGATCAGAAGCTACTTAGACAGTTTTAAGAATCTAATGTGATAATGCAGGTAAGGGGGCCTAATAAAGTTAGGGCATAATGCAAATATTGATGGTGACAGTGTTGATGATGATGGTAACTACCTAGCCATCATGGAATTCCAACTGTACAAATATTTTGGAACCACTTCTTTTACTTTCAGCTCTGTATTAAACACCGTCAAAATGTTTCTAGTTGCCTCGCCTATGTTTTGGCCCTAAATATAAATGTTAATTCTCTAGTATTCCCTGGCATCTCAATCTTCAGTGCTCTCTAATTTCACTGGAATAAACATAGCCAAGTATTTTCTTCCAAAATACATCTACAGCATATCCAAGGGTTTTCCTGCAGACAAATTCCCAGGACATGAAGCAAAAACTAAAAGATGTAGAGTAAACAAAAGCAACTCTATTTACAAAACTCCAACTTCAGATTGAACCAAGGAAGAATGAGTCAACACCACTCATCATCAACAGATGTTGTTAGAGGTCATTGTGGTTGTTTTTTTAATCTCTGTCAGGTTTTTATTTTTAAACTTGATGTGTATAACAGTCACCTGGTAGGCGAACTAAAATGAAGATTCCTAGGGTCCACAGAGAATCTGATTGAATGACTGGAATAAATCATAGGTAATTGCATTTTTAACATAACCATTAAATGATGATGAGGTGATATTGCCCATGGAGGGCAGTGAGAGAAAGTGCCCATCATTTTGGTCATTCGTATCAAGAATGCCTGTTGTATCTCTGCTTACTTCTAAAGATTACAATTGTCAGTAACATTAACAAACCACTGTACCTAATGCCGCAGCTGTGAGAGGAAGCCCCCCTTCCTGGAATATTTGTAGATTTCAGACTCTTCCTGCTGTTACTGCTTCTGCTGAACAGTCTGGGGCTGTCTTGGTGCTGGTACAGCTGTTCTCCAGAGAAAATAACTGAGGAATGTTTCTAATTAGACAAATCTGACCAAAAGTTATTTTGAAAACATTTCAGAAGCTGTTTACCAGGGGAGATGCATAAATTTAACTTTGAATTTATGGAATGTGTTCAGGGGAGTGGGTGCAACAGCCAATTATTATATAATTGCTTAAGCTTTCCTGCTGTGTCATTCAGCTGTATCCTCATTGTAGAGGGTTCCTTGAGGGAAAAATGAAGTGTTGTCACAACCTCAGTTTCCCCTTGCCTTATGTCTTCTTGGAGATCTATCAAGACCATAGATATGAGAGTTACACAGTTGGAGGTGTGTGAGGAGAAACACATTTCCTTTGAGAGACTATAAGCCTTACTCTTGGCCTGACACAATATGTGGGCTTCCTGGGTGGCTCAGTGTTTAAGAACCCACCTGCCAGTGCAGGAGATGCAGGAAACTCAGGTTTAATCCCTGGGTCAGGAAGATCCCCTGGAGGAGGGCATGGCAACCCACTCCAGTATTCTTGCCTGGAGAATCCCATGGACAGAGGAGCCTCACAGACTACTGTCCAGGGGGTTGTAAAAGAGTCATACACAACTTAGCAACTCAACAACAACAGTTTTCTTGGGGTCATGTGTGTGGGGGTGTGTGTGTTACTCACTAAGCTGTGTCCAGCTCTTTGCAATTCCATGACCCGTAGCCCGCCAGGCTCCTCTGTCCACGGGATTCCCTAGGCAAAAATACTGGAGCGGGTTGCCATTTCCTTCTTCAAATACAGTGATTTGCACAGGAATCTTTTAAAAGATGAAGTTAAAGCAGACACTTGAAGGAGATAGAGAAATTAGCCATGAACTGTGCAAGGGAAGGGCATACTAGGAAGAAGAATTTGCTTGTCAGAGGCTAAAGCAAGACCTGGTATTTCAGGATCAGTCAGGAGGTCAGTGACTGAGGCTTGCAGTGGCAGGGAACAGGACTGTGGGGAGTGTAATGTAGGGTCCTATAGACTTGGTTTTTTCCCTCAGTTTAGTTCAGTCGCTCAGTCATGTCCGACTCTTTGTGACATCATGAATCAAAACACGCCAGGCCTCCCTGTCCATCACCAACTCCTGGAGTTTACTCAAACTCATGCCTATCGAGTCGGTGATGCCATCCAGCCATCTCATCCTCTGTCATCCCCTTCTCCTCATGCCCCCAATCCCTCCCAGTATCAGGGTCTTTTTCAATGAATCAACTCTTCGCATGAGGTAGCCAGAGTACTGGAGTTTCAGCTTCAGCATCAGTCCTTCCAATGAACACCCAGGACTGATCTCCTTTAGGATGGACTGGTTGGATCTCCTTGCAGTCCAAGGGACTCTCAAGAGTCTTCTCCAACACCATAGTTCAAAAACATAAATTTTTCAATGCTCAACTTTCTTCACAGTCCAACTCTCACATCCATACATGACTACTGGAAAAACCATAGCCTTGACCAAATGGACCTTTGTTGGCAAAGTAATGTCTCTGCTTTTTAATATGCTATCCAGGTTGGTCATAACTTTCCTTCCAAGGAGTAAGTGTCTTTTAATTTCATGGCTGCAGTCACCATCTGCAGTGATTTTGGAGCCCAAAAAATAAAGTCTGACTGTTTCCACAGTCTCCCCATCTATTTCCCGTGAGGTGATGGGACTGGATGCCATGATCTTCATTTTCTGAATGTTAAGCTTTAAGCCAACTTTTTCACTCTCCTCTTTCACTTTCATCAAGAGGCTTTTTAGTTCCTCTTCACTTTCTGCCATAAGGGTGGTGTCATCTGCATATCTGAGGCTATTGATTTTTCTCCAGGCAATCTTGATTCCAGCTTGTGCTTCTTCTAGCCCAGAGTTTCTCATGATGTACTCTGCATATAAGTTAAACAAGCTGGGTGACAATATACAGCCTTGAGTACTCCTTTTCCTATTTGGAACCAGTCTGTTGTTCCATGTCCAGTTCTAACTGTTGCTTCCTGACCTGCATACAGGTTTCTCAAGAGGCAGGTCAGGTGGTCTGGTATTCCCATCTCTTTCAGAATTTTCCACAGTTTATTGTGATCCACACAGTCAAAGGCTTTGGCATAGTCAATAAAGCAGAAATAGATGTTTTTCTGGAACTCTCTTGCTTTTTTGATGATCCAGCGGATATTGGCAGTTTGATCTCTGGTTCCTCTGCCTTTTCTAAATCCAGCTTGAACATCTGGAAGTTCTCGGTTCATGTATTGCTGAAGCCTGACTTGGAGAATTTTGAGCATTACTTTACTAGCATGTGAGATGAGTGTAATTGTGTGGTAGTTTGAGCATTCTTTGGCATTGCCTTTCTTTGGGATTGGAATGAAAACTGACCTTTTCTAGTTCTGTGGCCACTGCTGAGTTTTCCAAATTTGCTGGCATATTGAGTGCAGCACTTTCACAGCATCATCTTTTAGGATTTGAAATAACTCAACTGGAATTCCATCACATCCACTAGCTTTGTTCGTAGTGATGGTTTCTAAGGCCCACTTGACTTCACATTCCAGGATGTCTGGCTCTAGGTGAGTGATCACACCATTGTGATTATCTGGGTAATGAAGATCTTTTTTGTACAGTTCTTCTGTGTATTCTTCAAATCCCCCAGAACTCTGTTGTCACCCTGGCTGCTCTGCTGAGAGTAGATTATAAGAGGTTGAGGGTGAAAGCAGGGTGACTAGCTCTGTATTCCAGGTGAGATGTGACAGGGGCTCAAATCAGGGTCAGGCAGTGGAATGGAAGAAAGTGCTTGGTGATTCTGTCTTTGGCTGTGATGGAATAGATTTTTATACAGACTAATGACCCTGCCTGGAGCAGTGTGTCAAGTGGATGAAATTAAAACCACAGCAACAACCTCCTGAAGGCGCTCTGATGTCCTCCAGAACAGCCAGGGTGTCTACAACGTGAGTGGCCAAGGTGTTAAGAGAAGGGACACGGCATTGAGGTGAGCCATTCCAGGTTTACCACTTCTCTCGTCGGGGTATTGGTCAATGTCTAAACCCAGGAATCTGAGAGGATAAGATGAAAGCAGTGGCAGAGAACCACATCAGCCTCACAGATATGGGGTGACATGTGCTGAAATTCGGAAGTACCAAGGCAGTCTGGATTTGAGGCGAGAAGAGCCTGAAGGAAAGGTGGTCATCGAGGGCTAAGCCTGTCTTCAGTGGAGGCACTGGAATTTGCTGATTTTTAAGCTGCATGGAGGAGGAGAGGGGAAGCTGGGAGGGTGAGAGGCCAAGAGTGAAGTAAAACTGCAGTGACAATTCTAGACAAAGGCAAGCAGATGCTTAAGCCTTAGGCTAGGAATAAGACACTGAACCTCAGAACAAGATAAACGGGATGGGTCATGAAAACACTGTGAACTTTCTGATGAGATCCCTGAAGTACTCTTTCTGGGAAAAAGGGAAAATCAGAAATATATTATACTTCATTAAGACAGAAACTTAGTTTGAAACATCTCACTCCTGAATGAATCAAGTATATTTGTTCTTATTCTAGCTATCGTCCAGATAAAAGGAAATAGTCCCAAGATTAAGGTAATATATTTCCTGTCTCTGAAATATTTATAAAACAATATCCTCCACTCAGTAATTTATTATCAAGCCTTTAGGAGATAGAACCAGTTGGTTAAAACCCAAGAGAGAAAAGTGGAGACTAAAAGCAGCCCCACAGGTGATAAAGAATATCAGATTAATATCTTCAAGGAAATAAATGACAAGATGAAAATTTCTACCAGATAATGGAAATGTATTCAATAGAATCAAGTGGAAATTTTAAAGTTGCAAAAAATAACTGAAATGCTACTCAGCAGTTTCAACAAAAAGTCAGATACAGGAGAGCATGCTAGTAAGCTGCAGGATAGATCTGTAGAAAATACACTATTTTGAAAGACTGAAAGAAACATTTAAAAATGAAAGAAAAGCAGCATAGAAAATAGAAAGAAGGCTTTGTGAAAGATCTAAAATGTGTATAATTGTAGTTCCCCGTAAATGGGAGCAGCTATGAAATAGAAGCAGTATTTGAGGACAAAATGGCAAAGAATTTTCAAAACTGACACAGACACAAGTCAAAGATTAAAGAAAACCTATGACCACAAGAAATTAAATTAAAAAGAAAAAAATCTCCATCTGCACATTAGCAGCATAGTTAAACTGCTAAAAGGCTAGGAGGAAAATTTTCAAAGCATCTAAGAGAAAATAGGCACATTTCCTTAAAAGGAGCAACACCAGGACTGAGAGCTGATTCTCAACAGAAATTATCTGAGCGTGAAGAAAATGGAGTGACAACTTCAATATGCTGGGAGAAAACAACTGCCCACCCAGAACACTTCTGCTAGAAAAAATAATCCTTTGGAAATAAAGACCTTTAGATATACAGAAGCCATATGGAATTATTAGCATCAAACCTTCAATAAAAGAAAAAAATCAGGGAGTTCTTCAAGCAATGGGGGAGTAATGGAAACACTGGAGTACACAAAGGTTGAGAAACATTAAAAAAGTGAATATATAAGTACATTCAAATGCTGATTTCTGTTTATAGCTTAAACATTTAGGTCATCTGCTTGAAAATACATATAGAATTAAACCACATGACTTAATCATACTAAAAGTTGGAGGGGTAGTGGAATTCAACCTTATATTAATGAAGAAGTAATAAAAAGTACTTATTATTTTGAGTAGTCATAAACATGTACAGGGGCTTCCCAGTTGGCTCAGTGGTAAAGAGCCCACCTGCCAATGCAGGAGACACAGATTTGAACCCTAGGTCGGGAAGATCCCCTGGAGAAGGAATGGCAACCCACTCCAGTATTCTTTCCTGGCTAACCCCATGGAGAGAGGAGCCTGGTGGGCTATAGTACATGGGGTTGCAAAAGAGTCAGACACAACTTAGCAACTGAACATGCATACAATCATTGTAGGATTTATTTTGAAATCGGTAGGGACAGATAAGCCTGTAGAGAGGGAAAATGTAATTAAAAAAAGAATAATAAATTTTTGATTAACTTAAGCAATTTAATAAAGGAATAAAATAATCAGAGAGGACAAATAGTAAATAGTTTGTACATATGTCAACTATATCAGTAAATTCTCCATCATGAAGTTCAAAAATCCCTATCAGGTTCAACTCAAAGAAGACTTAATGAAGACACATATAATACAACTGTCAAAAATCAAAGGCAAAGAGAAAATCTTGAAAGAAGCAACAGAAATTTGTCACGTATGACAGAATGCCCATAAGGCTATACACAGATTTCTCTACAGACACCTTGCAGGTTTAGAGAGGATGGGATGATATATTCAAAGTACAAAACAGAAAAAACAAAACAAAACTGGCAATCAAGAATAGTTTGCCCTGCAAAGATAGTCTTCAACATTGAAGAACAAACAAAAGCTGGAGTTCATCACCACAACCATTGCCTTATAAGAAACGCTAAAGAGGTTCTTCAGTGAAAAGAAAGGATGCTGGCTAGTAAAATGAAAAGATATGAAAGTATAAAACCCACTGTGCTGGGCTTAGTTGCTCAGTCATCTCCGACTCTTTGTGACCCCATGGACTGAAGTCCACCAGGCTCCTCTGTCCATGGGGATTCTCCAGGCAAAAATACTGGAGTGGGTTGTCATGCTCTCCACATAAAACCCACTGGTAAAGACAAATATTAATACCTAGTCAAATTCAGAATGCTCTAAAATTGTAATGGTAGTATGTAAATCAATAACAACTCTAGCATGAAGATTAAAAGACCAAAGAATTAAAAATAATGGTAACTACAATAATCTATTAATGGATACACAATATAATGGGCTTCCTGGTGACTTGGACGGTAAAGAATCTGCCTACAATGCAGGAGACCCAGGTCCGATCTCTGAGTTGTAAAGATCCCTTGGAGAAGGGAATGGTTACCCACTCCAGTATTCTTGCCTGGAGAATTCCATGGACAGAAGAGCCTGGTGGGCTACAGTTCATGGAGTCACAAAGAGTCCAAAATTAAATTGAGATATCAAAAACATAAATTGGGAGGAGATAAAAGCATTGAGTTTTTTATATGCAAACAAGGTTAAGTTACTTTCCCCTTAAAGTGCACTGTTAAAAGATTGTTTTATGTAAGCCTCACAGTATATACACTGAAAACTATAAAACATTTACAAAACAGATCCAAGAATTCACCACTACATGGAATGGCATTCTTGATTATGGATTGGAAGTGTTCGTATTGCTAAAATGTCCATTGTACACAAAATGATATACAGGTCCAGGGAAGCAGACCTGGTGCTCAGAACCCCAACAGCATTTTTCACAGAAATAGAACAAAAATTCTGAAATTTATATGGAAATCCCAAAGAACGCAAATAGCTGGAGCAATCTTGAGCAAGAAGAACAAAGCTGGACGAATCACACTTCCAGATCTCCACCCACGGTCTTCCCTCAGTATCCCTGGGGGATTGGTTCCAGGACCTGTACACAGATACAAACACTGTACATGCTCAAGTCTCAGACATAAAATAGCATAGTATTTGTGCACACTCTTCTGTATGTTTTAAGTCACCTGTAGATTATTTATGATACCTAATATCATGTAAATGCTGTGTAAATAGTGGTGAACACAATGTAAATGCTATATAAATAGTTGTCAGAGTGTGGCAAACTCAAGCTTTGCTTTTTAAATTTTCTGAAACATAAGATGGAGGAGTAGAAGGACGTGAGCTCATCTTCTCCTGCGAGAACTTCAAAACTACAACTCGCTGCTGAACAACTGTCAACTGGAAAACATTGGATCCCGCCAAAAAAAGATACCCCACATCCAAGGGCAAAGGAGAAGTCCCAGAAAGATGATAGGAGGGGTGAAATCATGTTTAGAATCAAACCCCTTACCCGCCAAAGACACTCAGAGGGCTCAAACAAACCTTGAGTGCACCAGGACACAGAGACCCACAGAGACTGAGCCAGAACAATGTTTGAGCATCTCCTGCGGAGGTGTGGGTCAGCAGGGGCCTGCTGCAGGGGCAGGTGCTCTGGGTGCAGTAGACCTGGGTCATAGAGCTGCCAGAACTTACACAGGACTGGGGAAACAAACTCTTCGTGGGCACAAACAGAACCTTGAGCACACCAGGACCCAAGGGAAAGGAGCAATGACCCCACAAGGGACTGACCCAGACTTGCCTGTGAGTGTCCAGGAGCTCTGGCAGAGGCATGGGTTGACAGTGGCCTGCTGCAGGTTGGGGGCACTGAGTGCGGCAGTGCATACATGGGACATTTTGAAGGAGGTCGCCATTATCTTCATTATCTCCACCATAGTTTGGCCTCAAGTCGAACAAAAGGGAGGGAACACAGCCCCACCCATCAGCAGAAAATTGGATTAAAGATTTACTGAGCATGGCCCCAACCATCAGAACAAGACTCAGTTTCCCCCTCAGTCAGTCTCTCCCATCAGGAAGCTTCCATAAGCCTCTTATCCTTCTCCACCAGAGGCCAGACAGAGTGAAAGCCACAATCACAGAAAATAAACCAATCTGATCACACAGACACAGCCTTGTCTAACACAATGAAACTATGAGCCATCCTGTGTAGGGCCACCCAAGACAGATGGGACATAGAGGAGAGTTCTGACAAAATGTGGTCCACTGGAGAAGGGAATGGCAAACCACTTCAGTATTCTGGTCTTGAGAACCCCATGCTGTTGCTGCTGCTGCTAAGTTACTTCAGTCGTGTCTGACTGTGCAACCCAATGGACCGCAGCCTACCAGGCTCCTCCATCCATGGGATTGTCCAGGCAAGAGTACTGGCGTGGGCTGCCATTGCCTTCTCCAGAGAACCCCATGAACAGCATGAAAAGGCAAAAAGGTATGACAATGAAAGATGAATTCCCCAGGTCAGTAGGTGCCCAATATGCTATGAGAGATCCGTGGAGAAATAACTCCAGAAAGAATGAAGAGATGGAGCCAAAGCAAAAACAACACCCATCTGTGGATGTGACTGATGATGGAAGTACTTTAAAGAGCAATATTGCATAGGAACCTAAAATGTTAGGTCCATGAATAATGGCAAATTGGAAGTGGTCAAACAGGAGATGGCAAAAGTGAACATCAGCATTTTAGGAATCAGTGAAATAAAATGGACTGGAATGGTTGAATTTAACTCAGATGACCATTATATCTACTACTGTGGGCAAGAATCCCTTAGAAGAAATGGAGTAGCCATCATAGTCAACAATAGAGTCCAAAATACAGTACTTAGATGCAATTTCAAAAACAAAAAAATGATCTCTGTTCATTTCCAAGGCAAACCATCCAATATCACAGTAATCCAAGTCTATGTCCCGACCAGTAATGATGAATAAGCTGAAGTTCAACAGTTCTATGAAGACCGACAAGACCTTCTAGAAATAACACACAAAAAAGATGTCCTTTTCATTACAGGGGAATTGAATGCAAAAGTAGGAAGTCAAGAGATACCTAGAGTAAGAGGTAAATTTGGCCTTGGAGTACAAAATGAAGCAGGTGAAAGGCTAACAGAGTTTTTCTAATAGAAAGCACTGGTCATAGCAAACACCCTCTCCCAATAACACAAGAGAAGACTCTACACACGGATATCACCAGATGGTCAATACTGAAATCAGATTGATTATATTCTTTCCAGCCAAAGGTAGAGAAACTCTAAACAGTCAGCGAAAACAAGACTGGGAGCTGACTGTGGCTCAGATCATAAACTCCTTATTGCCAAATTAGACCTAAATTGAAGAAAGTAGGGAAAATCACTAGACCATTCAAATATGACCTAAATCAAATCCCTTATGATTTTACAGTGGAAGTGACAAATAGATTGAAGGGATTAGATCTGATAGACAGAGTGCCTGAAGAACTATGGATGGAGGTTAATGACATTGTACAATAGGCAGTGATCAAGACCATCCCCAAGAAAAAGAAATGGAAAGGGCAAAATGGTTGTCTGAGGAGGCCTTACAAATAGCTGAGAAAAGAAGAGAAACTAAAGGCAAAGGAGAAAAGGAAAGATATGCCCATTTGAATGCAGAGTTCCAAAAATAAGAAGGGGAGAAAAGAAAGCCTTCTTCAGTGATCAATGCAAAGAAATAGAGAAAATTATAGAATGGGAAAGACTAGATAGCTCTCCAAGAAAATTAAAGATACCAAGGGAACATTTCATGCAAAGAAAGAAAGTGAAGTCACTCAGTCATCTCCAACTCTTTACGACCCCATGGATGGAAGCCTACCAGGTTCCTCTGTCCATGGGATTTTCCAGGCAAGAATACTGGAGTGGGTTGCCATTTCCACAATAAAGGATAGAAGTGGGATGGACCTAACAGAAGCAGAAGGTGGCAAGAATACAGAGAAGAACTATACAAAAAAGACCTTCATGATCCAGATAACCACAAAGGTGTGATCACTCACCTAGAGCCAGAAATCCTGGAATGTGAAGTCAAGTGATACATAGGAAGCATCACTATGAACGAAGCTAGTGGAGGTGATTCCAGTTAAGCTATTTCACATCTTAAAAGATGATGCCATAAAAGTGCTACAGTCAATGTATCAGCAAATTTGGAAAACTCAGCAGTGTCCACAGGACTGGAAAAGTCAGTTTTCATTTCAGTCCCAAAGAAAGGCAATGCCAAAGAATGTTCAAACTACCACACAATTACACTCATCTCACTACATTACACTAGCAAAGTAATCCTCAAAATTCTCCAAGCCAGGCTTCAACAGTATGTGAACCATGAACTTCCAGATGTTCAAGCTGGATTTAGAAAAGGCAGAGGAACCAGAGATCAAATTGCCAACATCTGCTGTATCATCGAGAAAGCAAGAGAGTTTCAGGAAAACATCTACTTCTGCGTTATTGACTAGGCCAAAGCCTTCAACTGTGTGGATCACAACAAACTGTGGAAAATTCTTAAGGAGATGGGAATACCAGTCCACCTGACCTGCCTCCTGAGAAATCTGTATGCAGGTCAAGAAGCAACAGTTAGAACTGAACATGGAACAACAGACTGGTACCAAATTGGGAAAGGAGTACATCAAGGCTATATATTGTCACCCTGCTTATTTACCTTATATGCAGAGTATATCATGAGAAATGCCCAGCTGGATGAAGCACAAACTGGAAGCAAGATTGCCTGGAGAAATATCAATAACCTCAGATATGCAGTGACACCACCTTTATGGCAGGAAGCAAAGAATTAAAGAGCCTCTTGATGAAAGTGAAAGAGGAGAGTGAAAAAGTTGGCTTAAAACTCAACATTCAGAAAACTAAGATCATGACATCTGGTCCCATCTCTTCATGGCGAAGAGATGGGGAACCAATGAAAATAGTGAGAGACTTTATTTTTGGGGGCTCCAAAGTCACTGAAAATGGTGGCTGCAACCATGAAATTAAAAGACACTTGCTCCTTGGAAGAAAAGTTATGACCAACCTATACAGCATATTAAAAAGCAGAGACATTACTTTGCAACAAAGGTCCACCTGCTCAAAGCTATGGTTTTTCCAGTAGTCATGAATGGATGTGAGAGTTGGACTATAAAGAAAGCTGAGCTTGGAAGAAGAGATGCTTTTGAACTGTGGTGTTGGAGAGCACTCTTGGATTGCAAGGAGATCCAATCAGTCCATCCTAAAGGAAATCAGTCCTGAATATTCATTGGAAGGACTGATGCTGAAGCTTAAACTTCAATACTTTGGCCACCTGATGGGAAGAACTGACTCATTTGAAAAGACCCTGATGCTGGGAAAGATTGAAGGCGGGAGGAGAAGAGGACGACAGAGGATGGATGGTTGGATGGCATCACTGACTCAATGGAAATGAGTTTGAGTAAGCTCTGGGAGTTGCTGAGGGACAGGGAAGCCTGGCCTGCTGCAGTTCATGAGGTCGCAGAGTTGGACATGACTGAGCAACTGAACTGAACTGAAACTTAAAATATATATATGTTGTTAATCCCTGATTAGTTGAATCCCTGGATGTGGAATGGTGGATTCAGAGGCCCAACTATATATAAAGATACAGTAATCAAAACAGTACAGTACTGGCATAAAAATAGACACACAGAACAGTGAGACAGAGATAAGATCCCATAAATAAACTGAGGCATGTATAACTAATATATGCATATAACTAATCTTTGAAAATGGCACCAAGAACATACAATGGGAGAAACATAATCTCTTCAATAAATAGTATTGAAGAAACTGAGTATCCACATGGAAAGTAATGGAATTGAACTCTTATACCATATATAAAAATCAACTGAAAAACAAAAATCAACTGAGAATCAATTAAAGACTTGTATGTAAGAATTGAAACAATAAAATTCCTAGAAGAAAACATAGGAAGAAAAACTTCTTGACATTCATGGCAAACATTTTTTTTTTAATTTGACACCAAAAGCACAGATAATAAAAGCAAAAGAAAAATAAAACACACGTGGGACTACATTAAATTTTTTAAAAATTCTGCCCAGCAAAGAAAACAATCAGGTAAATAAAAAGGCAGCCTACTGAATGGGATAAAATATTTGCAAAACACACCTCTGATAATGGCTTAATATCAAAAATACACAAAGAAATCAAAGAGCTCAATAGCCAAATAAATAACCAACCAACCCAACTGAGAAATGGGCAAAGTACTAGAGTAGATACTTTTGCAAAGAAACCATACAAACAGCCAATATACAAAGATGCTCAGGGAGATGCAAATTTAAATAGCAAATGAAAAGTCACCTCACATCTGTTAGGAAGCTGCTACTAGTGCTGTCACTTCAGTCGTGTCCGACTCTGTGCAACCCCATAGATGGCAGCCCACCAGGCTCTGCCATCCCTGGGATTCTCCAGGCAAGAACACTGGAGTGGGTTACCATTTCCTTCTCCAATCCATGAAAGTGAAAAGTGAAAGTGAAGTCGCCCAGTCATGTCCTACTCTTAACGACCCCATGGAATGCAGCCTACCAGGCTCCTCCATCCATGGGATTTTCCAGGCAAGAGTACTGGAGTGGGGTGCCATTGCCTTCTCCTCTGTTAGGAAGACTGTCATCTAAAAAAATCTAAAGATATGTGTTGGTGAGAACCAAAGAGAAATTCTTGTGCACACTTATCAATAGACAAGTGGATAAAGGAGATGTGGTAGATACACAATGGGATTATTCAGCCATGAGAAAGAAGACAGTCCTGTCATTTGCAACTGCATGCATAGACTTTGAGGACCTTAGCTGAGACAGAGAATGATAGACAGAGGATGATAAATCAGACAGAGAATGATAAATACTGTACCATTTCCCTTATACATAGAATTTAAAAGAAAACAAACTCCTAGAAACACAGAACAGATTGGTAATTACTAGAGGCAGGGGTGGAGGGTAGGGGAAATGTGAGAAGGTGGTATAAAGGTACCAGCTTCCAGTTGTAAGATAAACAGTCCTTGGATGTGATGTACAGATGATGACTATAGGTAACAAAACCATACTGTATATTTGAAAGTTGCTAAGACAGCAGATCTTTAAAATTCTCATCACAAGAAAAAAAGTTGTAACTATATAAAGTGATAGATGTTAACTGCATTTATTATAGTAATCCCTTTGCAATACAGGGTATACATATATCAAAATCATTATGTGATACTCAAGCAAATACAATGTTATATGTCAATTATGCCTCAATAAAACTGGGAAAAAATTGGAGACAATTTTTTAAAAAAGATTAGTCATTGCATCATTGTTTAGAAGAGCAAAATATAGTAACTCACCACAAGTATACCAAGAAGGTTCTGGCTGAGTAAATTATGGTAAATAAAGAGAAATCTCTTGATTATTCTATAGAATGATCATTATAGTATTGAGTTTTAAAAAAGCAGGTGCAGAACAGTGTGTAAGTTATGCTGCTGTTTATGTAAAAGAAGAGGGACTTTTTGTGTGTTAATTTTATATCCTGCAACTTTACTCTATTCATTGATTAGCTCTAGTAATTTTCTGGTAGAGTCTTTAGGGTTTTCTATGTAGAGGATCATGTCATCTGCAAACAGCGAAAGTTTCACTTCTTCTTTTCCTATCTGGATTCCTTTTATTTCTTTTTCTGCCCTGATTGCTGTGGCCAAGCTTCCAAAACTATCTTAAATAGTAGTGGTGAGAGTGGGCACCCTTATCTTGTTCCTGACTTTAGGGGAAATGCTTTCAATTTTTCACCATTGAGGATAATGTTTGCTGTGGGTCTGTCATATATAGCTTTTATTATGTTGAGGTATGTTCCTTCTATTCTTGCTTTCTGGAGAGTTTTTATCATAAATGGATGTTGAATTTTGTCAAAGGTTTTTTCTGCATCTATTGAGATAATCATAGGTTTTTTATCTTCCAATTTGTTAACGTGGTGTATTACATTGATTGTTTTGTGGATATTAAAGAATCCTTGCATTCCTGGGACAAAGCCCACTTGGTCATGATGTATGATCTTTTTAATATGTTGTTGGATTCTGTTTGCTAGAATTTTGTTAAGGATTTTTGCATCTATGTTCATCAGTGATATTGGCCTATAGTTTTCTTTTTTGTGGCATCTTTGTTAGGTTTTGGTATTGGGGTGATGGTGGCCTCATAGAATGAGTTTGTAAGTTTACCATCTTCTGCAATTTTCTGGAAGAGTTTGAGTAAGATGAGTGTTAGCTCTTCTCTAAATTTTTGGTAGAATTCAGCTGTGAAGACATCTGGTCCTGGGCTTTTGTTTGCTGGAAGATTTCTGATTACAGTTTCGATTTCCGTGCTTGTGATGGGTCTGTTAAGATCTTCTATTTCTTTCTGGCTCAGTTTTGGGAAGGCGAGGGTGGGATGATCTGAAAGAATAGCACTGAAACATATATGTTATCTAGTGTGAAATAGATCGCCAGTCCAGGTTGGATGCATGAGACAAGTGCTCAGGGCTGGTACACTGGGATGACCCAGAGGGATGGGATGGGGAGGGAGGTGGGAGGGGGTTTCAGGATGGGGAACACATGTAAATCCATGGCTGATTCATGTCAATGTATGGCAAAAACCACTACAATATTGTAAAGTGTTGGAGAAGACTCTTGAGAGTCCCTTGGACTGCAAGGAGATCCAACCAGTCCATCCTAAAGGAAATCAGTCCTGGGTGTTCATTGGAAGGACTGATGCTGAAGCTGAAACTCCAATATTTCGGCCACCTCATGCAAAGAGTTGACTCATTGGAAAAGACCCTGATGCTGGGAGGGATTGGGGGCAGGAGGAGAAGGGGATGACAGAGGATGAGATGGCTGGATGGCATCACCGACTCGATGGACGTGAGTTCGAGTAAACTCTGGGAGTTGGTGATGGACAGGGAGGCCTGGCATGCTGCGATTCACGGGGTCGCAAAGAGTCAGACACGACTGAGTGACAGAACCGAACTGAATAAAAATAAATGAAAAAAAAAATCCATAAAATAATCAAACTATAAAGAACAAAAAAAAAAAAAGAAGAAGAAGGGCAGAAGACAATGAAAAAAGATGTGTTTCTTCCATTTGTGTAAAATTCTCAGAGAGGATTAGGTTTGCCAGGTAAAATACAGGCCACTTGGTTAAATTTGAATGTGAGATAAACAAGTTTTTTTTTTTCTCCCCAATGTACCTGTATCCCAGGCAGTACTTTGGACATACTTGTACTAAAGAAGTATTCATTTTTTCAATCTGATATTTAATTAGGAGTCCTGTGTTTTTATTTGCTAATCTTGTCACAGTGGTGAGGTTACCCAAGTATTAATAACTCATAACTGTGTTTAGCTTCAGGCTGAGGAACCTGGACCACTCACGGGCGAACATGAGACAATTTGCTTTATACGTTTTATACTTTGATTTTTAAGCCATGTAACTGCATGGCCTATTAAAATAATATAAATAAATAAAATACAAATAGAGAAAACTAAATATTCATATAAGAGAACAACTAAAAACCATGTGTCATTAAATGAGATTCCTCTTTTATATCCTGTTTATAGTGAAGCCAGGCCCCATCTGTCACCTTATAATTTGAAAATATAAATGTCCACGATTCAGTGAAAGTTGAAACATTCTGTGATTTTTATATTTTCAAAGTTTCCTAACCCTCCTTAGGCTTCTAGTTGGCCCATTTCAGCAGTGGAAAAAAAGAAAAATCAAACATCTGAGGTTTGGGAAGAGGATAAAAGTGTCATAAAGTATTATTCTTGAGAAGGCAAGCTCAGCCAGGTTTTTGAAATCTTCCCAAATCTTCCCAGCCTTTTGACAGCTTCTCAGATAACGCAAATGGCCAGTCAGACATGTCTCCGCAGCGAGCACCAGGTGGGAAGAAATCAAAGGAGGAGAGTGTCACGGGCCTCTGTGGAGTGGCGGGCTCACAGCCACACCTGGTGGGTCACACCCCCCGACACAAGCAGCGCGTAGATGAACCGGTGCATAAAAGGAACCCTGACATACCGAGTGTAATGTCACCACTCACACGATTGGCAAAATGAGAAAAGTGAAGTCATTTTGACTCGCTTTGGCCTCCCCTTTTAAATAGTAATATGAAATTAACATGAATTTTAAACTTTTTGACATCAGTATCTTTATCGTGTTTCTTACCTTAAATTAACTTCCCTCTTTTTTATAGCTAGAAAGTATAATTAATTTATAATCCAAGGCTCCTTAACTGGTAAAATTCTAGCTTTGCTATCTATTTTTTTTTCTCTTAGGCAGGTTTTTGGGTTTTTTAGAAAAGTAGAAGTAAATGACTTCTTCTCGGGGCTCAAGTAGTAGGAATCAGAAGAGATATTGGAAAAAAAAAAAAAGAAAAGAAAAACAAAGAAGAGATATTTTAAGCTGAAAATTTCTGGAGCTATCATTGCTTGGCAAAATTGTAGAGCAGCTAAGGTAGGGTTTTTTTTTTTTTTTTTTTTTTTTTTATTGTTTGGCATTTTGAAAGTAGAGTTTATAAAAATGTCACAGTCAGAGTCCTAATCAGCTGAGAGATTCCCACCCTCCAGCCTAATGCCAGCTGGCTCATGTATCTTCAGACTTTTTTGGCAAATGGTCAAGTACAACACACATTTGAAGCAGCTGGATTAATCTCACAGCTCTTAGCAGAACCCTTTCATCTGTTCTACAGAGATAGAAGGCGACTAATTACTGTCGAATTGGAAAACACATACACATTTATTCCTAATCAATGGGATTATGGCACAAAAATGTAACTTTGAATTTCCAAGTGAAAGATATTATTAAAAGAGTTCCTAAATTTACAACTGCTTTCTCTCTCTCTCTCTCTCTCTCTCTATATATATATATATATATATATATATTCTTTTTAATGTTTGGTTTCATTTCATTTGGGAAAAAAACAAAAAGAAGGGCAACATTTCTGCATTGCTTGTTCTTTAAAAAAGAAAAAAAAAAATGAAAAAAACACAATACAAAATAGAAATTTCTATAAATAAGGCACTGGAATTCTCAGTTTAGCATGCAGGGTTCTTTCTCTTTTTTTTCTGTCTGAGATTATAATCAAAACAGTATTGGTCTTTCTTAAAATTTCACCATCTCCATCATGGTGATATTTGCAATGTCTTAAATGAGAAACATGTGTTCTTCTCTAACCTATTTAACAGTGGTAGCCAGATGTTTGAACAAATTACGGAGGACAGCCCTACCAGCTTCTCCTAGCGGTTAAGCATAATGCTGACCACTTACCAGGGCTCGAAATCTGTCCTCGCCTCATCTGGCAGAAATAAAAAAAAGAACAAGTCTACCTTTAGTAGCACATATACATAGATGACTTGGGCTTACTGTTTTGATCGATGTTAAAAGGTGACAACTTTCTGAGAAGCAAACAAAAACGTCTCTTAAAATATTTATAACATTTACATAGATTATAAAAACTGGCATCTTGGTTGCAAGCATACTAAAATCAAGGTGAAATTCACCGGTTTCATTATCAACTACAGCTGTAATCTCTTCGTGGACCATCTTTCAAGTCTGCAAGTTTAATAGTGGATTCCTTAATGTTAAAAGCTGTTGCTGTTGAAGCCACACAAAGCAGACAAAACAGAAAAAACATGATCCTTTGGAGCAAACGTCTAACGTAAGTGAACCAATTCAGCATGTGACACATCTCCAATACACTCCTTTCAATGCATTAAAGATTAGGTTTGCTTGCAATCGTTGTGAATTTTAACTAGCTACTTAGAACTATTATGGCTCAGGAAAGTGTGCACATTTAAGGTAATTTTTTTAAAGAATCAAAAAAATAAAAACCTTTTATACGTGTGCTTACAAGTAGCTCTGGACAAATAAATTAAATCTCTAGCAACTACTAAAAAAGATGATATATCACTAAAGATTGATTATGTATCATATAATTGCATAATTTTTTAAAAAAATTCAAAATCACTTTTATTGAAGTATAGTTGCTTTATAACATTGTGTTAGTTTCAGATGTACAATGTGGGCTTCCCTTGTGGCTCAGCTGGTAAAGAATCCACCTGCAATAGTGATCCAGGAAGTTTTAGAGGTTTTTCTGTGTTTTTTTTTCCCCAGATGATATTCCATTATAGGTGAAAAAAACTGAAAGAGAAAAAAAGTAAAATTTAAAAAATAGATTATAAGAAGTACCCATGATTTCATTTTAAAAATATATGATATATTTCATGTTTATTAGCATAGAAAAACATGGAAAACACTGGTATTTTTTCCAATGGTTAAATTTGAATTGGTAGGATTAACAACAACAATAAAGTCAATTCACATAAGTAACTGCAGTAACAGGAGATAAGTATATATATGAAATATGTCACCTGTATACATGCAAAATGCAAGGATTTGACAAATTTCAACATAGCTTTATGATATAAAAAAAAACAAAAACCTCTTTCCAACCTGAGAATAGAGAAAAGATCCATCTCAGGTTGATAAAGGGCATCTACAAGAAAGCCAGAGCTAAATTATACTTAATAGTCAAACATTGAACACTCCCTCTTAATACATGGAATAATTCAAGGATGTCCTCTTTTAGATTTACTCCTAACATTTTAACAGCAGTCTAATTCATGTAATGAGGCAAGACAGAGAAGTAACAGCATACAGCTGGAGAAGGAAGAAGTAACATTGCCTTTATTCATAGAAACCATTATGGAATAAGTAGAACATCCTAAAGAAGTTACCAAAAAAAAAAAAACAAACCCAAAACCCACTAGAACTAAACAAGTGGATTCATCAAGGAGGAGGGTACACGGAAAATATCTAAAATCAATTCTATGTCAGTATACTACTATAGAAAAGGCAGAGGAACCAGAGATCAAATTGTCAACATCCACTGGATCATCGAAAAAGCAAGAGAGTTCCAGAAAAACATCTATTTCTGCTTTATTGACTATGCCAAAGCCTTTGACTGTGTGGATCACAATAAACTGTGGAAAATTCTGAAAGAGATGGGAATACCAGACCACCTGACCTGCCTCTTGAGAAACCTGTATGCAGGTCAGGAAGCAACAGTTAGAACTGGACATGGAACAACAGACTGGTTCCAAATAGGAAAAGGAGTACGTCAAGGCTGTATATTGTCACCCTGCTTATTTAACTTATATGCAGAGTACATCATGAGAAACGCTGGGCTGGAAGAAGCACAAGCTGGAATCAAGATTGCCTGGAGAAATATCAATAACCTCAGATATGCAGATGACACCACCCTTATGGCAGAAAGTGAAGAGGAACTAAAAAGCGTCTTGATGAAAGTGAAAGAGGAGAGTGAAAAAGTTGGCTTAAAGCTTAACATTCAGAAAACGAAGATCATGGCATCTGGTCCCATCACCTCATGGCAAATAGATGGGGAGACTGTGGAAACAGTCAGACTTTATTTTTTTGGGCTCCAAAATTACTGCAGCTGGTGATTGCAGCCATGAAATTAAAAGACGCTTACCCCTTGAAGGGAAAGTTATGATCAACCTGAATAGCATATTAAAAAGCAGAGACATTACATTGCCAACAAAGTTCCGTCTGGTCAAGGCTATGGTTTTTCCAGTGGTCATGTATGGATGTGAGAGTTGGACTGTGAAGAAAGCTGAGTGCCGAAAAATTGATGCTTTTGAATTGTGGTGTTGGAGAAGACTCTTGAGAGTCCCTTGGACTGCAAGGAGATCCAACCAGTCCATCCTAAAGGAGATCAGTCCTGGGTGTTCATTGGAAGGACTGATGCTGAAGCTGAAACTCCAATACTTTGGCCACCTGATGCGAAGAGTTGACTCATTGGAGAAGACCATGATGCTGGGAGGGATTGGGGGCAGGAGGAGAAGGTGATAACAGAGGATGAGATGGCTGGATGGCATCACCGACTCTATGGACATGAGTTCGAGTAAACCCTGGGAGTTGGTGATGGACAGGGAGGCCTGGCATGCTGCAATTCATGGTGTCGCAAAGAGTCGGACACGACTGAGCGACTGAACTGAACTGATACTACTATAGGCTTCCCTGGTGGCTCAGATGGTAAAGAATCCACCTGTAACGTGAAAGGCCTGGGTTCAATCCCTGGGTCGGGAAGATCCCCTGGAGGAGAGCATGGCAACCCACTCCAGTATTCTTGCCTGGAGAATCTCATGGACAGAGGAGTCTGGCAGGCTACAGTCCAGGGGTTGCAAACAGTCAGACATGACTGAGTGACTAAGCACACATGCATACATACTACAAGCTTTAACAAAATTAAATGTTGACATAAGTATCATTAAAGTAGCAACAAAATCATGAAACATTTAAGGATGAGTTTAACAAAAATATATGTGAGCCCTGCCACTGAAAATCACAAAATATTTCTCAAAGAAAATGAAGAAACTAATGCTACACAACGCGACTTGGATGACCTTAAAAGCACTTTGCTAAGTGAAGAAAGATAGGCACCACTGAAGACATGCTATACGAATTCACCTATACATGTTGCCTGTGAAGGTCCTCTGTATCGGCAGAGAACATATCATTAGTTTTCCAGCATAAGGCTGGGTGAGACTGACCGCAAATAAACATGCAGGAGCTTTGGAAGAGGAAAGAAGCTTTCTATGTATTGAGTGTGGTAGTACTTACGTGGGGCTTCCCAGGTGGCTCAGTGGTAAAGAATCTGCCTGTGATGCAGGAGATGCAGGTTTGATCCCTGGGGCGGGAAGATCCCCTGGAGGAGGAAATGGCAACCCACTCCAGTATTCTTGCCTGGGAAATCCCATGGACAGAGAACTGGTGGGTTACAGTCCAGAGGGTTGCAAAGAGTTGGATACAACTTATCAACTGAACAACCACAACAGTACTTACATGGATATATACATTTGTCAATCTCATACAACTATACACCTAAAATGCTATAAGGATCAAAAGAGACAAAATCTCTATCCTTGATTGATTTAGAACACACAAGTGGGAAATGAAGAAAAAATACTGGATCCAGTAAGATAATTTGCAATAACATACTCAGCAATTCCACTTTCCAGGGAACAGTCTTCACACCGAGAAAGAGTAGAAACACTCAAGGGGCAGTGTCTGCGCAGGTGGGAGACTAGTGGGCAAGCCTCACCTGGTCTATTGCTTCTCCCTGAAGTGTTTGCAAATTCATTAGTTTCAGGGTCAAAGAGACTAAGAACCTGAGGGTGAAGTAGATGCTAGAAGGAAGGAGAGCTGAAAAGATACTCTGACAGCTTGGAGGACATATGAGATAAAAAACCAAAAGCAAACAAACAAACAAACAAAAAACCCGGTAGTTCAGGTTTATCAAAGCAGAGAAGAGAAGAATGGGGAAGAACCCGGGAGTCTGAGTCACTTATCTCCTTTCATTAATTGTTAACATCCATCAATTCTTAAGCAGCAGAGGCTGAGAGAAGGAAAAAGCAAATACAAAGTGATTGCTAACAGACTCAGGAGGAAAGCAGAGAGACTTCCCGTAACAGCAGTGCAGTGAAATGGCCATGCAGATAACAATAATAATGATGGATAATATACACAAATATCCCAACTACTTAAAGGAACTGGAACGTTTCCATAAGCAGTCAGAAATAGAAAGAGAGCTTGCGCTAGAAAACTGCCATTGGAAATAGTTAAGAATCATGCATTTGTAACTTTTTTTGTGTGAGAATGCTCACCAGCCTCCCAGCGACTGAGACAGGAAACAGTGATGAAGAATTTCAGCCTCAGTTGGTCAAGGTGTGAGAGATCAGAGCTTAGGACTGAGAAAGCAGCTGGATATTTGATAAGGGAAATTCTAACAGCCAGTGAGCTGTAGGAATAAGACTCAAAATCTGAGTATAAAATCTGCCTAACCACCTACTTGTTAAAAAATCAGGGATGCAAAGGGAACATACGAGAGGGCCCAGTGCAGAAGCAGACAGAGCATCAGGCAGTGATGTCAAGTTAGCTGCTTTTCAACTGAGTGCATTCCAATACTGTACAGAGTGCAGAGAGCAGACATCTGATACAGCAGAGGACATATTAATATATCAAAGAACAGAACAGAAGGCTCACAGAGCAGCTGGAAATTAGCAAGGAAACCATAGAGAGGGTTCAGCCCCAATATGTGAGTATAATTTTTACCAAAATCCATTGCTGACCATGAAATTAACACAAGCCTAGGGAAGGTCCCCAGGGGAGCAGGCTATTAAAAACTAGTAGTGGAGAGCCATGTAGACAGAGCAGAGATATCAACAGCTGCACCCTGGGAATGGGAAGAGTGAGACAAAAGTTTGAAACTTGAGTCAGACCTGTGATAACCAACACAATCCTCAGAACACAACAGAACACAGAGTTGCTACAATATATCCTCTCCAAAGTCTAGTTTTCAATCCCAAATTATAGGACATTCAAAAATAAAAAACCCAATGTGTTACTTGTACTTAGGGAATAAAGACAGTCAATATAGACCAACTCCAAGTGAGCCTAGGTAAAGAATGTAAAGCAGTACTGTTTACGTGTTAAGAAGTGTAAAGAGAAGTAAAAAGGTAATCTGTAAGTATCAATTGCTAAATCCAAGCTCTCTTATATCACCTCTACTAGAACTCACTGGATTGATTTTTAAAGTTATACAACTAAAATTCTAATGCCACAAAAATTCTGTAATTTAGCCTCTTTAATAATTCAGAACAATCTCCAACCTACTCACAAATTTATGAATAATCATCTGTCTATGAAAAGCAATATGATATTTTGTTAATGATAACACACTAGCCCCACATTACTTATCTTTGTTTGATACCATGTTAATCTGGATCCAAGAATTAGGTTTAAGTTAAAATTATGCATTATTAGTTTCCCATAGACCTACATTCACATCTGTGTATGCACTGCACCTACAAATGTAGTAGAGAGCTTTCATTGCAAAATGAAATCCCAGGGAAATGAAAACTGAAAAGGAAAGAGATATAAGAAAAGAGATAGGATTACAAGTAACAGAATCATATGAGGTGAAGTATAAACAGGTACTTTTTGATCATAGTTTTCCAAATCCTCTATGTTTTCATTTCTAATTTGGAGGTGAGCAGGCCACCCTCTAGTGGGGTAAAGGAGTATGTCAGTTAGCAAACTTCAGAGAGAACCAACAAAACATTTGGCAATACTTTTCTCCCTCATCTTCTTTTACTTAAGAGATTTAACTTCAAATTTAAGACGTTAGTATAACTTGGAATTTTCAAAATTTTACATAAGGACTTAATATTTTATTCTCACATAATCATCATGAAACATACGGGACAGGAATTCATAGCCCTATTTTACAAGTACTGGAGCCAAGCCTTCAGTATAGATTGACTTGATTGGTCAACTATATTTAACTAAAATATGTGAATCGATGGCTTCCCTGGTGGCTCAGTGGTAAAGAATCCACCTGCCAGTGTAGGAGATGGGGGTTTGATACCTGGGTCAGAAAGATCCCCTGGAGAAGGAAATGGCAACCCACTCCAGTATTCTTGCCTGGGAAATCCCTGGTGGACTACAGTCTATGGGGGTCACAAAAGAGTCAGACAGGATGTAGCAGCTAAACAACGTGATTAGAACTTACAAGTCTGGTGTTAGGAGTAACGTTCATTTAATAATGGAAATAGTGGTACATGTTTCTACAAGAGAAGGCTGCTGAGAATGCACCTAGATTTGTAATGACAATCCTATTGCAGAAGGTCTGTATTTCCCATTTGAGAAAAACTTTTCCAGACCTTTTTAGAATGTCATCTTGATCGATCCTGGTGACTAAGATCATTGCAGAGAAATAAAAACATCTTCTTAATTTGTGAGTTTTAAAGTTCAAAATGACAAAATCAAATAGCATAGATGTATTCCCTGAAGACAAAGTTGTTGAGAATTTCTGGGACATTTCATTTGTATGAAAAAAAAAATCCATCTTCTTAAATGCATCTTTTTCCGGTAAGTACTAGAGAACATCTGACTTTGGGGTGTCTCAGGGAAATTCCTCAGGGTCTCATTGGTTTTGTGGTATGAATTTATGTAGAGGCTCCATTAACTTTATTTTGCTAAGAAACTCTTTGGCCCCATTTGTCATTGTGGATTTTTTGCTTTAGTGGCTGGGATGGATGTGAAGGCCAACCCAATAACCTACCTTCTAATTTTATCTCATCATCTCAAAAACATATTTTTACACCTATTACCTTAAAAAAAGAGTAATTAGAGGGAATGATAGTGTGGTTTAGTGGTTAAAGACTTGGCCTGAAGAATTAAAAAATTTTACTCCCACTCTCTGAGCTGGTGCTATGTCCTGGGTTAACCCTTTAATTCTCATAAGTGCAGAGCTATCAAAAGGAAAACTAACACTTCTTCAGAGGTGATGAGGTGAGTGTTTTCCAGACTAGAACCACTATGGTACTTGTCTTGGGTGACTGTAATTTATTCTGAGGTTTTACAATCAGTGGTAGATTTTGAGGGCAGCTATTAAGAGATCATGACCTGGACTGAGCAAAAGGAACATGCTCTGGCTGGCCTGGGTTGACTACAACATGCCTGGGAAGCGACAGCGGACTCTGGGAGGCTTACTCAGTTTTATAAAATCCAGGTATTCGAGGAAATCAACCCTGAAGATTCACTGGAAGTACTGATGCTGAAGCTGAAAATCCAATACTTAGGCCACCTGATGCAAAGAGCTGACTCATTGGGAAAGACCCTGATTCTGGGAGAGATTGAAGGCAAAAGGAGAAGGGGACAACAGAGGATGAGATGGTTGGATGGCATCATTAAGTCAATGGACATGAATTTGAGCAAACTCCGGAAGTTGGCAAAGGACAGAGAACCTGTTGTGGGGTTGCAAAGAGTCGGACACGACTTAGTGACTGAACAACAACAACAAAGCGCAAATTGAGCCAAGCTAATGGAGAACATCAGGAGCTTTCAAATAGCACGGTAAGTAAAACAATTGTAAAAATCGGGTATTCCATGAACAATTTTCAGATTACACAATTTTCATTCATGAAAATCAAAGAACATAAGACAAGAGAATGATGTAAACAAGAAATTATATATCCAAAGGAAAAAATTACAAGGAAAGATAAAATTTCAAAACATAAGTAGAACTGACTTTGGAGAAAATAAAACTAATAACATTGAGATATGAAAAAAGAGTAAAAAGAAGACTTACAACTCAACAAGTTAAAACCTCATTTTTAAAATGTGCAAAGGATCTAAAGAGGTATTTCTCCAAAAGAGAAGGCCGTGAGCACATAAAAAGATGCTAAGTCATTAGTCATCAAGGAAACGCAATCAAAACCACAATAAGGTACCAATTTACACCCACTTGGATGGCAAAAATAAAAAAGACACACAAGATGAGAGTTAATGAGGATGTGGAAAACTTGGAAACCTCACACATTGCTTGTGGGAATGTAAAATGGTGCAGCCACATTCTGGAAATTTAATCATGGAGTTGCGATATGACCCAACACTTCCACTTGGATAGACATCCAAGACAGATGAAGAAGTGTACATACAAGAGTTCTGTACAAACACTCATAGCAATATCATTCACAATAGCCCAAAGTGGAAAAAACCCAAATGCCCATTAGATGAATGGACACACACAGTGTGACCTGTGCATACAAATGAATATTATTCAACCTTAAAAATGAGGAAATTTTGACATATTGCCGCTCCATGAATGAAGTTTTATGACATTATGCTAAGTAAAGTAAGCTGATCACAAAGGGATAATATTGTATGATTCCAAACAAGGTCACATTCTGAGTTTCTGAGTGGACATCAATTTTTGAGGGATACTGTTCAAAACCTAGTTATTTCTGTACTAAACAATATTCTAAGAATATTTTCAGATATCATTTATTCCTTATTATAACCATGAGGTCAGACTTCCCAGGTGGCTCAGTGGTAAATAATCTGCCTGCCAATGCAGGAGACACAAGAGAAATGAGTTCGATCCCTGGGTTGGGAAGATCCCCCAGAGAAGGAAATGGCAACCCACTCCAGTATTCTTGCCTGGAGGATCCCACAGTCAGAGGAGCCTGGTGGGCTACTGTCCATGGGGTTGCAAAGAGTTGGACACAGCTGAGCGACTGAGCATACATGATGCTCTTACAGGTGATGACTTTTACAGATATGTCACTAGTTTTTGGTTTTCAGCTCAACTCTTGGTATCTAAAGAGTTGTTTGGACTTTCCTGATGGTCCAGTGGTTAACAATCTGCCTGCCAGTGCAGGAGATGCAGAAGACGTGGGTTCAGTCCCTGAATCAGGAAGATCCCATGGAGGAGGAAATGGCAACCCACTCAAGTATTTTTGCCTGGGAAAATCCCATGGACAGAGGGTTACAATTCATGGGGGTCACAAATAATCAGACAGGATTGAGCATGGACATAGGCTGCACTTGCTGCAAATTCCTAGATAACACAGAAAATAATGTTAAAATTTGTAATCCCACTGTAATACAAAAGAGAAATACAAAAGATTTCTTGAGAAATCTGTATGCAAGTTAGGAGGCAACAGTTAAAACTGGACATGGAACAACAGACTGGTTCCAAATAGGGAAAGGAGTACGTCAAGGCTGTATACTGTCACCTTGCTTATTTAACATATATGCAGAGCACATCATGCAAAATGTCAAGCTGGAAGCACAAGCTGGAATCAAGATTGCCAGGAGAAATATCAATAACCTCAGATATGCAAATGACACCACCCTTATGGCAGAAATCGAAGAAGAAATAAAGAGCCTCTTGATGAAAGTGAAAGAAGAGAGTGAAAAGTTGGCTTAAAACTCAACATTCAGAAAACTAAGATCATAGCATCTGGTCCCATCACTTCTTGGCAAATAGATGGGGAAACAGTGGAAACAGTGACAGACTTTATTTTGGGGGGCTCCAGAATCACTGCAGATGGTGATTGCAACCATGAAATTAAAAGATGCTTGCTCCTTGGAAGAAAAGTTATGACCAACCTAGACAGCCTATTTAAAAGTAAAGACATTATTTTGCCAACAAAGGTCCATCTAGTCAAAACTATGGTTTTTCCAGTAGTCATGTGTGGATGTGAGAGTTGGACTATAAAGAAAGCTGAGCGCTGAAGAACTGATGCTTTTGAACTGTGGTGTTAGAGAAGACTCTTGAGAGTCCCTTGGACTGCAAGGAGATCCAACCAGTCCATCCTAAAGAAAATCAGTCCTGAATATTCATTAGAAGGACTGATGCTGAAGCTGAAACTCCAATACTTTGGCCACCTGATGTGAAGAACTGACTCATCTGAAAAGACCCTGATGCTGGGAAAAATTGAAGGCAGGAGGAGAAGGGGATGACAGGGGATGAGATGGTTGGATGGCATCACCAACTCAATGGACATGATTTTGAGTAAACTCCGGGAGCTGGCAATGACCAGGGAGGCCTGGCGTGCTGCAATCCATGGGGTCGCAAAGAGCTGGACACGACTGAGAGACTGAACTGAACTTAATAGAAAAGAGAAATTAGAAGCTGTGAGGAGTCTCTATATGTTGTAAAATAAACAGGATCAGCCTAAGAAATAAGATGAGAGATGAAATTGTGCATAAGCCAATTACAGCAAAACTAAGCATCGCAGCAAGTCCCGCACCCAGAGTGGAGAGAGACGGGAAGAGGAAGGGACCCAGAGGGAATCTACAGAAGCCTTCCTGGAGATGCTCCATCAGAAGTGATCAGACGGTCCCCACTCTCACAGCCCCTCATCAGGGCTCAGGCCAGGCTGTAAGCCAGAGCTCTGTCTCTGCCCGGGACTCGCAAAGCCCCAGGCTGCACCCCACAGGGCTACAGCTGGAAGGACCTCGGAGGGCACGCACAGGAGACCAGCCAGATGGCACGTCAAGAACGTCCGTTGTCTCATGAGAAAATGCTGAGTGTTACTCACAACAGCCTCTCCCTATCGCCAGCGGGCTGCATAAACACACACAGCAGGTAAATGAAATTCTGCATCCTGACTCCAAACTTGCCTGGAGAGTGAGAGGAACTCAACAAACCAGAGAACTCACACCTGAAGAAACAAAGTTTATAGAGCGGTGAAACAGGGCTTTAAAATAAGACTTTGCTCAAAGCCAAAGGAGAGTGTCAATAAAAATGTATCTAAGGAAAATGGACATTGAAGAAAGGAGACAGAGTAAGCTAAAGAAGTAAGTTAACTTTCCCACAGTGTCATTCAAATGGATAAAGAGAGAGAAATCATAAAAGAGAGACATAGAATAAAACCAGAATACCGACCTCTAATTAAAAACAGTGTCAGAGGGAGAGAATGTGAAGAATAAACATTTAAAGAAGCAATAAAAGAACGTGTGTAATAATGGAAGAGATGGATTTTCAAACTGAAAAGGCCAATTAAGTGCTGAGTTGAATTTATAACGCAAGCAAGCCAACCTCTCACACAAACACAGGAAATCAGTGGTAAAGTGAAAATCTTAAAATTTCCCAGAGGAAAGGAACAGATTATTTATAAAGAAAGGAGAAACAGGTGGACATTAAGACTCTTGGCAACACTAAGTACTGAAAGACAATGAGATAGTATCTTCCATATTCCAAGGGAAAATAACCTTGAACATAGAATTTTAAACTAAGACATTCAAGCCCTATTTATAAATGAGAGGTAAAAGACAACATTTATGCATGCATAGAGCACAAACTCTATCAACTACCTTTCTTTTCCGAAATATGTATTAGAGGATAAACTTCAGAAAGAAGAAAATAAATCCTTGAGGAGGAAGCATACAGAAATCAGAGTAGTTGTTTAGTTGCTCAGTCATGCCCAACTCTTTCTCTACTCTATATTCTGTAGCCGGCCAGGCTCCTCTATCCATGGGATTCTCCAGGCAAGAACACTGGAATGGGTTGCCATTTCGTCCTCCTGGAGATCTTCCTGACTCATCGGCTGCAGCATGCCAGGCCTCCCTGTCCCCCACTTTCTCCCAGAGTTTGCCCAAGTTCACATCCATTGAGTCAGTGATGCTATCTAACCACTCATCCTCTGCCACCTCCTTCTCCTCCTGTCCTCAATCTTTTCCAGCATACAGGTCTTTTCCAGTGAGTCAGTTCTTCACATCAGGTGGCCAAAGTATTGGAGCTTCAGCTTCAGCATCAGTCCTTCCAATGAATGTTCAGGGTTGATTTCCTTAGGATTGACTGGTTTGACCTCCACCATGCTTTCCTACCACCTTCAGTTAACTCATTGTGAGTCAGGATTCAGTCAGGTGCTATCAGCCTTTGATCATTTTCCAGAGTTCTGACCAGGTTGGTTCTGTTTCCGCTTGAGTTTTTAAGAGCTCTTTGTAGGCTCGGGCACCTGGAGCTGCCCATCGGGCCATTAATGCTGACATACCTCTTTCACACCCACATACTTTTATACAGTGGGGAGATGGTACATTTTTCTTGGAAAACACGAATTATAATTGGCTGAAGAAAGGGTAGAAAATTGGACAAGGACCATAAATAAAGAAGAGATTGAAGTCGCAATGAAGCTGTGACCCAGAGTGGAACAAGGCTCTGGAGGTTTTATAGTTGATTTTCTGCAAGACTTCCAAGACAGGAATAACCCTGAGCCCATAAGAAGTCACCCCAGAACCTGGAGAGCCTGTGGGGACAGAGTTTTGTGTCAGAACAAGGCTGGTGGGGTTGTGCCTTCTGATAGGCTGTGTTGACGTAAACAGTCTCAGGCAGGGTTTGAGACTCCAAGAGTTGATCTGAGGGCCTGGAGTGGCTGAGTGGGCCAGTTCTCACCTGGGCAGCAGCCAGCACGGCTCCGGGAAAGGACCCTCCGGGGGCCGAGGGAACAGCCCCGTGCCTGCTCACAGTCGGCACCCCCTTTAGCTCGTCCTCCACCTCCAAATGCAAGTAAAGATGAGTCACCTCTGAGGACCTGGAGTCTCTCTACTTTGTTATCAGATGTGGAAAACAGAAAAAATGGCCACTTCTTAGAATGTGATTTTTCCCCTTCTTAATACTCAAGACAGTTGTTAGCCATGAGAATTAACATTTTTGAGATGTGTGTCACATGATGAAATGCTGATTCTTGGGCTCCCAGAGAAGATGCAGGTGACAAGGAGCTGTGAAGAGTCCATTTGTCTCTGTCACTTCCCCAGGGCTTCTGTTTAACCCTGGGGATCCTCAGGTTAATCAAAACACAGTACCAACATCTTTGGCCTTTAAATATGCATGGATTGTAAGTCAGACGGTTGCACAAATCGTTACTTTGAATAATTTAAAAATATACATGCATACATATTTTCTACATATAAGTGTTCTATTTTTGTGAACTATACAGGAAAAAGAAATAAAGATGAATTTTAGATTTTTACTATACAATGAAAATTGGTGCCTCATAGTTCACTTCAGTGGGTTTGCCTGACTCTTCCATTTGACTAATTATTAGCACACCAATCAGATATTTTTCTTAACATTTATATACTTAATGTTACCAAAACCATTTTCTGAAACTATGGGGTCCATACCTCTATTTTATTTTTGATTTGCTCATTTAGATGCTTATTTTGTATTCCTGAATAATTTTGCTATACTTTTAATTTACTCTGTGTAGGAGTCTATAAGTAAAGCCCTATGGAATGATGGCTGTTGACATAAAAGTTTGTATGAGTATTTATTAATTTATTGTCATAGAAGTTCAGTGGATACAGTTTTAAGAAAACACAATGTATGTGTCACCAGCACGTTGAAGGAAAGATGTACCCATTACACAGTGCAGACTGTAGGTGTTCAAGTTCTGGGGCTCAGACCTTCCCCATCCCCACTTCCCTCAGCTCCTGCAAGAGCACATATACCTTGCCCCCAGGGCACCAGACTCGCTGTGGGCCAGAGCCACCCAGGGCCATCCCTGCAGGCGTCAAATGGCTGTGACTCTCACCTGCCCTAAAACAGGGGTGGGGGTGCCCTCAGCTGTGCGTGGACCATGTGGAGCTGGCCTCCCAGCTACACCCCCTACTCCCAAGGCCCTTCTGCACTAGGGGCGCCTTGTAGGGTCTTAGGGAAGAAATTAGGGTGGGTCCCAGAGTGCCCTCCCTATCCCCTGTTATCCTAGGTCAGTGTCATAGCAGTGAATGCAACAAAAAAAAACAGCACAAAACTTAAAAAATATCTAAAAGCCCAACTGAGCATGAAATGGACATCAAAGGAGGACATCAATAACTAGTAATACTGCAGGTGATTCAGCATTAGCATATGCATGATGCTGAAAGTACCCATCTTCACTGTGAAACACTGTTATCAGCATCACTCGGTGAGACTTCAGCTACCAGACGCTTCCCCAGGACTGCACCCCTCATCACCACCCTGCTGGAGGCTCGATCCGAGGCTGTGCGTGGAGGATGGCAGGGGACCCTGGGCTGTGCAGTAGGCCCGGAACAGGGGCACGTGCACCCTACGTGCCTACAGGAAGCAGGGGCCTGCAGGAGCAGGAATGGAGAGGCGGTTGCCTGGCACCAGCCCCGTGCAATCTGTTCAAGGGACTCACCGGCCGGCATGGGGTCAGCGTGAGCGGGGAGGGCCGGTAACTCATCCTGCCTGCAGCCGCAGAGCTTCCACAGACCCGGGGATACTTGCCAGCGTGCCTGGCCGGAAGGAGAGCAGGCTACATCCTTCCATTTCTATTGTCTGCGCAGAAGGTTTCTGATGTCCCAGACTCTGAGGCCTCAGTTTCCATGAAGCAGCCTGCTTGGGGATGGTGGCAGTAAACTCCGTCTCTGCCTTCTTCCTGGTGGATTAGACTGTTGTTGTAGGTCAGCCGCTCAGTCTTGTCTGACTCTGAGACCCCATGGACTGCAGCACGCCAGGCTTCCCTGTCCTTTACCATCTCCTGGAGTTTGCTCAAATTCCTGTCTATTGAGTCAGTGATGTCATCCAACCATCTCATCCTCTGTCACCTTCTTCTCCTGCCTTCAATCTTTCCCAGCATCAGCATCTTTTCTAATGAGTCAGTTCTTTGCATCAGGTGGCCATAGTATTGGAGTTTCAGCTTCAGCATCAGTTCTTCCAATGAATATTCAGGGTTGATTTCCTTCAGGACTGACTGCTTTGATCTCCTTGCTGTCCAAGGTGGATTCTATTAGTCGAGTAACTATTTTTGTTTATTTATTTATTTTTGGTTGTGCTGGGTTCTTTGCTATGCTGGTTTTTATCTAGTTGTGGCATGCAGACTTCTCACTGCAGTGGCTTGCTGGTTTAGAGAACAGAGTCAGTAGTTGTGAGCCTGGATGTTCCACAGCATGTGGGATCTTCCCTGATCAGGGGTTGATCCCACGTCTCCTGCATTGGCGGGCGGATTCTTCACCACTGAGCTACCAGGGGAGCTCTTCTCTTATTTACATTCTACAAGGCAGATAGAAGACAAAGATGCCATGACTTCAGACTGGTTTGAATAGAACTGCTTCATGGAATACAATCTATACATCTTATATGCAAAATGTATCATAACTGCATCAATAGAGAACAGTAGATATTGAGATAGCGTATAGCTACCACATCTGGATCATACTGCTTTCCTCCATAATAATAATGAATATTTTTATGAGTTTGGGAGCCTGCTATGAGTGGGCATAATCCACTTGATGGCTGGACATATTAAATAAAATTCAGAGAACTGTGCTTGATATAGATGTTTCATTGAGAAAGAAACAAGACTTCAACCCTGACAGTGATATTGCTCAGAGGCCATGAGAGGATGGCTTAGAAAGTGAGAAAGAGAAAGCTGCTTAACCTTCATAGGATGGGCTGTTACAGCTGCAATTTCTATATGGCAGGGGATTGGTTCAAACTGATTATATTTATAACATCAGGCATTTAAATGAGTTAAGTTTCATTTATGTTTATCAGAGGTATTTACAAGAAATAGCCTTAGTTAAGTTTTGCTTGTGCAAACTAAGTTAGTTTATAAAATAAACTAGCGGAGGCATCTGTTATGTAGCTTAGCTGGTTTTGTCTCCACAGCGAAACTGCAAATCTGGTCTCCAATTTATTTCATTTTAACAGATACCATAGATGAGATTTCCATTTTCTAGATGAGCAAATTGAAGCTTTGTTATTTACTTAACCTGTAGAAGCCCACCTGAAAAGACATCAAAGATAGATTGTTGAATTTTAGAAGTTTTTGCAGAAACATAGATAGACGTGTTCTTATTTTATAAAATAGATTGTATGTTACCACATGTATTTAAAAAATAACCTTTTACTTGTTTTTGTTTTGTATACTGGAGAGGCAGTTGGTAGAGGAAGAGAATTTTTAAAATCTTTAGAATTATATTTGTCTCTCAATGATTTACTATAACACTATCAGGAAAAAAGGCAGGCTTCCCTAGTGCCTCAGTGGTGAAGAATCCACCTGCCAATGCACGAGTTCGATCCCTGACCCAGGACGAGCCCACATGCCGGGGAGCAGCTAAGCCCGTGTGCCACAACTACTGAGCCTGTGCTCCAGAGCCTGGGGGTCACAATTACCGAGTGCCTAGAGCCCTTGCTCTGCAACAGGAGAAGCCACAATGAGAAGCCCATGCATCACAACTAGAGAGTAGCCCCCACTTACCATAAATGAAGAAAAACTCTTGCAGCAACGAGGACCCAGCACAGCCAAAAATAAATACATAATTTTTTTTAAAAAAGAGGTAGATTTGAAAACAACACATAACAAGCATAAGGGCCAATGTCTCACTAAGAGGTTGTTATCACAAGTGATGGACAGAGGTTCAGTGAGGAGGGGGATGATGACCACTGAAAGTGAGAGAAAAATTAAACTCTTTCCACCTTTGAAGTCAAACCAAACAATACTGCAGGCAAATTGTTCTGCTGACTTTGTTGATCTTCTGGTTTGTTTCTCAAACCTCTACCAAACTTCTGCGTTGAACCTCTGATACTTCTGGACCAAAAAGAGAATGGGAACTTCTAAGGAAGAAAGTATCAGGTATGAGGCCCTGCCTGGTGAACTTGAGTCACGGGAGCATGCCTAGTCCAGCTCAGGTCCTGAGAAGACACGTGTAACAAAGTGTCTACATGTCTTTCAGCCAAGCCAGTTTTGTAGATTAAAGGCCGCAATCATTCTGAAGTACATCTATGGTGATGGCACTTATCAGAACATTGAATTAGTCATGGTCACGTTCCAAGCAAAGGACCCTACATAAATATATTTCAAATTACCAAAGCAGAGGACAGAACCAGATGAGATGTTTATAAGGATTCCAAAATTTGCAGTGGAAATTCTTAGTGCAAATGCCTTTGAAGATAATGGGAGAGAGAAGCCAACATTCTTGACAACTCAGAGTCAGAATACTTTAGGAGACCCTGGGGAAAGGCTGGATGACCACAGCCAAGCTGCAGTTAAGACCAAAGCTGTCTCAACAGCAAATGTAAACCTTCCAAGAGAAGAGAAGTTGCCTTTTCTTGATCACTTTACATTGATTTCACGTTGTTGGGCTTTGGCAAATGTCCTTTGGTTTTAACCTGCCAATGCAAGATCCAGTCTGCCAGCATGGATTTAAATATGTAAAAGAAACCTCCTCTGAAGCATGGAGAAGAGAGCTCTGTGTTTCCCAAGTAAAGAGAGAGTGTGCAGAAATTTGAATTAATGGTGCAGTGTAGTCGGTGCAGGAGGGGTTGAGGGCAGAGTGTGGTCCCTCCATCCTGGATCAAGGATGTCCCCGAACAATGGGTAGATGCCAGCTCAGGAGCTTAGTGGAAGTTGCTCAGTCGTGTCTGACTCTTTGCAACCATATGGACTATAGCTCACCAGGCTTCTCTGTTCATGGGATTCTCCAGGCAAGAATACTGGAGTGGGTTGCCATGCACTTCACCAGGGGATGTTCCCAACCCAGGAAATAAACCCAGTCTCCTGCATTGCATGAAGACTCTTTACCATCTGAGCCACAGGGAAGACCTGGTGAGTGAAAACCACCTCTTAATGCTCTCCCTCCTAACAATGACATCAAAGGCAGTAGACTGGAACAACAATGGGCAATATTGTTATTTTTTTGGTTTAGGAAACCCCTCGTAGAAGAAAAATTGTACTTTTTAGAATAAACGAATAAGAGAGATACACTTATCCAAGCATTTTCTCTGAACCAACCTTAGCGGGTCTGGCAGAGGAGCAAGAACCAAGGTGCCCATGTTCTCCCAGCACCCCCAAGGCTCAGACTTGGGTTCACCTGGGTCCACCATCTCTTACTCAAGTGCTGCTCTCATATTTACAATGGTTCTTTGCAGTTTTTCTTACTTAACATCTGAAAAATGGTCCCCCTTATAATACATATTCCAAAGTATTTTGTACCCCAAACTACTTAAAGAGAAAATGCAATAAAATTCAAAATAAAGAGAAATGAAAAATAAAATTAAAATTTTAATTTGCTTATAATAAAACTAAAAATTTATTGAGTGTTTCTACATAATGAAACATTTTGCTAAGTGTTTTTGCAGATATTAACTTGTTTAACAATCCTAATAAGAATCTTGGAGGTCAAGTATTATTTTTATCCCCTTTATATAGATAAAGAAAGTAAGGCACAGGAATTTAAGTATATTTTTAAGGACAAAATAAAATAACAGCCTATTCTCTTAACACATTTAAGAGAGAAAGGAGTTAAAAAATACACAGATACTTATAAAGAATAGCTTATTCAGGGTCTTTCTTAAGGGATTTTCATCAACATTATAGAAAGATATGGAGTATAAAAGGAAAACACTAAAATAGTTCTGACCTAATGATGTAAGAGAACTTGACAAAACTTGGCCCAGATGATGATTAAGGCAAGAATCTTGTATATCACTCGCCATAAAATGTCATGGCCTCATCGCACGGTCTGTTCTGCCTTTGCATTTAGCTTGTTTACGAATCAAGCCCTGTGGTCCTCTGACTCCTACATAAAATGCAGTATTCTCTAAAATTGTATTCACTGCATCTGTCTGCCAAATTAGAGAATCAACTTACCTCCCAAATCCTGGTAATAAATGTGGGTCATGACCCTAGAGGAGACATTTCTCGTGCTTAGTAAAGCATGTCAGCCCTCACCCCGAGGATCCCAGCCAAGTTGACCTGCAGGAATGTGCAGTGGCCGGACCCATAGTGACCAGAGCGGGACCTGCACACAGCACCCCCGGCCGCTCCCGAGACCCCTCCCTCCCTCCCCCATCTGCCCTTCCTTCCCTTCGTCTCCTGGCTCGTGGCCTTTCATTTCCCATCAATTAATTCCCCTCCCTAGATCGAGCTCACAGGGGTCCCACTGCTCCTAAGCCTTCCCCTCAGACTCCGTCTCTGCCACTCCAGCCGCTTCACCAGCTCACCAGGCTCTCTGGAGGAGAATCCATGTGGTTGAACCCTATGAAAGGCTGGTGGAACAGAAGCACACATGCTTTGCACAGATGCTCTCCTGGTCCAGTCTCATCACAGCAGCTGTCTGTAAGCAGCTGTTACAGAGGCTGACGTGTTTGCACTGCACCTGAGCAGCCTGGGTTGTCGTATGTCTTTAGGCAAAGCACTCCCCCAAGTGTGTATGAGGAATACAGATGTTTCTTACACCTTTCTGGGTCTGTTGAATGAATGACAGACGAATATCAATAGATGAGTTAAAACATGTGCAGAATTACCATGATACAAGACAGAGTTGAGTGTATAAACCTTGCAATCTGTAAAACCTCCCATTTTGGTTGATGTATTTCCCATAATGACATGTTACTCTATAATCACATTTTATAACACGTGGTTTCTCCAAATTTCACACATTTGTAGGATGATAAATGAACAGTAGTTGAGCAAGGACAAGTAAGGCTGCAGAGCTTTTTCACTGGGATGTACATTGACACCATTTTTTCTTTCCAAACCACATTCTGCCTTGTGATTCTTTGAAAGGTAAGTGAAGGAACCAAGATGGTGGGTTCATCTGGATATGGTGCTATTCTTGGCAGTTCTCTCGTTTTGAAAAACTCTTTGCTCTCAAATCAAGTTCACCAACCATAAATCCCAGAACAGAACTAACAGCAAGAAAGGTTTCATGGTTGGAATCCATGTTGATATTTTACAATGTTCCAAAAGATCTTTTCTTTCTGATAGAAAACATTCTTAAAGATAAAAGTAAAAATCAAAGTAGTATTAGTGATTTGACCAACATGTTATTCACACATTTGAAAACTAAATTCAGAGAAAAAGATAAAATAGACTAAAATAATTAACAGTCTACCTAACGTTTAACATTTTGATCTCAGTTGTTGAAAGACAAAATACAGTTTCAAAGTAGAGCTCACTGCAGATGAAATTGTAGTGGGAAAATTCTGCTTTTGATGTTACCCTTCTCCAGTTTCAAGAGGGCACTTCTTTATCCCTTGCTCTTTCAATCCTTCAGCCTGTCAGTGCCATTGCCTCTATGAAAAGCCCACTCCTGGACAGAGAGTCATTTTTTTTCATGGCTTCAGTGAATAGATATTTTAGCCAAGTATATGCTAGGCATTGTGGGGTGATGCTAATTTGAACAAGCACAGTCTCTGTCCTTACAGAACCTCCAGGGTCACCTGTGACAAAGGAAATTTCCTTTGTATGACAAAGGAAATCAAGCAGGGCAAATTCAGTGTCATCAAAAGGATTATTTTCTGGCAGAGTGAGAGGGTGTCAGGACAGCTTTTGATGGATCTTATGGAAGAATTAATTGTACTCTAAGAAGCAGCTACTCCAGAAATGAATGAATAAATATACCCTCAGTGTCAACACTCAGCATTATTATTTCAAATGGAAAGAATAACAGGGTAAAGTAGTGGAATTCCATACAGGTGTTTAGGAACATAAAACTGAACCAAAACATTGGGACAGCAAACAGAAGCACCCGAGTATCTGAGGAAAGCTTTCAGGTTCATGGGATGAAGAATCTGTCTCGGGAAACCACCAAGGTGAATGAAGAGAAAACTGGCACGATGGACACTGTGCTTTTGGAAGATTTAACATGGAGCCCTGCACAATGGATTAAAGGAAGAGAGCTTCTGGAGGGGGGTGGTCATTGAGACAGCCCGTGCAGGAGAGGAAAGCAGAGTGCCCAGAGCAGAGGTACAGCAATCCCGGAGGTCTGAGAGAGAGGTCAGAATAAATGTGAAGTCCTCCACCCACAGCTTCCTGATACCCTCCAGGTTCCTGCCTCTGTGTATCTGTCCTCTACTTATCACTATGCAGTTTTTGTTCATCAGTGGGCTTCAACATTTCAGCACCAGTCCATGGAGGTCTCCCTCTGCCCCTGATAGAGCATCCCACCCTAATTAATTTTGATGTTTACCATCCCATCTAAACCTCCAGGTCTTTCCCTAATCCTCCCACTGCCCTGCATTCTTCCATTCTACTAAACCTTGCAGGTTCGTTTTCTCGATCAACTCCCCTTCCTTCAATTCAGTAGCATCATTCTTCTCATTCTCCTTTATGCTTGCCATTGTATTGGTATTTGCAGGCATTTACTGGTGCTGACTGCATGTTTATCTTTTTCCCCTATCTTATTAGTTAAAAAGTTTTAGGAGACTAGGAGGATTTTCAGTAAATAAAGCATTAACAAGCTACTATTCGCATATCTACTAGGTGGGATAAAATCATCTTTATTTTTTAAATTAATTTTATTGGAGTATAGTTGCTTTATAGTGCTGTGTTCATTTCTGCCATACAGCAAAGTGAAACAGTTATATGTATACAGATATCCCCTTTTTTGGATTTCCTTCCCATTGAGATCACCACAGAGCATTGAGTAGAATTTCCCTAGATATACAGTAGGTTCTCATTAATTATCTACTTTATACAAAGTGTATACATGTCAATCCCAACCTCCCAATTCATCCCACACCCTCTGCCTTACCTTAAGTCAGAAAAAGAAAAACAAATATCATATATTAACACATATATGTGAATCTAGAAAAATGGTACAGATGGTCTTATTTGAAATAGAGACACAGACGTAGAGAACAAATACAAATACATCTTTAACTGATGTGGAAAATTACAATGGTGAGAGATAAAGTATAAAACACCATTGTATTGCATATGTCTTTTATTCTGAGAAATGTTATTGTGTTTGTCAATTCAATCAGTGCTATGCTTTGTCAAATAAGACATTTAAAAAACTTATATCAAACCAGGTGTGAGAAATGAGAACTGTAGGCTTGAAAGCTGAAAAGAGGTTCTATTCCCAGAGAACTAAAAGATACTAGATACATCCCTGCTTTAGCATCTTACCTTTTAGATATGATATTCGATGACAGATTTGAACATTTTCTCATATAGATATTAATTTTTCCCTTCAATTGAACACTGAGTCACTGCCTTAATTCCAATAAGTGTCCAATTATGAATGAAAGTTTATATGCTTTTGGTACACCTAAAGATGTCTGCATTTGCCTCAATTGTACTGCTGAGGCAATCTGTGTTTCTCACTAGCCTTGGTACTCTTAATGTTCTGCTCTGCTTATTTTTGCTGAGAATTTTATTAAAGACAAATGCAATAAAATTTTGACTAATTGAGCACTTTCAATTCGATATACAAATTTGGTAATTGTGTTTAAACTGAACTGTTGGCTGCTAGGCAGCACCACCAGGCTATTTTTTAGTGGGGAGGAGAGAATATCTTCAAAATTTACAAAAGTTCTAATTTTGTATAAGGAAAATGCTTTAAGAATATCAACACCCATTAAAAAAATTCAAGTTGTTAAAAACTGAATATACAGGGAAAAAAATTAGCCTGTTCTCTTGAGAACATGTAGCCTACATTGTCTTGGAAAAATACGTTTTCTGAATCAAAGAACAATAGCTATGGGGGATTCTTAACAATTATCTTATGAAAAAGAAGACAAGGAGGCCCAGAGAGGCAGAAAGATTGTTACAAAATAATGCACTTTATCAGGATCCCAATGGATATGTGTTAAAGTAAACATAAGAATGTTCTCCACTTCTCTGTACTAATCAACTTTGCATTTTTAAACACCTAAACTTGATTTTTTTAGTTGTAGTAGAATACCCACAACATGAAATTTTCTGTCTTTACCGTTTTTCTCTAAATTTGATTTTAAGCACCAGTATTCTCGATGCCACAGCGCATCAGACGCGAAGTTTTGAAATGGGTACCATTTCTTGCTACGTGGACGACCGCTAGGGGGTGCTCAATAAGTATTTTGCCAGGTAAGTAAAAAAAAGTGAATCAGTGTTTGGGTATTGGGAAGGAAAGGAAGAAACTGGAAAACAACTCTGAACCCTGATTTCAATTTCTGTCTAAGATAAACTCTTAACACAGTAAATATGACTCCACTTTTCAGTATAACAAGTACCTTTAAGTGAGGACTTGTGTTGTACTGGTCAGTCTCAGGATCCACTTTTAACCCCTTGGGCATATAAAGTCACTTTAGTCATGTCCAACTCTTTGGAACACTACGGACTGTAGCCCACCAGGTTCCTCTGTCCATGGGATTTCCCAGGCAAAAATACTGGAGTGGGTTGCCATTTCCTCCTCCAGGGGATCTTCCAGACCCAGAAACCGAACCATCTTCTCTTACGTCTCCTGCATTGTCAGGTGGGTTCTTTACCTCTAGTGCCACTTGGGAAGTTTTTAACCCCTCTCCCTACTAACTTATGGGAGTTGGGAGCACAGACCACCATCATTTCTGCAGCTCCCCGCATCCATTGTCGGACAGATAATGCATCACAAAGAGCCCTAAGTGATGAACCACAGAACCATCTTGTCTTTCAAGAATGTCTCTCTGCCCATAGTTCAAATACATGTTTAAGAGTTCCAACTGTTTAGTTTTTCAAGTGTAATAAATGTATTATTTGTAGGTTTCCATAAATTGCAGAATTTTTTTTTCTGAAGTCCTTTAATTTGTTCATTTCTCTCCCTATTGGTTTCTGGTCCCCAGTCATTAGGATGTCCTTAGACAACATCCTTTGAGTATGGAAGGCAAGTCTTCCCTTGTCATTTAAGCCAGCTGTTGACAAGTTGAGTAGTTTTTGTTGGGAGTATTTTTGAGACAGTAAGTGCCTGTGTTTACAAAAATGTAAGGAAAGCTTTGCTTTCCCCCTTTAAATAAAACCTCAAGAAAAAGTAATTTTTTGTGTTGTTCTTAGTATCTTCTAACTTGGGAAAATGACATTCAGAAAAAGTTGGTTTAATGATGTCAAAAAAAAGACAAAGTTTCAAAACTCATTTTGTAAGTTTAATTTATAGCGATGTAAATGTTGATGCTGGGTTTCCCCAGTGGCTCAGCAGTAAAGAACCCACCTGCAGTGCAAGAGACTCAGGAGAGGTGGGTTTGATCCCTGGGTTGGGATGATACCCTGGGGGAAGGCATGGAAACCCACTCAAGTATTCTTGCCTGAAGAATCCCATGGACAGAGGAGCCTGGCGGGCTGAGTCCATAGGGTCACAAAGAGTTGGACACAACTGAATGACTGAGCACTCATGCACAAATGCTAATGGCAGGTTTGAATGCTTTTTTCCTATTTGCATTTCACTTTGGAAAGTCTAGCTTTAAGTTTACTGATTCTTTCCTCAGCCATGTATAGCTCACTGCTGAGCCTATGAAAGGCATTCTTCATTTCTATCAACAGTAGTTTTTATTTCTAGCATTTCCTTTTGATTACTTCTTAGAGTTTTCACCTCTTTGCTTATATTACCCATCTATTCTTGCGTGTTGTCTACTTTTCCATTAGGGTTATTAGCATATTAATTGAAAGGTGAAACTGTTAGTCGCTCAGTCGTGTCCAACTCTTTGTGACCACATGGACTATAACCCTCCAAATTCATGGAATTCTCCAGGCAAGAATGCTGGAGTGGGTAGCCATTCCCTTCTCCAGGGGATCGTCCCAGCCCAGGTCTCGTGTATTGCAAGTAGATTCTTTACCATCTGAACTACCAAGAAAGCCCAGCATATTAATTACCTATTTTTAAATCCTGGTATAAAAATTTTAAAACCTTTTCCATTTCTGAGTCTGGTTCTAATGCTTACTTTGTCTCTGAAGACTGTGTTTTTGTGTTTGAATTTCCATTGTAATTTTTGTTGAAAGCTGAATGTGGTGTACTGAATAGAAGGAACTGAGATAAACAGGCCTTTGGAAGGAGATTTCAGGTTTATTTGGGTGGCACTTAGCTATGTTTACTGCTTGATGTAGCAGTAGGTATCAGAGGCTAAAATTTTCTTGGTGTCCATGTTTTTCTCTCCCTTATTGTCATTGGGTTTCCCTGGAGACTCCTTCTTAAATAGAATCTGAACTTTGTAGCTGTTTCAGTTTAAGGCACTCTTGTTGGACAGTTTAATGCAGTGGCAGGGAATGGGGGAAGGAAAGCGGTCTATAATGACTAACTTTGGTCTTTCTGTGTCCCTCAACTGTGACTTTCATAACTATATCTAGAGAACGCTCCTCTTGGGTGAAACAGGAAGGCTAGCATTGACTAAATGTGGGTGTCTGCCCTTCTCCCCTGTGAGACAAGACTGGTGGATTCTTAGTGACCAAGAGTAGCTGCGCATCACAGAGAGAACACTGGGCACGCTTCTCAGCAGCTGGCGTTCTCCTCTTCGTGCCGTAGCCAGAGGTGATTTTCTGCAGCTCCTACCGTGAGAACCAGCTGGCTTCCTTCACTTAAAATCCATTAAAGGATGAAGGTCTCCCTGGGCTGCAGCCCCGGGAGCCCCTCACCACCAGTCTCGCCCATCCATACCCAGCTTCCAGCACGTCTTCACATTACCACTAGAGTGTGCCTGCCAGTTTAATGCCTGCAGTGGCTGCTGCTCTGGGCAAACTGGTCTTGGCTCTGGTCCCCCAGATTGGCCTGTATCTCCAGATCTTAGGCTGGCATTTAGCCCTAGGACCTTGATTCTCTGATGGGTTCAAGAAAGCCTTTGATTTTCAGTTTGTTCAGATTGTGAGGATGAGAGTGATGATTCCCAAATTCTTTACATGTTGGCGCTGAAACTGGAAGCACTCTGTGCTCTTTTTAATGTAATATTTTTCAAAAGCACTGGCACATCTGGTTACTAGATTAAAATTGTGTGGTTAGGAAAATATTTTTTCAAGTATAAAGCTGAGAGATCAATCTGTAAGACTTGAACACCTGAACAAGTGTTCTATGGATGAAGACCCCTTTAGCAACTGGATGGGAGGTAGTTCTTAAGATCCACTTCTCACAGGTAACTTGACAGCTCAGCAGATGAAGACACTGCTAAAAAGAAAGTGTATCATCTGAACACACCATTTCCCTATTAATTGAGTTAACTGAGATGTCACTGTAATTTTTCATAAAGACATTTATCTTTTGAGGAACAGAACTTGGGCCAGTAACGCACCAGCCTGGGGCTTGAAATTTAAGAGGATCCAAAAAATTCAACAATCAAAATAAATAATATGTTAATGAAATACCTTAACAGAAATTAATGAAAAAACTACAATGAACCAAATATTGAATATATTTAAATAAAGATAAAACAATGCAGAGTCATACTGGAGCCTAAGAAAGAGGAGAAACCTTGATTGCTGACTGTTTTGCTCCTTAAAATTTGTTTCCTACACAAGTTTCTCATCATTGACTTGGCCCTGGTAGGCAGTGTCTGGTCATCTGACCCTGGACACAATACATTTAAATAAGTATATCAGTGATGGGAACACTGAGTATGCTGGGGACAGGACAACTTTCTTTCATACACAGTTTAATATGATTATCCTTTGAAGTTCAATATAACTATGTGGAAAACTTCTGTTGACTTCTTTCACTTTTTTAATGAAAAGTTATTATTTCACATTAGAAGGTCTTTATAGCCTGAAAAATGACATTGCTATGACATCAAACATTTATGCATTTGTCTCTTTCTAACCACACATGCACACTCACATACACACATACAAAATTACAACAGTGACAGAGTTGAAAAGCAGGCATCTCCACACAAAGGACTGCTTGGCTGACCTCCCTCTGAAAGTTCTGGCCGACCCGTGGCATCACATCCTCCATTTTCTTCAGGACCTCCCTACCTGTAGTTCCCAACCTGAATATAACTGTTATTTTAAAAATCTAGGACACTTTAGGCATTTCTTTGACTATCATCTTGCTTAGTAACTAAAGAAGTTTGATGGTTTGTGTTCAAATGTTGTTGTTCAGTCGCAGTCATGTCTGACTCTACAACCCCATGAACTGCAGCACGCCAGGCTTCTCTGTCCATTACCAACTCCCGGAGCTTACTTGAACTCATGTCCACTGAGTCAGTGATGCCATTCAACCATCTCATCCTCTGTCTCTCCCTTCACTTCCTACCTTCAATATTTTGCAGCATCAGGGTCTTTTCCAACAAGTCAGGTCTTCACATCACGTAGCCAGAGTATTGGAACTTCAGCTTCAGTATCAGTCCTTCCAATGAATATTCAGGGTTGATTTCTAAGTCATCTCTGAGTCTTTGCAACCCCATGGACTGCAGTGCACCAGGTTTCCCTGTCCTTCAGTATCTCCTGGAGTTTGCTCTCTCTCTCTCTAAATATATATATATATTATATATATATATAGTATATATACATATATATAAATCTCAGTGGTCATACAAGTGCCCTCCTTATTTGTTGTACTAGAGGAAAGGTACCTATAGAACCTCTGAGGTTTTCCCATATTTCTCTGGATCCCACTAGAGATGATAAAATATTCTGGAGCCTGAGAGGAGCTACGTAACGCGCTGCGGCAGTGAGAGCTGGACAGCTGTTCTCCTGCAATCAGTCGATGGGCCAGAAACACACTGTGAACATCTGATCCATACTGCACGCACCCCACAGCCCCGTGAAGCACAGGTGTTGAGAAATTAGACAACTACAAAGAACAGTCTCTCCTAAGTGCGCCCAGATGGTATCAGGACAACCTGGACTTGGCAGTTTCAGTATTTTTTAAAACTTTCATCTCCAGAACTAGGGGCTGTACTATCTGAATTTTAGAAGTAGACAGTGTCCATGGAGGGCTTCTAAAAACTCACACATTCAGTCATAGATAATGAAATCAACTTAAAAACACATATGAATTTAAACTGTGGATTTTCACATCAGATGGTTAAGTCAGCATCTGAAACCCAAAAAATGCAGGCTGCTTTCCATAATCAGACCTATAGATTGCACTCTCTAGATGAAGCATTCTTTTGTCTCTTTCTATTGTGTTTTGTCTTGTAGACAGTATGTGAACTGGTTTTCTGTCTCCTAGAAATGTTTCTGTTGAGTTTGATTTTGCCATTATGAAAACCAAACAGGACTTCAGTCTTATGCACAGGCCATGTTGTTTAAACCAACCACACAACATGTAAATAAAAATCATCGCTACTGGGTATAAAGGCAGGGAACAGAGACTTTACCATTAAATATTAAATTCCACTGTTGTTTGCGTGTTTGTCAGTCACAGCCTTGGTTAAGCATGCTCTTATTTTTGGGACTCTGTCCACAAACTCCAAAATGACCTGAAGACGCAGCGTGGAGACCAAGGGGGGGAAGTAAATGGAGCAGAAAGCAAAGAGAGTGGGGCGTGAGGCCCGGAGTGCGGCAGAGAAGGTGAGGAGAACTCGCGTCCACAGCAGAGGCTCTCTCCCTCCATAAATTACCATCTAGAGGTGCATTTGATACCAGCGCGTTCGGCACAAAAGTCATGCAAAGAATGCCAGTGGGTGGGAAGGCTGACAGAGCAGAGCGGATCAGGCGGCAGCGTCAATGGCTCTGGAGCCTTTGATAGCCGCCTGGATTCAGGCAGATCCCAGGTGCATTCTTCTCATACCTTAGAGCCCTGTGCTACATGGCACAGAGACCGCTGCGCTCGCCCCACTGTTTTCATCTTTAAGTGGATTCCTGAAAGCACTTTTTAAGTAAAATGTTGGCAAAGGAACAAGCCCATCACTAAACATCACTGTCACGTTGTCTTTTGTGTGATTGGTTGCAGATGTTGCTGTGAAAAAAAAAAGCCTCGGGATTCTTGTCACCCCACCTACCTCCTGTCCACGCTCAGTCACTGACCAAGAAGAATACTGAGAGTGCTACTGGGCTTTTGTGATCCAGCTTCGACACTTAGCTGGAGAAGGGAATGGAAGCCTGCTCCAGTATTCTTACCTGGAGAATTCCGTGGACAGAGGAGCCTGGCGGGCTACAGTCCATAGGGTCACAAAGAGTCAGACACGACTGAGCGACTAACACACTCACACTTCTACACTTATGTTCTCTTATCTCCACTTATTGGTGCTTATTTTGTAAAAGAAGTTTCCCAGGGTTTTAGATGATAATATAAAGTGAAGGAAAGTGTTAGTTGCTCAGTCATGTCTGACTCTTTGTGACCCCATGGACTGTAGTCTGCCAGGCCCCTCTGTCCATGGGATTTCCCAGGCAAGAATACTGGAGTGGACTGCCATGTCCTTTTCCAGGGGAATCTTCCCAAACCAAGAATCAAACCCAGGTCTCCTGCATTGCAGGCAGAGTCTTTATTGTCTGAACCACCAGGAAATATCTTCAATAACTTTATTAAATATGAGATTAAACTCTAACACATTCATATAGAAATATAAGAAATATCAAATATACACAACTCTAAGACAAAGTTTAACTCAAAACAGAATTGGATTGGGAGAGTAGGACTATTACTTACTCCTATCATTAATAGAAATAAAAAATGAAGACCATAACATCTTTCCTTGAGCGAAAGAAAATCTAAGACTAATTTTTTAAAATTAAAACATTAATAGTAGATAAGCTGAAATCTTACTTGAAGTTTACTGGATTACTTGTGTTACATACTTCAAAGCATAACATTTGCGTATTCTCTACTGTTGTTGTTCAGTCACTGGATCATGTCCGACTCTTTGCAACCACATGAACTGCAGCACCCGAGCCTTACCTGTCCTCCACTGTCTCCTGGAATTTGCTCAAACTTGTGTCTACTGAATTGATGATGCCATCCAACCATTTCATCTTCTGTCACCCCCTTCTCCTTATTCTCTATAATATATGACAAACCAACAAGAGTTGTTATTGTGACAGAATAGGAGGTTGTTTAAGAGAGGAGCTGCAATCATAACACACTGCACTGCTTACCTGTAAACATGATTTGCACAATCATTGTCCCTCTTCTGTTTTACCCTCTATAGCACTCTGCTTATTTCCTTAACAGCAGTATACTGCAAAATAAACCTTTCTGTGTGGAGCTGTTTCTTTGGTTCCTATTTGTGTCTGCTGACAGGCTGTAAACCCTTCAGGGCAGGGGGATTTCTCTCTCAACCATCATCACATCCTCAGCTCTGAACACGTATATCTGATGTGCAGGAAATGGTCAGAATATAACTGGTTCTAGGAGTGACTGTTAGTAACTGTTGTGGCCATATGACTGTCTTAGGTCACCCAACTATTTCTTTATCCGCCATCCCCCTGACTTTTGGAAGGCTTTCAATTTCCGCTACTTCCACTTGTTGTTAGTACAATGATAAACTCTCTAGGAGTAGGGAATTTTTTTTTGTTTGTTTTGGATTATATATCTTTAATAAACACACCGAAGTGTGAAGACTTCTGTCTCCGTTCTCAGACCTAGTCTTATACTGTGGTTCGGTGCTACTGTGTGGCGTACAATACCAGACTCCTGTAATCACCGACTCAAATCGGTGATTCAATCTTAGGCCTGAATGTTTAAGTGAATAAATGTGCCAAGACCATTCATCAGGCAGCTAGGAGGCTTCCTCCAGCTTAATTCCACTTCACACTATTGTTTTTCTTAATCCATCTCCTGAGTGGATTTTTGCACTACTAATGCCTCTCATTGTTTAAGAGAAGAAACGGTACAACCTGAAATACTCTTGTCCTCGTGGGGTTTGTTTTACATTTTTATAATGCTTTCTAAAGGCCCACATTCCTCCTTCTTAAGTGTGATTTGATATCTTCTCATTGAAAATACACTTACTGGAAATATTTCTAAAAACCTCCTCTTGCAAATCACTCTCTTAGAGAGGCCTTCCATGGTTACTATCTAAGCATAACTTGGGTCCCTCCTTACCCGGACATCTTTGTCATCATCACAAATCATTCCTATTATCACCATCCTGTAAAAACTGCTGAAGGCTGCACGCATGGTATTACCTAAAACACTGTCCCCATACTGTCTTATCTAATTCCGCAAAAGCAAACAAACCTCCAGACACAGTTACTGCCTCTTTACAAAACCAATCCCCTAAACTCAGAGCATGCATGCTAACTCACTTCAGTCATGTCTGACTCTTTGCAACCCTATGGACTGTAGCCCACCAGGCTCCTCTGTCCATAGGATACTCAGGCAAGAATACTGGAGTGGGTTGCCATGTCCTCCTCCAGGGCATCTTTCCAACCCAGAAATCGAACCCACATCTCTTATGACTCTTGCATTGGCGGGCAGGTTCTTTACCACTGAGCCACCAGGGAACCTCCCTCCCTAAACTTGGTACCTCAGAATAAATGAGTGATTTGGCTTCTCCCCACTTCTTGTTCTGTTTAAGCTGGTGTAAAGCACATTGTTTCTTTTCATTTTGGTGGAAGCATAGAGATGGAATATTTGCTTTTTAGTTTTGGATTAAAATTTTTTTTAATTATTGCTTTTTTACTGGATCTAGTTATTGGCTGTCAACTAGATTTGATAAAGGGGAAGTACACACATTACACACATATTTATATATATATATATATATATACACACACACACATATAAATCTGTATATTTATATAGATGATATAAATGTTGTTGTTTAGTTGCTAAGTGATGTCCTACTCTTTTGTGACCCCGTAGCTCACCAGGCTGCTCTATCCATGGAATTTCCCAGACAAAAATGTTGGAGCAAGTTGTCATTTTCTTTTCCAGGGGATCTTCCTGACCCAGGGATCAAACCCATGTCTCCTGCTTTGGCAGGTGGGTTCTTAACCTCTGAGCCACCAGGGAAGCCTGATATAAACATAATCACTATATTATCATATTATATGTGACACACACATGATATATATAGGTGTTAGATCTGATGACCTCTCAGAACTGATAGATAACAACACACACAAAATACAATTACATAGAACTATGTATGTATTAACGTATCAGTACACATATACTGTGGCAGTGTATCTTGGGCAGCCATCCCCAAGAAAAAGAAATGCAAAAAGGCAAAATGGTTGTCTGAGGAGGTCTTACAAATAGCTGAGAAGCTGTAAAGAAGAGAAGCTAAAGGCAAAGGAGAAAAGGAAAGATATACCCATTTGAGTGCAGAGTTCCAAAGAATAGCAAGGAGAGATAAGAAAACATTCCTCAGTGATCAATGCAAAGAAATAGAGAAAAGCAATAGAATGGGAAAGACTAGAGAGCTCTTCAAGAAAATTGGAGATAACAAGGGAACATTTGATGCAAAGATGGGCACAATAAGGGACGGAAATGGTATGGACCTAACAGAAGTGAAGTTGCTCCTTGGTATCTGACTCTGTCTACTCCCATGGACGGTAGCCTACCAGGCTCCTCCATCCATGGAATTTTCCAGGCAAGAGTACTGGAGTGGGTTGCCATTTCCTTATCCAGGGGATCTTCCAGACCCAGGGATTAAATCCAGGTCTCCTGCATTGCAGGCAGATGCTTTACCATCTGAGCCAGCAGGGAAGCCCCTAATAGAAGCAGAAGATATTAAGAAGAGGTGTCAAGAATACACAGAAATACTATACAAAAATGATTTTCATGACCCAGATAATCACTATGGGATGATCACTCACCTAGAGCCAGATATCCTGGAATATGAAGTCAAGCAGACCTTAGGAACCATCACTACTAACAAAACTAGTGGAGGTGATGGAATTCTGGTTGAGCCATTTCAAATCCTAAAAGATGATGCTGTGAAAGTACTGCACACAATATGCCAGCAAATTTGGAAAACAGCAGTGGCCACAGGACTGGAAAAGGTCAGTTTTCATTCCAATCACAAAGAAAGGCAATGTGAAAGAATGGTCAAACTACCGTATTGTTGCACTCATCTTACATTCTAGTAAAGTAATGCTCCAAATCCTTCAAGCCAGGCTTCAACAGTACATTAACCATGAATCCAGATGTTCAAGCTGGATTTAGAAAAGGCAGAGGAACCAGAGATCAAATTGCCAGCATCTATTGGATCATTGAGAAAGCAAGAGAGTTCCAGAAAAACATCTACTTCTACTTTATTGACTACGCCAAAGCCTTTGACTGTGTGGATCACAATAAGCTGTGGAAAATTCTTCAAGAGATGGGAATGCCAGACCACCTTACTTGCCTCCTGAGAAATCTGTATGCAGGTCAGGAAGCAATAGTTAGAACTGAACATGGAACAACAGACTGGTTCCAAATAGGGAGAGAAGTACATCAAGGTTGTATATTGTCACCCTGCTTCTTTAACTTATATGCATAGTACATCATGAGAAACACTGGGCTGGATGAAGCACAAGCTGGAATCAAGATTGCCTGGAGAAATATCAATAACCTCAGATATGCAGATGATACCACCCTTATGGCAGAAAGCAAAGAAAAACTAAAGAGCCTCTTGATGAAAGTGAAAGAGGAGAGTGAAAAAGTTGGCTTAAAACTCAAGATCCAGAAAACTAAGATCATGATATCTGGTCCCATCACTTCATGGCAAATAGATGGAGAAACAATGGAAACAGTGAAAGATTTTATTTTATGTTTTTTTTGCTCCCAAATCACTGTAGATTGTGACTGCAGGCATGACATTAAAATATGCTTACTCTTTGGAATAAAAGTTATAACCAAACTAGACAGTATATTAAAAAGCAAAGACATTACTTTGCCAACAAAGGTCCATCTAGTCAAAGCTATAGTTTTTCCATTAGTAATGTATGGATGTGAGAGTTGGGTTATAAAGAAAGCTGAGTGCCAAAGAATTGATGCTTTTGAATTGTGGTGTTGGAGAAGAATCTTGAGAGTCTCTTGAACTAAGGAGATCCAATCAGTCCATCTTAAAGGAAATCAGTCCTGAATATTCATTGAAAGGACTAATGCTGAAGATGAAAATCCAATACTTTGGCCACCTCATGGGAAGAACTGACTCATTTGAAAAGACCCTGATGCTGGGAAAGATTGAGGGCAGGAGGAGAAGGGGATGACAGAGGATGAGATGGTTGGATGGCATCACTGACTCAATGGACATGAGTTTCGGTAAACTCTGGGAGTTGGTGATGGACAGGGAGGCCTGTCATGCTGCAGTCCATAGGGTCACACAGAGTCGGATACGATTGAGCAACTGAACTGAACTGAACACATGTTACTGAACATATAGATACACGCACTCCCATCCATGTACACAGGGTACACCCGTTTGACTCTCTCACATGGTGAAACATCTATGTCAGCAGTCTCTCTTCTCCAGTGTGTCTCCCTGGAAGGCTCATTAAAGCAGAAACTTCATCTTGTGTGCTCACAGGCACCTCCTCTCATGAGTCAGCAAACGCCATCATGGAACTGAGATGTGTTGAGTAACTACTCAGTAACGGGCCTACTTTCTGGCTGCTGGTTTCAGAGTCATGTGAGAAAATGATGGAATGTTCTGGAATACCAGAATCATGTGTTTAATTCAGACATGAGATGGGGGTGTCAACCCCCGTTCCTGACGTGTCACCTTACAAGGTGTGTCTTTCCTTCCCCGAGTTGTGCTCACGCAGACCTGCCTTCTAACATCATTTCATTGTCACTTTTCTCAGAAACGACTCCCAGCAAGGCCACGTGGATCCAAGGTGAGTCTTTCCTGTAGCAGATTATGTACTAAAAATAACTCCTAGCACTATACTTTTTCCATTTTTCATCCTTCTGAAAGCCACAATATTATTGCTAAATGTGATTGTGCAAAGCTATAAATTCCTCACTTAATCATTTTTAAATCTCTCTGACATGTGACCAGGAGTTGGAAATACATAAATGTTAAATTTTATGCTTTTTTTCCGTGTTCCCATACCCCGCTCCTCTATTATAAACTGTCATCTGTTACCTAATCAAAGGAAAATGGATAAGGAAAACTTATTGCAATCCAAGGAGCATTCCTTTTTGCATGAATTTACCAGCTTTATAGGATGTAGACTGACTGACCAAACTTGGAGTTTTCAGGAGCCACAGGACGGAGTGGGAAAGGACAGGTCTTCCCCGGCTTCACTTCTCACCAGCATCAAGACACAGACACCTGGTGTGCAATCTGTGCCAGAGTGCACTCTGTCACCAGGACTATTCTCAGGACTCACGTGTATTTCCTTCTGATTATTTGATCATTTTAGACTCAGACTGACTTAGTCTTCACAGTTTTTTATCCTAGATGAGGATAAAAAATGTACCTTTTTTTTTTTCCATAAAGAGAGGAGGACTCACTGGCTTCACTACAACCACATAGCTCAACATACAGCTGGACATCGAACTGACAACAGGAGTTTCTGATGTTTTCCTTAGTTTTGTTTCTTGCAAGGTAGGAGGAGTCTGAACTTAAAGGACTTCTTTCCAGCTCCTTCTTTTTCTAGACCTCGGACAACTACTTGCTTTTCTTCTTAGCCTGTTTTCTCATCAGCAAAATGGCAGTGATCACACTTACTGCAGGGGTTTCTATTGATGTTTTGAGCCTAAAAGAAACAAGGTTCTAATGTCACATCACGGACAGGGGACAGTTGTCATCAGCACATAGCATCGTCAAGCCACATAATACCTATGGTTTCCAAACTAAGGCTGAACGATGGTTTTAATACCTTTCGGGGCTCTGAGGAGGTGCAGGCAGGGAAAACCCAATGTGGACCTGGAGCCTCCCACACTACCAGGCAGTGAGCCTGAGCTCAGAAGATACTGAAAGGGCATAGAAGCTGGCCTGAAAGAGCTCCCAGTGGCCAAGGCTGGAATAACTGGGACAATAAAAATTAATGGAGGACTGGCTCGCAGCTCCAAAATAGCTGTAGACTGTGGCTTCAGCCATGAAATTAAAAGAAGCTTGCTCCTTGGAAGAAACATTATGACCAACCCAGACAGCATACTAAAAAGCAGAGACCTTACTTTGCCGACAAAGGTCCGTCTAGTCAAAGTTATGGTTTTTCCAGTAGTCATGTATGGATGTGAGAGTTGGACTATAAAGAAAGCTGAGTGCCGAAGAACTGATGTCAGACATGAGGACATGTAAAGAGCCACTGAACTGAACTGGATTGCAGTTCTCAGAATAAAATCATTATCCATGAACCCAACACGCTCATGTTGGTATACAGTTGAATAAACAATGAAGAGAGGAGATACCTCTTCCTCACAGAAGCTGTTTTTGCTTTTTATTATGTAACAGTGCATGGGATTCCCAGGCAAAGTCCGGCAGATGTGAGCACAGCTAGTGAAGAGCTCACTTCCTTGAAGATGGCTGGGCCATGGCACTCAAGGTCTGACTCTTTGGAGTAACGTCTTTGATTCTCAGAAGAGTCGTCATAGTGCCTGGCAGGTGACTCCCATCTCGGCTGTAGACTTGTAACCAGGGGAACATCGATGCTAGGAAGGGTGTCTTACATAGAATGTCTTATGAAGACATTTAAGATAAATTCATAGAGAAGCAAGTGGAAATGCAGAATCTGATGCACAATTTGAGACCTCTCACACAATTTCAAAGGACCCTCAGACACGGGAGCACACCTGGCTTTTTGCTGGGCTGCGCATTTCATTATTTTTGTAACAGAGATGCATCCACATGCTATCCTGGCCTGGGACGAAGCTGCCTGGGGAGAATAGTTGTGGACACACAGCCTCCATCCCTTCCCCAAACCCATCCAGCTAGCTGGGTGGGTTGGTCTCAGAGATGATATAAAATAGTCTAATTATGGCTGAAAATGTTCACAGAATTTATTTTATGGTTCTGCTTTTACATCAAGTTTGTGCATTTTCTCATATACAATGTCTCTAACAAAGCTTTCTGGATGATTGCTAGCCAGTTCAAAGAGTTCAAAGCTGCCAAGTCAAATTTACCCATTTCCACTGAGGTTCGCTCACTTTCAAGAAGTCACGTCTGCTCTTGGAAGAGTAGCCACCTCTAACATAGAACTGTACCTTCTACCAGTATGCGGGCCACCTTCCAGGCCAGGACAGTGTCCTTCTTCCCTGCCATCTGGCTTGCCCTGGCCCCCTGCCCCCTGCCCCCCTCCATCATGAGCATCAAGAGCATCATTGTACTGCTCACGGCCAGGTCTGCACAGGAGACGGGGTCAGAACAGTGATCTCAAGTCGCTTTGATTAGAGAGACGAGTGTGGACACTGCTCTTTGCCAAGTTTAACTCATCATCCACATGTGTAGATGCATATACAGATATAGACCAGAGAGCCGAGGGTCAAAAACAGACCAGAGAACTGAAGGTCAGATAGAGACCGGAGAGCCAAGGATCAGACTTAGACCGGAGAGCCGAGGGTCAGGTAAAAGGAAAATATGAGCGTTCCAACTCTTTGTCTGCAGATTTCAAAAGATAGGGGGAAGGAATAGCTAGGGAGTTTGGGAAGTTCATGTACACACTGCTGTATTTAAAATAGATAACTAACAAGGACCTTCTGTATAGCACAGAGAACGGTGCTCAATGTTATGAGGCAGCCTGGATGGGAGGGGAGTTTAGGGGAGAATGGATACGTGTATATATATGGCTGAGTCCCTTCACTCACTGTTCACCTGAAATTACCACAATATTGTTAACTGGCTCTACCCCAATATAAAAGAAAAAGTTTAAATTTAAAACAAAAGAGGCTCTGGTAAAAAGAGATGAATAGGGTTTAATATGAGAACACTCTTTTGCTAGCTCTGCCATAGCAATGTAGCACAGACAGGGTGACTTAAGCAGCTGAAATCAATTTTCTCAGGGCTCCAGAGGCTGGATGCCCAGGATAGCATCTGGGCAGGTTGGTTTCCTCCCTTCTTGGCTTGTAGGGAGCCCTCTTCTGTCTGTGTCTTAATGGTCTTTCCTCTGTGTCTCTGTCCTAATTTCTTCTCTTTATAAAGACGCCAATGATATTGGCTCACGGCCCCACCCCAATGACCTCATTTAACCTTAATTTTCTCTTTAAAGGCCCTCTTTCCAAATATGGTCACATTCTGAGCTCCTGGAGGTGAAGATTCCAACACACAAGTTTACAGGGAGACACTTTATTCAATCCTTAACTGTACTTTTCAAGACAGAACTGCCAGGGTAAGTCTAGAGGTCAGTACTGAGCATCATGTGCACACTTAAAGGGTGAGTTTCAGAAACACAACTGATGTGAATTTGTGTGGTGTCTCCCTCTGGCGAAAAGACTGTCATTTGTTTTTGTCTTCTATGACTCAATTAAATCTTAATTTAACACCCATTATGTACAACATTTCCCTGGTGGCTCAGATGGTAAAGAAGCTGCCTGCAATGTGGGAGACCTGGGCTTAATCCCTGGGTCAGGAAGATCCCCTGGAAAAGGAAGTGCAACCCACTCCAGTAATCTTGCCTGGAGAATCCCATGGCCAGAGGAACCTGGAGGGCTACAGTCCATGGGGTCTCATAGAGTCAAATACAACTGAGTACACAGATACACATGTGCAACATGGCCTTAAATTCACTAGGGATAGAAAAGGATTCAAAAATGTCTGATACAATCCCATTTTCAACACAATTCCAAATTTTAACTAAGAACTAGTGAGGTCACCTTGTTGGAATATGGTAAATGCATGTTAGCCCCTAAACCAGTGATGTCTGATAGTTGCAGGCATTCCCTGTATGTTTTGAACAAATATTTTATGCATAAAGATAATTATTTTTACAGTATTTGTCTTTGGGACCTGGAGAGGGTAAATGCGAGGCTGGTTCTACAGTTCAGATTTCTTTGTGATGTATTTCCAGTGACAATGGAGGCTTTAGGAAGAGAGACAAGACTTCAAGTGTTTCTAAGGTGCATGAGGTCAGCAGTTGTAGATGACTGGTGAATAGTCAGGCTAGATCCTTACCTAGAGGAGGATTTGGGAGACTTTCTGTGAAAATCAATCATGGGGAATTGATAGGGAATCTAAGACTTATAAGACTGCATCACATTTTTTTAAAAAAGGCATCCAACCTTTGACTACATGTAGACTCTTTATTAGATGAATGCATTTGCTTGGTTGCAGTTCACAGATCTTTTTCCCCTTAAGAAAAGAGTCCTGCAACTTTAAAAAAAAAAAACACACCAACTTTCTCTGTGGAAGACTGAGTCAAAACAACAACATATTCCTTTTTTCCCCTTCAACTGTTATGAAAAATACTCTTTCTAGATTGATGGCCAACACTTCACGCTTTAATCCTTCTGGACCCCGATTTGTGCCAAGTTAGAAACCTTTAAACACATTTGTTAGCAGTGGCCTGGGCGGGCTGCCTTTGAACTGCTGTCACACACCCGGGGCTGTAATTTCTGCAAACCTGAAGCTCACACAGGCCTGCCGAGTGCCACTGAGATCCTCGTGTGAGTCACGAGGAGCTGTAAATAACTCCCGCGTGAAGCTCTCCAGTTTTCATCAATCTTCTCGACTTAATACAAAGGCATTTCAGAAGCGAGTCCTGTTACCGTCTAAAACAATGCAGGCCTGCGGTAGGTCTATTTGAGACGATTTTACAGCTCTGTCATAAAACATATCTGAGTAAAAACACATGGTTTCTTGATCATTAAGATTTTTCCAATTGAATGGGCCAAACTTCACAATACAACAGAATTTTGTTTCTGCTTTGATACCTGTAATGAATGGCGCAATAACCCCAGAAGGCAGTGAATTTTAACAAAAGATTAACCATTTCCTAAAATCTTGTGCTTGTTCACTGAAATACACAAACAAATCTCTTTTCCTGATTTAGCCCCAAGTGAAGCATGCCCAGGCACATGGGCTCAGATCCACTCAGTTTGCTCCCAACAGCTTCTATCTGTTGATGTCAATGCTGATTTCCTATCCCTGGTCCCTTCTTGATGACCCTGAAAATGTTTTCTCCACAAAGACAGTGCTAATCACCTTGAAAATGGAGCAAATGGTAGGGCAAATCAGAGAAACTGCAGGTAGGGGAAAACATTAACCAAAATGAGATCCTGAAACCCTTCATTTCACCTCATTACAGGGACATTGAAAGGGACTGGCTGTCAGGAACACACACATACGTCTCAGGTTCAGACTAATGGCCAGAGATCAGTTTTGGTTAAAGAGAACACAGCACACCCAAGCAATCATTCATCCCTCTTCAGAGTGGCTTTCCTACTGATTGATTTCTGAAAACAGCCATTTCGAGCAACAGGCCAACATGGGAGTGTTTGTACTTGACACACAGGGTGGCTGAAATGCCCCAGCATCATACATAGCACAGGCCACCTCCTACCCCCACTGGACACCAGACGCGTAGCAACCACGATGGACCATACACATGCAGCTCACAAGCTGCACAAGCTCCAGGCGCTGGGCGGGCATGGTCCACGATGGCTCATTTGGGCCAGGGCCCCTGCAGCACTGCCCCGCCCCCATGGCTCCCAGACCCCAGCTTTGGCTTCGTGGTCTCAGATTCAGGGAAAGAACCCAAGGATGGAATCCTTCAGTTAGTCCCTGAGACGAAGTGTTTTAATGCTCCTGGCTTATTCCAGGTTCTTAAGTTACATTCACTCCCGGTGTGCTTTTCTGGCTGTGGGTGGCCAGGGGTGGGTCACCAGCAGTCCCTGCCCGGGGGGCCACCCTGCTCTCTATTGTGGTCCGAGAGGTGGGGCCCCTCACCAAGGACAGACAGGAAGGTGCAGAATTTCAGGATGTACACCTTTTCCTGGGTTGGAATTTGGTTTCTGTGGCCAACTCAGGTTTCACCTGCAAGACCAGCCCAAACATGTGCGAACACAGCCACGAAGGATGGCTAGCATGCCTCTCTGTGCATTTTAAGCAAATCAGCTACTCGAGGAAGGAACACATGATGCCTTTATGACTGATCATCAGTAAACAGAACTGATTTTGGATCCTACCAGCTTATTTAAATTGTTATGTATTGGAGCTGAACACATCAGTTGTCCATTTCCAAATATCACTTAACTTTTGTGATTGAAGCCTTGATAGGTGTGATTCTGTACTGACTTGGTGTGCTGTCTACCAGACACTATTCTGGGTGCTTTCCTTAGACCACACACAGCCCCACGAGGGACACGGGACATGGAGGCACCCATGAGGCTGACCTTGGACTCAACAGAAGTCAGATCCTTTCTCCAAACTGAGATCATGCATTTAGTATCTATTGCAACATTTCTGAAAAACAGTAACTGCTCAAAATATGTTTGCTACCAGTAATGGCACTAAAATTGCAGGAAAATGAATTATTCCAGCTACCTTCCAACAACTCTGGACACGATTTACGTGAAGAAATGAATATTCAGCCTGCCACAACCAGATACATGAATGTACACGGGCTTTCTGAAGTAGCTTCTTCATATATACATTCATGAGCTTCCTAATTTTAGTATTGCCGTTATGAAATTTAGTGCTTGTTTGCCAATCAAAAGTTCAAACATTTTAAGCTAGAAGGACTTGGAGGAAGAAAAACAAAGCACATTATTTACTGAAGTTACTTGTGCAATAAGCAACTATTATAAGTAAGTATACTCAGATTTTTTTCATCTCTTCAAACCAAATTTGGCAGTATAAACTGATCAATATTAGTGTCAATATTATATTTTATTGATTCTATTGAGTCAGAGAAATATACATTCCCAAAACTCATTTTCAATCATCAGAGAAGTTTTTTATGTGTAACAGGTAGAGAGACTGAAATACCTTCCAGACACCCAAGGCATTGCCCATCACTAAAGCCACAGGTTTCAGCCCTGGCCAAGCCAGCTTCATCTTTCTTACTGTGGACCTGTCCCCAGAAGGTTTCCTCCACCTCCTGGAGTGTCCACGTTCTCATCTTTGAAAAGGGTGGCTGGGAGGATTGGGAGACGCACTTGCAGCACACCGTGTCTGGCAGTGAGTGAAGATCCAGTGAATGCCAGGTTTCAAGAGTCCCTATGTTCTTGGGGGAAGGACCGTCTGCATGAGCAGAAGGCCAGCAATGATGTCCCCTCCAGGCCATACTCGTAGGTTTGTCAGGAGTGGAACTTCTCCACCAGCTTCCAGTCTGTTTTGGGGAATGGGGGAGGGCCGTGTGAGGAGGCTGTGGGCAGCAGAGCAGGGGGAGGGGCATCAGAGTGGCCACAACCGGGGGTGGAAGGGGGCGAGGTCTGCACCCACCGCACCTCTCCCCCACCATCACATCACCGACTCCGGCACCATCCTCAGGCCGTCAGCTTTGGATGGAGGCTGAGAATGAAGGGACGGAGCGGGTAAGAGATGTGCACAGCCTGTGGGGTTAAAAATAGGGAAATGACAGAAAACAGCAATCTCCAGGGATGCTCAAGGAGGCAGAGTCAGGAGGCAGCCCTGAAAACCAGGTCCCTCTGCTTGGGCTTCTCCACCTCTTCTACCTTCTGCTGTCAGCCTGCCTCTCAAGGTCTGAGTGAGTAAGGCTCTCACTGCCCATCCCCACTAAGAAAGCTATAGTCTAGATCCCACCCATGTAAGATACTTGCGCGGCAAGGAACACCTACTTCTTAACTTGTTAAGGTTCTTGCTTTCACTTCTCTAGTAATTGAACAGATACTTACTGTGTTCCCTGCACAAAGGAAAACAAAGATTTTGCTGGAAGCACAAAGCTGGATGAGGCATCACCCTGCTGCTCTAGGAGCTGGCAGTCCAGGGTGGGAGGCAAGAAACGCAGAAAGAGACCATAGCAAACACAAGCGATGCTGTCACGGAAGCAGAGGGGCTCCCAAAGCCAGCCGAAGTGGAGCAGACAGATGGAGGTCCTGAAAGAGGAGCCCCTCTGCTCTTGTTTATGGAAAATTGGAGGGGAGGCACAATTCAGATAATTTTCTCACTTTTTTTTGATTCAGCATGGAGGCATTTATAGCATACTTGGTGGGCTCACCAGAAGGCCGGGAAGTACAGAGAAGACAGACAGGAGGAGTGATTTTCGACACAGCTTGTCCAAAATGACACATGGCATGCGCTTCTCAGGCACAGAACTCCCCAATCTGTAGTGACCACAGGGCACTGCCCACAATCAACAGATCCTGAGAATTTCAGACCCACCCTGGGCAGCGTTCCACTGCCCAATTAAGACATGGCATTTGTGTGACAGATGCCCTGGTCAAAGGACCAGATGCTGTGTGCCCGGGGGAGGTGGCCAAGGACACCAAGGCCCCCCTGCCCCCCACACTCACCGGCGTCTCAGGCAGGGGCCACGTCAAGGGGCAGTGGACACGGATGGCTGCAGAAGGAAGCCTGCTGTCAAGTGAGAAGCTGCAGTGGTGTGTTTTCTCTGTGTCTGTTACGAGTCTAGTGTAACACATGAATGTATCTAGAAGCAGAGCTCACTTTTGATTTTTCTAATAGTTTCAACCCAGGTGTCCCCTCACAGGGTCTCCAGAGCAAAGTTCTGTGCAGGAGCTCAGCTGTGTTGGGGGGGCTGTGTAGGGGGGAAGTGCCGAGGGACAGCTCCACTGTATCTGCAGTCTCCCCAGTCCCCAACCCTCCCCAGGCCTTAACTGTGGATGTGCACACGTGTGTGTGTGTGTTCTTGAGCGTACACATGCACACACATACACACATATAATCGTGACATTTGGGGTAACAGCCCTACTATACCTGAATGCCACAAAATCAGCATCTTTTAACACACTCTTTTACTGATACCTCAACCGTCTCACCCCTGAGTTTTTAAAAGAAAGGATGGATGAATTTCACAAGTGGGTAAGTTTAAGCCTTACACTTTGTGTTTACCCAAAATACTCTGAAGCAGACATGGGTGTGGAATCTATGATTTCTCACTCTGAACTTCAAGGGCTCCTGCTTGCTGCCCTTCCAAGTTCTAAGGAGCCAAGGAAAGAGAGCATCCACTCCGATACACATGTTTCTATTAATAATTCCTCCTGAATCACAGCAAGGCAGGCTCTGCTCAATGTTCCTCCACAATAATGATCACACAGACTAAGAGCAAGCCCTCTCCACGATACGACGCTCTTTCTACCAAAGATCCATCATGGGATGTGTGACACGTCTGTTTCCATTATGAAAACCACTGCTTGTGGTATGAAAATGGCTGATCAGAGGGTTTAAGGGTGGTATGAGAGCCCCTGATAATGGCACCATCCATCCTGGTATCACTCAGCCCTGAGCCCAACGTGCGGGCATCTCCCACATCTAGACAGGGTGATTTAATTATTTCTATATGTGCCTGATTAGACAGGAGGCAGTGCAATGAGAGACGTCACCCAGGCGATCCTCCTCTGTAATAACCTCTCCTCCTCTGTCGAGCCGGTCAGGGGTCACTGTCCACTCCCCGGGTCCCCACTGCAGAACAGAGCTCACCTTGCATGCAGGACAGGGCCTGCCAGGTCACTGGAACCCAGACCGGCACAAAGGGCATCTCATCTGGTCACAGCCAGGTGCTTCTAAACAGGAAAGGGACTTGCTCCTTGTACCCTGTGCTCCCTTTCAGTCCTTGGAATTTTTCATCAGTTTCTGAGTCTGCTCTGGAATTTGAGAGACTTAATCATGATGCCATGTCAAGGAGTTGCCGCAGATGTCGACATGATCCCTTCTAAATGACCCTTCACAGTTTCGAAAAATACCTGCCTCTGAAGGAGCCGTGCCCATGAGGCCCCCACTGACCTACATATTTGTGATTCCCTAAGACTTCGAGCCCACCCTTGGCAACCCGCCAGGAATGTCTGGTAGGAAAGTTTTGAACTAGATGTTTTTGTATAATAAGTTCTATCTGACGACGCAGGCACTCCCTTTCACGACCACATCGCGGTCTGCCAGGCGTGTACCCTGCACACAGTCGGCGTCCCCACGTCCCTCACCAGCCCCAGGCCCTGGAGGACATGTGCTCTTTGTAAACCATCCTTTTAATGAGTACAAGTGAGACTGTTTTTGGTTACATCTCATACAGAAAATATACTTTTTTTTTTCAAATAAAATGCCTACGAATTTATAGGAGAGACATATATCACTGGTAAGAATATTCATAAACCCAGCTAATTTATACTGTTCAGATTTTATCAGTAATTGTGAACTGTTTTTATAAAATACTAGCTGACTTTTTTTTCCTTCTTTCAATGTAAATATACTTGCTGATGAGGGGAACCACGGTGTTTTAGCAATTTAAAGATTGTCCCCTTTTATGTGTTCTAAGTATGGAAAGCTTTTCTGTATTATACCCTGAGTGCAGAGAAAGGCTGTTAGAGAACGCTTCATCCCAGGGGGACTCAGTTCATGCTGCGGCTGCAATCTTTCCGCTCTGCAGCACCTACAGAGAGGTAAGGATTTATACAGCCTGAGGTCAGACCATCAGTGACGTGCCTTATGGAGCATCCAGCTAAAACAGCAAAGTTAAAGGCCTTGCCTGCTCTTCTTAGGGCTTCCCTGGTGGCTCAGCAGTAAAGAATCCGCCAGCAAATACAGGAGACATGGGTTCAACCCACGCCAGTATTCTTGCCTGGGGAATCCCCAGGGCAACAGAGGATGAGATAGTTGGATGGCATCATCAACTCTATGGACATGAGTTTGAGCAAACTCAGGGAGAGAGTGAAGGACAGAGAAGCCTGGTGTGCTGTAGTCCATGGGGTCACAAAGAGTCAGACATGATTGAGCGGCTAAACAATAACAAGTGTATAGATTACTTGGGGAGGATTTACAGTATGTTTCTGTATTCAGGTATTATGTCTTTTAGTAGGATGCTGTATGTTGTGTTTATGTTTGTGATAAGATAATTTTTTAAATCTAAGCATTAGCTTTTTGTGAAATGCATTGTTCATTGCCAGAGCAACCTTGATCTGGTCCTCACTGCTTATCCCCAATAAAGTTATTATATATTATGCTACTTAATATGTGAGCAAGACCATTCTGAATTTTCCTTTTCCTCAAAAATAATTAACAGTTTGTGCCCGTCTTGTTTTTCTTGTTTTATTAGCCATTGCCATCCAGAGTAATCTTTCAAACCATCCTCGCCTTTGCCCTCCTTCACTAACAGCACATGACTAGTGAACGAAGCTCCCTGTGCTGTCTGTTCCTAGGACCGTATGATTGCCACAGGGCAGGTGTGGGTTCAGGCGGTGCTGGGTGAGCAGAGGTAGGTAACATCCTGTCATTTTCAAGCCATCTGTGCTGAGATATTCTGTCCCAGTCAGTGCGAAAAAGCAGGAAGCAAGACAGCATCGCAGATGAGGACAAAGAAACGAGAACTCTACATCCCTGAAAGTCAAAGTGAAAGTCGCTCAGTCACGTCTGACTCTTTGCAACCAACCCCATGGTCTGTACAACCCATGGAATTCTCCAGGCCAGAATTCTGGAGTAGGTAGCCGTTCCCTTCTCCAGGGGATGTTCCCTACCCAGGGATCGAACCCAGGTCTCTCACACTGCAGGCAGATTCTTTAACAGCTGAACCACAAGGGAAGCCCAAGAATACTGGAGTGGGTAGCTTATGCCTTCTCCAGCAGCTCTTCCCCACCCAGGAATCAAACTAAGGTCTCCTGCATTGCAGGTGGATTCTTTACCGCCTATTCCTACCGCCTAAATAGATTCTTTATCATCTATTCTACGATGATAGTGCACATAAGAGAAACTCACGTAAAATACCAAATGAAGAGAAAGCAAAGTCCTAGGACCCAAAAGTGAAATTAATAAGGCCATAGGACTTTTAAGTTTTAATTTTATATTGGACTAGAGTTGGTTCATAATGTCGTGTTAGTTTTAGGTGTACAGCACAGTGAATCAGTTATATATATACATGTACCTCTTCTTTTTCAGATTCTTTCCCCATATAGGATATTGCAGAATTTTGAGTAGAGTTCCCTGTGCTATATAGTAGGGCCTTGTTGATTATCTATTTTATTTATCATAGTGTGTATGAAGTTAATACCAAAGTCCTACTTCATCCCACCCCCCCACATTCGCCCTTTGCTAACAATAGGGTCACAGGTTTAGAGGGTCGATATACAAACATCAAATACATTTCCATAGAATAGTAATGAAAAATGTATATATAAAATTGCAAAAGAAAATATGATTTAAAAGCATTAAAAATGTCAAAACCTAACATGCAGGGCTGAATTGACAAAATGGGCAAAAGAAGACATGGAGGTGCCCACTGAGCAAACACAAAAGTACTGAAAGCATCTGGTCATCAGGGAAAGAGCCACTAAAACCACAGCAGAGGCCACCCCACATGCTATGGAAGAAACAGCCTCGTCGTATCACTTTTGACCCCTCCGTGGGCCAGTGAGGCAGGAGGAGGTGGCCTCTGGGTGGCCTAAGTGCCCCGGGCTCCCTTCCCCACATAAACAGCCGCAGGGCGGGGAGTCAGTTAGTCCACAGGCCGGCAGGGAGCAGAACACTTGCTCAGAAATGCCTTCCAGCCTTTGTTTCCACCTCATTCCAAGTGTTCGCTGCAGCTTTCATGAGGAAAGCATTCCAAGATAAAAACTTGCCTGTGTTTCTACAAAGGCTCCAGCCTCGCTTTCTAATTTACTCTCTTAAGTGCCCTTTAAACTCCATGGTAATGGCAGCAGGAAAACAGTAGGGGGAAAAATAAGCCACAGAATAAAGTGTATTTTGGAAAATTCACCTCTTGTATGACCACGTCTCCACTGGAAGCTCTGCAGCCAAGGCGGGGAGTTGGCAGGTGGGCGAGTGCTGCTGGGGGCTCCCTCCAGGGGATGCTAGTGGTGAGGAACCCACCTGTTAAGATGCAGGTTTGATCCCTGGGTCAAGAAGATCCCCTGGAGGAGGAAATGTCATCCCACTCCAGTATTCTTGCCTGGAGAATCCCATGGACAGAGGAGCATGGCAGAGGTAGCATGAGGTCCATGGGGTAGCAAAGAGTCGGACATGACTTAGTGACTGAGCACACACAGCAATCTGGGGATGACAGCAAGGTTAACAGGACTCTGAGGAACAACACACCTAATTTCACAATGACCCTCACTCACAGACCTCCCCCCAAATCTTCAAAATACACCTTTTGATTGTCTTTCATTATAAATAAAAGATGATGGATGTATCAAGCAAATAGGACGGATTTATTCTGAAGTACATCCTATGACCAAACAGCCAGATTCTGAGGCTATCTAAGCGATTTCCTCTGGGCAAGTTCCATGGAAGAACCCAAGTCTGTAACACTGGTGTTCTTTAGTCTCTTCAGCCATGTCCAACTCTTTGTGACTCCATGGACTGTAGCCCAACAGGATCCTTTGTCCATGGGATTCTCCAGCAAGAATACTGGAGCGGGTTGCCATTTCCTTCTCCAGGGGATCTTTCCAACCCAGGGATCAATCCTCTGTCTCCTGCTTTGGTGGGTGGATTCTTTGCCACTGAGCCACCAGGGAAATCTGAAGTCTATATTCAATGCATTTAAAAACATCCAACTCTCATTACTCCCGGGGGTTTCTTTGAATGTAAGAAGTAAATTACTAAATCATATTTATATGCATGAAGTGATCTTATCTCTACCTGGTGAGGGTACAGGAAAACAGATACAAATATTTGTCTACAAATATTTGGTATGTGTTCTCAGTTCAGTTCAGTTCAGTTGCTCAGTCATGTCCAACCCTTTGCGACCCCATGGACTGCAGCAGGCCAGGCCTCCCTGTCTATCACCAACTCCTTGAGTTTACTGAAACTCATGTCCATTGAATCGGGGATGCCATCCAACCATCTCATACTCTTCATTCCTCATGAATTCTCAGTTTGCTTTTAACACATGCTTATGAAGTAAGCAGGCCTGCTGTTGTTTTCCAGGAGTAGTTCCAAGTATCAGTCCAGGTAATCAAACTGTGTGTATGTCTACTGGAAGGTTGGTTTAGTAAACTGAGAAATAGTTTCAGTAACGGCAACCCACTCCAATATTCTTGTCTGAAAAATTCCATGGACTGAGGAGCCTGATGTCTAACATTAACCCGGATCCTAACATTAACCCAACAGGCTACAGTTCACAAGGTGGCAAAGAGCGACTGAGCATATTCAGTATTACAAAGATATCACAGCCATTAAGTTCATTTCAGTTCAGTTGCTCAGTCGTGTCCAACTCTTTGCGACCCCATGAATCGCAACACACCAGGCCTCCCTGTCCATCACCAACTCCCAGAGTTTACTCAAACTCATGTCCATCGAGTCAGTGATGCCATCCAGCCATCTCATCCTCTGTCGTCCCCTTCTCCTCCTGCCCCCAATCCCTCCCAGCATCAGGGTCTTTTCCAATGAGTCAACTCTTCACATCAGGTGGCCAAAGTGTTGGAGTTTCACCTTCAACATCAGTCCTTCCAATGAACACCCAGGACTGATCTCCTTTAGGATGGACTGGTTGGATCTCCTTGCAGTCCAAGGGACTCTCAAGAGTCTTCTCCAACACCACAGTTCAAAAGCATCAATTTTTCGGTGCTCAGCTTTCTTCACAGTCCAACTCTCACATCCATACATGACTACTGGAAAAATCATAGACTTGACTAGATGGACCTTTGTTGGCAAAGTAATGTCTCTGCTTTTTAATATGCTATCTAGGTTGATCATAACTTTCCTTCCAAGGAGTAAGTGTCTTTTAATTTCATGGCTACAATCACCATCTGCAGTGATTTTGGAGCCCAAAAAAATAAAGTCTGACACTGCTTCCACTGTTTCTCTATCTATTTGCCATGAGGTGATGGGACCAGATGCCATGATCTTAGTTTTCTGAATGTTAAGCTTTAAGTCAACTTTTTCACTCTCCTCTTTCACTTTCATCAAGAAGCTTTTTAGTTCCTCTTCACTTTCTGCCATAAGGGTGGTGTCATCTGCATATCTGAGGTTATTGATATTTCTCCCAGCAATCTTGATTCCAGCTTGTGATTCTTCCAGCCCAGCGTTTCTCATGATGTACTCTGCATATAAGTTAAATAAGCAGGGCGACAATATACAGCCTTGATGTACTCCTTTTCCTATTTGGAACCCGTCTGTTGGTCCATGTCCAGTTCATTACATTGAAAAATCCAGCTGATTTCTTGTCTAAGGGACTGATATCTCCCTTACTCACAGAAATTTCATAGAAATTTATATTTGTGTGTATACGTACTTTGACTTTATAACCTGGATGTTTTCTCATAGAAAGAAGCACTAGGTCTGGGAGGTTTGCAGATTGGGTTCATGATATTCATGGTAATGTTATAAGAAAGGTCCTGAAATCTTCCAGAACTTACTTCTGAATTTGAGGTGACACATCTGATTCAGTCATTCACTCATTTAAATACTGGGATGACCTTGATCCCTTCTGAAGGCCAGGGCAGTGCAAGTTCTCTGTCTTATCCACAAGCTGGGAGAGGAAACAGAACGAAGCTCTGCTCTATGACTTAGCCACAGGGAGTGTATGGCACAAAGAACCTGGAGAACCCATCATGGTCACCTGTGTGGAGACAAGCAGAGGGCAGATACCAGAAATGGTCACTGGGTTATTGACCTGCCTGTCTGTCCTCTTGGGTCTGAGGGCCTCACAGCACAGAGACGGTCGTCAGACTCCGTCCCTGAGGAGACCTTTGTGCTCTGGGTTGTTCTTGAGCTGGGTGACTCGCCTGCCTCCTGAAGACCAGGGGACCCAAGATATGTCTCTTGTCTCCCACATAAATTATGGCCATTTATTTCCTTGTGGCTGAAGGTAACATCAACCCTCTTCTCCCCTCTGTGTAGAGAAATGCTCCAGGTCTGAACAAAGTGAACATTCTAGGTTCCTAAACCTTTCTCTGAGCAGAGTTTGAAAGCAGAGAAATAGGAAGGTGGTATTTGAATCTAGAATTCTCATTTTAGGGCAATACTCAGGGAATCTTAGAGTCCCAGAACTGCCTTTTCTCTAGCCTTTAGGTCCTTCCTCCCTCTCTCTCTTTTTCTTTCATTCTTCCTCTCTTCTTTCTGTTCCCTTCCTTCCTTCCTTTCCTATTTCTCTTTCTTTCTGTCTCTCTTTCAGTCAGCCAAAGAGACTTCAAGTCCATAATTCTCTTTCTAGGAACCCCCTAAACTAACAAGGAATAAATTTCTCAACCAACACCTTTATACACAAGGCAGTGTGATGAACAGGGCAAGGGTTTCACCACCTGGAGCTCTGATGACAGATCCACTGCCTTCTCTCTGGGAAGAGCAGCAAGCTTTGTTTTCCCTTGCTCCACATCCACAGAAATGACTCTATGATTCGCTGTGGTCTTTCTCTGCAGGCTGCCCCCTCACTGCTTCCTGACAAGACAGAAGAGGCTGTGGATGACCTCCACCCTTCCCTGAACTCCACTCTCAACAGGTTTTGGGGGAGATAAAACAACCTCCACAAGCTTCTGCTCCAAAAACATTGTAATGAGAGAAAATCAAGTCCAGTTTTATTTGTTTACAGCTACGAGCCCACCCCACTTGAAAAGAAAAGTAAATAACATTTTCATAAGTTGGTTTTGCAGGAGAAAGAGTAGATATTTAAACTATTATCACACCCATGATCTTTCAAATGAAAATTTTCACCTAAAGAAAGGAAAGCAATCTCATCAAGTGCCAATTTTGCCTTTTTTTTTTCCAAATAAAAATTTAAAAGGTGAAAATGTAACATGAAATTATAAAAGCTTGAATAGATCTATGTATCGGGGATCCACTGTAGGTACCAGCATATGCTTTGTATAACACAAAATAGATGTTGCTAGCATTTAGATATCCAGGGCTGCCAGAACTGCAAATGCTTCCTTAGAGACCTTTTAAAAGCAGAAATCTATTTAATTCATAAAAAATTTTAATGAAAATAATAATGACGGTGTTACAGTTCCAGATGTTAGAGTCTTTAAACCAAATTTTCTCTTTCATCTTTCAGATCCTTGGTCTCTGCAGGTTAGTGGCACTGTCCAAGGCACAGACAGACAGGTATTTATCCCCTAACTCACAATGTGAAAGGCAAAAGTGGAAGTTGCTCAGTTGTGCCTACCAGCCTCCTCTGTCCATGGGATTCTCCAGGCAGGAATACTGGAGTGGGTTGCCATTCCCTTCTCCAGGGGATCTTCCTGACCCGGGGATTGAACCTGGATTTCCAGCATTGCAGGCAGATTCTTTACCATGTGAGCCACTGGGGAACACATGGCCCAACAAGAGGCACCAAGGCCTGTGACTCCCTGTGGCAACTCAGGTTCATGCTCAGGCTTTAGACTGTTCTCAGCCTCAAAGCCTGGGTAGCTCAGCTGGTAGAGCATCAGACTTTTAATCTGAGGGCCCAGGGTTCAAGTCCCTGTCCACGCAGCAAAAACTAAACAAATAAAACAAAATGTCTAACAACATTTAGACTTTTTTCGGGCCTCCCAGGTGGCTCAGACTGTAAAGAATCTGCCTGCAATGCAGGAGACTGCACTCAGTGACTTACTTCTTAGGCTTGTATGCTTGTCTTTAGCTGCGTGATTTAAGAAAAGGAGGAGACTCAGGAAGGATAGAAAGGATTTTTTGGCATATATAGTAGGAAAGGTAGACCCAGCATGACCAGGCTGGAATTTTAAGACACAGAATGACCACATGACCATTTTAAGAGCAAAGGCACAGAAGTTAATAAAGTGGAAGGAAAAATACGTCTAGCTTTATTATCTTGGCAAAAAATATCAGAGCTACAGGATGTCTAAACATGGTAACTAATCTCTGGTTCCCTTGTTTTCTATTTTGTCGAAAAATCTCTGGTGGGTTTCCTCTCTTCCCTCAGTACAACATGCAAGTATATCAGAAGAGACCCATAGACTTATTTCTGTGTCCAACTCTTTGTGACCCCAAGGACTGCAACCCACCAGGCTCCTCTGTCCATGGGATTTCCGAGGCAGGAATACTAGAGTGGGTTGCCATTTCCTCCTCCAGGGGATCTTCCTGATCCCAGGGATTGAACCTGGGTTTCCTATATTGCAGGTGGATTTATTACTGCTGAGACATCAGGGAAGTCCTTCTCTGAATGACAGAAAGAAATTGAAAAAAAAAAAAAAAAAAGCTTTGGATCTGGAGAGGAGAGAATGCTTGAGGGTGGAGGCTGCAGGGTGTGCATGTGTGTGTGGGCTCAGGAGACAAGAAGACCTTCTTCCTAAGCCCCTATTTCTCCAGGGCACATTCCAATTTTCTCACAACTCTGCTATCCCAATTTTCAGATAAAAGATGAACCATCATTGGTCAAGCCTTCTGTGAGGATCTGAAATCTTAACCCTGCTTCCACGAAGAAGTGATCCCAAGTTCTAAACATGAGACTTCTTCAGAGCTTCAGGAAAGGAGCCACAGGAGTGTTGAGCCTCCTTCAGTGTAGCCAAGAGATTAAGACCTCTAAGATTTAGAATCTAGAGTGGCATCTCTCCGGCTTGCTTTATCTCATGGCCGAGAAGAATTAACCACCACCATAACACCTTCCAGTGTGGAGGGACACTCAGCCTTCATGACGGTTCTCTTAACAATTTCTAGAGCTGGAAGAGGAAGGGTTTCCAAACTAGACTTTTGGGGAAGCGTTGTCGTTTGTTTTAGATTTATGACTGGTAGACAGATCAGAGACTACATGTCTCACAAGCAGGATTTAAAAATGTTGCATTTCAAGAAAAGTTGACCAGAAGCATTCACATTTTCCCTGCCCATTCTTAACAACATCAGTGTGTGCTCTTGTGATTTATGGCCTCACTTGTGATACTGGCACCTGCCATGGATAAGATCATTAAAACACCCTTTTTTTTTTTTCAAGTCTTTATTTATCAAAGTCATGGAAAAATGACATTCCTATTAGCTTGAGTTGGAAAAGTTAGAAAAGCATGGTGTAACTCATTCCAGGTAATATCTTTCTTTTTGTATAACCATTACCCAGACCTCTCTAAAGAAAGGGTTGAGTGTGAATTATTTCGAAATCAAAATAGTCTCTTTAAAATTGGAAATGCATTATGCACCTGAGGTGCTGACAGCAAGGTCCATGCCAAGCATTTGATCCATGAATACCCATTTTCCAAGCTCTCTAGGTCCTTAGATCTGAGTCTCTTCCATTTTTTTCTGTGGCCAATTTTCAAATAAGGGATCGGGAAACAGTTTAGAGATCATAAATCACACTGATGGTTGGGAAATAAAAAGGGTTCCTTTGCTTCTTCAGATGTGGTTCAACACATTTTTACACATCTTTAAACTAAATCAGAAATCCAGATGCAAAATTAGGGTGCTTACATATATCATGTCTCTTTGTGACATTCCATGAATGTAGGGCTTAGAGAGACCTGACCTGGCTATAAGCTGGCATAAAAAAGTTCAGGTCAGCACTGCAGAAAACAAGGGAAAAGAGTTGGGGAAAGTGAGTATGTAGTTCCCCTGCTGTGTATACATTTCATTGAGTGACTAACTCAACCAAAATATAGCATTCACTGCATATCTAGGAAATATCTGTGACTTAGTAAACAGACCTAGTAATAGTTTGAGCATAAGCTTACTAGCATGTGAAGTGAGCGCAATTGTACAGTAGTTTGAACATTCTTTGGCATTGCCTTTCTTTGGGATTGAAATGAAAACTGACCTTTTCCAATCCTGTGGCCACAGCTGAGTTTTCCAAATTTGCTGACGTATTAAGTGCAGCACTTTCACAGCATCATCTTTCAGGATTTGAAATAGCTCAGCTGGAATTCCATCACCTCCACTAGTTTTGCTCAGAGTAATGCTTACCAAGGCTCAGTTGACTATGTCAAGCTCGAGGTGAGTGACCACACCATCACGGTTATCTGGGTCATTAAGACCTTTTTTGTATAGTTCTGTATATTCCTGACACCTCTCCTTAATCTCTTCGACTTAGGTCGAATTTCATCCTTGCGTGAAATTTTCCCCTGGTATTTCCAATTTTCTTGAAGAGATCTCTAATCTTCCCCATTCTATTATTTTCCTCTATTTCTTTGCATTGTTCATTTAAGTGACAGAACAATAATGAAAACAAATAGTTTCATTTTCACTTTAAAAAAATTCCAATCTTTTTGATAGGAGTACTGAGTCTTTTCTGATTATTTTTAATTGTCTTTATTTCCCTAGTGTTTTTTAAATAATAAAAATGTGTTACTTTTCTAATCATAAAAGTACATTTTAAAACACCTACACTGTCTTAGAGACACTGTTTAGATCTTCCTGCCTTTCGGCTCTTCTTTACACGTGGGTGTCTCCTCTCTCGACTTTTGTCTTGAACACTTTTGGATTCTCTGGCGGTGTGTGCTCCTCATTAGATGTTCAAACATTCTGAGCATAAGTCACTTTCCTTCCCAAAGAGACTGCAGGACTGACTGTAGCGACGGTTTACTGACTGTAGGTGCTTCTCAGAGTGGTAACACCATAATGATGTTCATTAAGCTTTCTCTTTTAGCATTTCTTCTCCCTGCTTCCTGTGGCCCCCTTTCTATTCCTTGATGAGGAGGTTAGGGGAAAAAAAAGTGTACTGAATCTCAAATGCTGATTCTGTCTGAGAACATTTATACCAGGCTTGATATTTTCATATTCCTACAGCACTCAGTGGGCTTCCCAGGTGGCGCTAGTGGTAAGAAACCCAAATGTCAAAGCAGGAGATGCAACAGACACAGGTTCAGTCCTTGGGTCAGGAAGATTCCCCTGGAGGACATGGCAACCCACTCCAAGAGTCAGACATGATTAAGTCCCATCCCCGCCTCCCCCCAATATAAATCACACTATACAGTAAATGCCTTCTTTCTTAAGGAACAGTGACTCTGGTCATCATTCCACACTCCAGACCCCTGCCCTCACTCCAACCCCGATTTGAGGAGAAAGATGGAACTCAGTTATATGTATATGGATGTTGAGAGAAAGTGGTTATTTTAACAGCTAAGATGTCCTGTTTCTTTGGGTCTTAACTTTATTTTATTAAGCTTTTTTTTCTTTATTTATACTCATTTGATAATTAATTGTGCACCTTTTTGGAGTAGGAAATAGAACACCACTCCAGTATTCTTGCCTGGGAAATTCTATGGGCAAGAAGAGACAGGCAGGCTATAGCCTGCAGGGTAACGAAGAGTCTGACATGACTGAATTGACTTAGGATGCCCGCACACACATATGTCAGACTATCTTACATAGTTGCATGCTACAACGAAGGAATGAATATAACATCATATATTTTAGAAATTTCACAGTTTGTTAGTTAAGATCTTAATTTTTGTCTAATATCCTTCTTCCGTTCAGGACCCAACTAGGATTCCATAGTACCTTTGGTCATCGAAGCTCCTTTAGTTTCTCCGGGTTGTGACAGTTCTCAGTCTTTCCTTGTTTTTGACAACCCTGACAGCTTCATGAGGTATACTGTAGGCTGTCCTGCTGGAATTCATCTGGTGCTTCTCTCAAGATGAAGCTGCTAGATTATCGGGAGGATGATTACACAGGCAAGGTGCTAGCTCATTGCACCTGATCACCACGCACACTGTCAATGTGATATATCACTGCTGACACTGACCGTGGTCACCCAGCTGAAGTAGTGTTGTCAGGTCTGCCCCCTGCAGAGTGGCTCTTCTTTTATCCCCCTTTTCCATGCTTGACTCTTCATTGTTTTATTTTTTGATTGGAGGACAATTGCTTTACAATGTTGTGTTGGTTTCAGCAGTACAATAATGCAAATCAGTCATAATTATTCGTATGTCGCCTCCCTCTTGAGCCTCCCTCCCACCCCCCTATCCCACCCAATCCAAATCATCACCGAGCACCAAGCTGGGCTCTTTGTGTTATACAACAACTTCTCACCAGCTATCTCGGAGAAGGAACGGCAACCCGCTCCAGTATTCATGCCTGGAAAAGCCTACGGACAGAGGAGCGTGGTGGGCTACAGTCCATGGGGTTGCAAACAGTCAGGCATGACCTAGTGAGTAAAAAACAACAATATTCCATTCATACTTGACCTTTTAAAAGGTAGTGGCTGCACAGCCCACTCTAAGGTATGAGGATGAGACAAATTCCAGTGTTTTTATATAATGGGATATTTGGCAATAAAAAAGGGGGGAAAGCCATGCTACTGATAAAAAGGACAATGTGGTTGAATTTCAAAAATAGGATGATGCATGGAAGAAGCCAGGCACAGAAGTGTACCTCCTGTAGGATTCATTTATATGAAATTCAAGGATAGACAAAAGTAATCTATGGCCACTGAAAACAGAACAAATGACTGCCTCTGGGGAAGGGACCTGATAACAAGAGTTACCAGACAGTTCTCCAAGGTGATGAAATGTCCCATGTCCCCACTGGGATGTATTCATTTGGAATGCTTCAGTTAACTGTAAACTTAAGGTGTTGATGTCACTTACATAATTGAAATAATACCATTGAAATAATACACTTAAGAAGAATCTTTAGCATTTATTGTCAAAGAAGTCATTAATGGTCCTGGTAAGAGCAGCTTCAGTACAAATGTTGAGGCAGAAGGTCTCCTGGATTTTTTTAATCAATACTTTTTATTGGAGTGCAGTTGATTTATGATGTTGTATTAATTTCTGCTATACTGCAAACTGTTTCAGTTATACATATATATATGTATATTCTTTTCTTATATTCTTTGCCATTGCATTGTATCATAGAATACTGAACATAGTTCCCTGTGCTAAGCAATAGGACCTTGTTGTTTATTCATTCTATATACAAAAGCTTACATCTGATAACTCCAGCCTCCCCCTTCATCCCTCCTCCAAGCTTTCCTGTCTCTTAAATTTCCCTAAAAGACCTGCAATAATAGAACAGAGAGAGTGAAAGAACTTCCCTTGTTAAAGAAAGATCACTAATTAAACTTGAGAAATTAGAAGAGGAGAGAGGACTGAAGATTTACGAAGGACAAATAAATCAAACTGCATGAGCACGCAGTAAGAGTGCTGATCCTATAAAGGAACTAAAAATAGCTTATGCAGTATCCAGCTACGACAGCAATCCAACTGGAGGGGCAAGTGCAAGGAGATGCTAGCATCCCTGCGGCAGGCTTACCGCCAGACCTCAGCCCAGCAATCTCAGTCCACCTTACGTCTTTTTATAGTGACCTCCGGAGCTTTGCTAAGCCCCTGAAACACTCTAGTAAGACATAATCCTCTAATTTTTATGGCTTTGCAAAGACACACACAGGTACTAAGGAGTTGTAATTTTAGAAGCATGTGTAAAAGGACATGTAAAATAATATAGTGTATAGCAGAAAAATCAGTACAGTTCTCACGTGATTGTCTAGTGAGTTGGTGGCTGCATTTTACTTTACCTCATGTGATTTGAGAAAATCTCTAGAATATTAAAAAGAGAACAGAGAAGATCATTAAAAGAGTAGAGGGGGAAAAAAAACTTCTCTGAGAATAAATTTGGAAAATTATCCATCATGCCGAAGGGAGAGAAATCGTAAAAGCCACTCTTTGTTGGAATACAAAATCTATTCTGCGTAAGAAATTAGAACTCTCAGAAAAACTGTTTAACTTCGCCTGGAGCTCTGGGTAGAAACAGTATCTTAGCGAAGGCACAAAAGCGCTGACGGCACAATAAAAAAGACAAAGAAATAAGACCTTTCCTTTGTATATTTGTCCTTGGGTGGGAAAGGAATCAAGAATTCCTATACAAATGTTTTTCCAGAACCTTTATATAAAATCTAGAACTATAAAAATAATAGCTAAAAACTGGGAGTTTAAGGCTCAGATACTCTTAAATCTTCTTTAAAAAAAAATTTTTTTTTTTTTGGTGGGACTAAGTATTTCATTACTAAAGCAAAATCCAGCCTCTGAAAGTCTGAATTAAATGGAGAGGATTGTTAAGATATATGTGTGCATGCTAAGCCGCTTCAGTTGTGTCTGAGTTCGTTTACCCCATAGACTGTAGCCCACCGGGCTCCTCTGTCCATGGGATTCTCCAGGCAAGAATCCTGGAGTGAGTTGCCATGCCCTCCTCCAGGGAATCTTCCTGACTTAGGGATCGAACGCTCATCTCATTGGCAAGCTGGTTCTTTACCACTAGCACCACCTGGGAAGGCACTGTTAAGATATATACATGCTGGCAATTATGTATTTCAGTGAAAAACAGAGAATGTGGATTTTACATTTAATTATGTCAAGTTTAATTAAATCCTTCCACCACATACCTTTTTTAAAATTTTTTTGCAGTCATTCATTCTATAAACATTTATTGAGGACTGATACTGTTCTGGGTACTTGGTTTTCAAGAGATGAACACACAAAATCTACTGTCAGATAACTCATTGTTTGCATTTTTCTGGATTTTTTTTTTTTTGGTCTTGTTTTTAAGAATAGTATTTATTTCAAGACTGGGAGATGGAAAAGATCTCCTCTTAGAATTCCTTCTAATCACATAATTTTATTAAACGTCTTGTTGCCAATTCTAGAGATCAGCATTGCTAACTCATTTACATTGGTAAGAGCTTAAATAAATATATAGTTATTGTTGGGCTTTGAGAAAGGATATTAGGTTACATACCTAGGGAGCTAAAGGCAACATAAAGAAGCATTTATGTCTGTTTTCCTATGGCATGGGGTTTTGATTCCAAAGAACTCCTGCACTTGTTATTTATCCAAGCATTTCTCCAATATCACAATACCAACTGGTTATTCGTTCTGTGTATCTTTGATTCTTTCACTATTAAATGCATAATAAGTCTTTTAAGATGTTTCAAGATAAACCTGATATCTTCAGGTAGCTGAATGGTTACTCAGCAACTGAAGGTTGGTTTTCTCTGTATTTCCATCTCCATGTCCACAGATAGACACAGAGGGAGAAATCTCCAACCAAGAAAGGGTGGTGGAGCCTTTTCAGTTCATGAAATTAGGAAATACTCTTTGTTGTAGATATTGATTTTAACCTATTGATTATAACTACAAAATTGACTGTAACTACAAATAGTATTTATAATGTATGAAGTACAAGTTCTAAATGGACTATAGGGAAATTGCTGAACAGAATCTTACCATGAGGCTCATAGGTTTTGGCTTGATTCTTTCTGAATCTACCATTTTTATTTATCTGAAGTTGCTTTACCTTGAGTGGGATTGAGCTGGGCAAGCTTAAGACATTATCTGGCACTGTAATTTAAAATTCATTGAAATTCTTTGTTTTCTTAAATTGTTTCCAGAAATAACTTCAGAGGCCATTAGGTAAAATCAACAAGAATATTCAACAAAGGAAAAATTGCCAGTATTAAAAGCCCCAAATTCTTATAGCTGGATTTGGTGATGGGGTGGGGTAAGAGGGGAGATTTCATACACACACACACACACACACACACACACACACACACACACACACTGCATATTTGAAAATACTTCAGTGATTTGTCATTGCTATCAAATAACAGAAAACAGCTGCATTTAGTAAAGTGACAACTGGACTGCGATTGTAACCCTAGCTTTCCACTTGATACTTGGCTGGGGGGAGGGGAACCTTCCACCACATAAGGTACGAAACTATGAGGAGCACCACGATTAGGAAACCCGTGAAGCCATGAAATCAAGATCTCATCAGTTCATCATCTCGCAGTCTCTCCTTCGGCCCCTTCTCTCATCCTCTTCTCCAGGTAACGTCGATAAGTCTCTACACAGGGCAACCAGCCTATCGCTTAGTAGGTACTCATATTTGGTTAAGAAAATACATAAGTGATCATTTAAAATGTCCGTTTCTAACATCTCTAGGAAGCTTAACAGTTTTAAGCTTAATATGAAGGCGGCTGGAGCGGAGACGTCATTGGCAGAAGCACACAAGCTGAGGCTCCTTCCCTGTGCGCAGAGGGTGAGGCTGACTCGGGTAGCCGAGGGTCTAGAGCTTGGTCCCCTCTCCTCCCCCACTGCTCCAGCCTGCTGCTCTCTAACCATGCTTCAGCCAGCTTCATACCCTCCTTCTACCTCCTGGTACTAGAAAACACAACACGCATCCTGGCATCCCAATGGCCAGACCAGAATTTCCAGGGAGGATTCTGAAGGCCAGTCCTCTGGGACACACCATCCTCTGGACACAGCAGGACTGCCCCGCAGTGAACAGAAGAAAGTCCCCCACCACTGATGCTGTCTCCCGGCAACCGGGAGTGCTACCTAAGGTCCACTCACTTGCATGGGTCAGAAAACTATCTTAAAGCAGTTGCAGCCAATTAGAGAACTGATTGGGTAACAGATCTAAGGATGTACAGAACACCTAAGCCTCAGGAAAGACAGGGGTGCATTCAGGCTGCCAAAGTCCAAGGCTTACAAGTTTCCAAGACTCTTTCCATTTTCATCACATCTGTTTTCACAGCAGCTGAAGTCTCTTTCATGGCAAACCATTCCGTCCTTGTCATGGCAATCATGGAAACACAGAGAAAGCCTCTCCCGGGGAAAACCACCACGGTAACTTCTAACAACTCCCACAGAGGTCAACACTGTTGAAACTCCTAACATCATGGATTCATTGTGCTTCTTTTTAAACTTTGTTTACGTGGAAATCATATAGGATGTCCTCTTTATGTCTGCTTCTTCCACTTACTATTACACTTTAGGGATTCAAAATGGTTTATACTATTTAGTTCAGTTCAGTTGCTCAGTCATGTCCGACTCTTTGTCCATCACCAACTCCTGGAGTTTACCCAAACTCATGTCTATTGAGTCAATGATGCCAACCAACCATCTCATCCTCTGTTGTCCTCTTCTCCTGCCCTCAATCTTTCCCAGCATCAGGGTCTTTTCAAATGAGTCAGTTCTTCCCATGAGGTGGCCAAAGTATTGGATTTTCATCTTCAGCATCAGTCCTTTCAGTGAATACCCAGGACTGATCTCCTCTAGGATGGACTGGTTGGATCTCCTTGCAGTCCAAGGTACTCTCAAGAGTCTTCTCCAACACCACAGTTACTTGTCTAAATATAAAAATATTCTTTCCTTTGTTCTATTGTTGATGAAAATTTGGAATTGTTTCCCATTTAGGACAAACAACACTTTGATGAACTTCCCTCGGGGGAAATAACACACAGGAAGACATTTCATTGGATCCATGCCTAGGTGTGAAATTCCAGGTGAAGTGTGTTTGCCTTTATTGGTCAGTACCAACTGGCTTTCTAAGGTGGTTTTATCAGTCTACACTCTTCCCAACAGTGAACAAGAATTTCAGTTCCTTCACATCCCTATATACTACTTTTGGTGTTTTCAGGTTTTGATTTGTTTGTTTGCTAATTCTGGTAGGTATGTAGTGTTATCTGACTGAAGCCTGAATTGTGTTAGGTCATGGTTAATGAATGGAGAAGGAAATGGCAACCCACTCCAGTACCCTTGCCTGAAAAGTCCCATGGACAGAGGAGCCTGGTAGGCTACAGTCCATGGGGTCACAAAGAGTTGGACACGACTGAGCGACAGCAACAGCAAATGTTTAATGAGAGGTCTTCTCTTTAATGTGTTTACTAGCTGACAGAGTCCTTATTTTGCTAAATGTCTGCTAAATTTCCTGTGCCTCACATTACTAATTCTAATTGTCCATCTTTTCGTTCTTTCTTTTTTTTTTGCTCCGTAAGAGTTATTTATACATTCTGGATACAAGCTTTTATTCCATTATGTGTATTGCTAAATCTCATGCTGTATGACTTGCAAGCTTACTCAGTTAATTAATTCTTTTGATTAATACATTTTTATTTTAATGAAACTGAAGTTATTAATCTTTTGCATTATGCCAGTATTTTACTTTCTATTCAAGGATTTTTTTTGCTTACTCCATGGGTACAAAAATATTTTCCTATGGCATTGTCTCAACGTTTTATTGTTTTACCATCCTCATGTGGATTTATAATCCACCTGGAATTGGCTTTTTTATACAGTGCAATATATAGTGCACTGATTTTATATACACTATGGTTAGGGTCAAGAACAACTTATTTTTCTTGCCAGGATCAACTCACCTAATTGCATTTATTGAAATCACCATTCTTTCCCTATTGCATAGCAAATCATGAATCAACGAGTCTGTACATATAGTTCTATATCTGAAATAAGCATTGTTCTCTTAGTCTGTCATCTGTTCTTGCATCAGTATCATACTGGCTTAAGTCATTCACTTCGCGTGCTCAGTCGCTTCAATCATGTCTGACTCTTTTCGACCCTGTGGATTGCAGCCGGCCAGGCTTCTCTATCCACGGGATTCTCCAGGTGAGAATACTGGAGTGGGTCGTCATGTCCTCCTCCAGGGGATCTTCCCAACTTAGAGATCAAACCTAAGTCTCCTGTGTCTCCTGCACTACAAGCAGATTCTTGACAGCTGAGCCACTGGGGAAGCCCCAAGTCGTTCACTTTAAGACTTTGAATTTGTTAGTGTCCATCTTCCAATTTTGCATTTTTTTCAAGATTTTTCTTGGCTATTTGGAGCCCTTCTGCAGTATTCAATAAACTTTTGAAAGCTCTTGTTATTTTCCACCAAAGAAATAAGAAAAACTCTGCTAGAATCTAGACAGTTTCTGCTAAATCTATATATGAATGTTAGAGATAATTGATGTCTTTACAATATTGACATTTTTCATCCAAGAACATAGCTTAGCATTCCATTTCTAAACTCCAGAAAAGAAATTTCTGTATTAGATTTATTCTGAGAAGTTTGATTTTACGCTATTATAAATTATCCTTTTAAACTTCATTTCTACTTGTTTTCTTCTGGTCGAAAAATACAACCTACTTTTACACTGAATCTATATAAAGAGGCTTTATTAAATTTGTTAATTCTAATAGATTGTCTGCAAGTTATTTTGAATTTTCTACCACAACAATTTTAATGAAGGATTAAATCCATTTGACAAATACATTATGTTTGAAAAATTCTATTTTTTTCTGAAAACATGCTGAACTAAGAAAACTACAATTCATCTCACTGTATCACCTACATTTCCTAACTTTATTTAGCTAAATGAGTTTATTTTTTAAAATAATGTTTGTTGTTTTTATCCATTCACTTATTTTCCTTATTATTACATAAAGGGTGTGTGGCCTTCAATTTAAGGATTTAAAGCTATGTAAGTAATATGTAGTCATTTTTTCTGTCCAAACTGCCAATCTTTATTTTTAAATTGGAGAATTTAGGCCATTTACATTTACTGATATATTTGCGTTTATGTCTCACATTTTACTATTTGTTTCATATTTTTTCCCATGTTCTTTCCTTTTATTCTTTCTTTTTATCTTTTTTGGGATTAATTGGAAATTTTTTGCCAATATTGATTTGCATTATTTTTACCATTTGTGTTGATTACCACAGAGATTAAAATCTGATTTTTTAATTTATTTTAAGACAATATAATTAGTAATTTTACTAAAGTATACCTAGCTATAACTTACTTTATTATAACAGATACTGCATGCATATTGGTTATAATATACTAATGTGTAATAGTTACTTTGCTTCCCATACACTCTTTATTCCACAGAATTTTTAAAAATTACATATAACTTCTTCTCACCCTTATGTTACTATGCATCTTAGTTTTTACATACTTTAAATCATGGTAGATGATAGGTGATTGTTGTTTCATATTCAGTGTGTGTTTGTATTTTCTCATATGTTTACATGTTCATTTCTCTTCATTCCTTTTTGCATTTTCATGTTTCCATCCAAAGACTTTTTATCTTTATGAATGTTCTCATTTTAGTTTAAGGCAGTTCTAGATGAGAATTATTTTCATTTTTGCTCACTACAACCCATATCCTTTTTCCTTTTCTCTTTCTATTTTACACCCACCTTTTAGTCTTGAAAATGTTTGCTGGTTTATTTTCCAGTTCACCCAGTCTTTCTTCTGCTCTGCCTCCACTGTTAGAGACCCTGTCTTTTAACTTCTGAATTCCAATTTTGCTGGAATTCCAATTTTTCAATTCTAGGGTTTTTATAATCATTTTGTGAATTCTACATCATGGTTGTTTAAGGTCTGTTTATCATACTTTCATTAATTGGGTTATTTGTAATTCTAATACTTTTTTTTTTTTTTACTCTTTTCTGCTTGGTTCTGCTTTTTTGGTGTGATTGTTAATTTTTTATTGAGAGTTAGATTTTACCTATGGAAGACTGTTCTCTTCCTCCAGAAATGTTACAATATACCCTCTGGTGGTGAGATTCAGTCAAGGCACATCATTTTTATCAAAGTTAGGGCTAAGATGACCGAACTGGGCTGGAAGTTATGCTGGCGCCGTCTTGGTCCTTCACTCATTCCTAGAACCTCGCTCTCCAGCTGGCCCACCCGAGGCCTGGGATATCTAACAGAGAACTCTTTCTCCTTTATCATGCTTGAATAACATTTTTTGATCTCCCAACAATTTCAGAAAATTCTATTACTTTTTTCAGTGGCTTTCTGCTGAGCTTTTCTTCTCAAGAATTCCATAAACATCTCTAGGCAAAAAACATAAACTATAATACATTTCCCAGTCCTTCATCTCACCCAGAATTGAGCTTCTCAATTCCAGCTGTTTTGAAGTCACAAACTCCAGATTCTTTGTCTCCAGTCCTAAGAAGCTGCCAGACATTCTGCTGGTACCTCTTATAAGCATTTCTCTGCCTGCAACTTTGGTTCTGACCTCTGGACAAACTGAAAAAAGCTCAGAAAACAATGACTTTTGGGAAGGTCTCATGTATCTCTAAGGTCTTCTCTCTGGGACCTTGATCCTTCAATCTCTCATCACCCTGACAGCTCTCCAGTGCATTCAAATGGTTTAATGTAGTTTCCCTGCTTGTTCTCAAGTTGACATGTTGATCTGCTTCAAGTTACTTCAAAATAAATGGAAGCACAAATGTCAAGGCATATTTGATAAATAAAAATGTGTGCTTCTTGCATTCATTACTGTTGTTAATAGGTTCCTGTTATTTTTAATTCCAGAGAAATTAAGCTTCTACACCATTTCACTAGACGAGAGTAAGTGGCAATCTGGTGATTGGAAATTTACTCTCTAAATCACCCAAAAGTGTTGGTTAGAGTCAATCAGCAGCAAGACATGTTCATCTTTTACAGACATTGTATGTTTGAAGTTAGACACTAAGGCACTTGGCTGATCTCAAATGTTACAGCTTCCTGTGATCAGTCCCTAGGACTGCTATGAAAACGAAAGCTCAACTTTGTTTTTTTTTGTTTTTCAAGTGGTAAATTTTGGACCATTTATAAAAGCCAGATGTGTAATCCTCGCACATCTCAAATACATTTTTGCCATTTTTATCAATATGAAATATGCAGTTTTCAATCAAAATATACTAATCTCACACTTCTCAATTTATCTAGATTTAAAGCTTTATATTCTTTACAGACATATGGAAGAAACTTCGTGCCCTTTATTTCACATGCCAAAAGACTTCTAGGTATAAAAATAGTTTCATTCCATCAGTGATGAACATATAAAATCTATAAATAGGAAACTATTTTCCATGTTATATTTTACCTAACGTGTTCACATAGTATTAAATGTTTCTCTTTAGTATGTCTGGTCTTATGATTTTGAGAATTTGTGCAAACATCATATATCAAAGATCCAATATTTTGTCCACCTGAAGGGAAGAGCCAACCCATTGGAAAAGACCCTGATGCTGGGAAAGATTGAGGGCAGGAGGAGAAGGGGACAACAGAGGATGAGATGGGTGGATGGCATCACCGACTCAATGGACATGAGTTTGAGCAAACTCCGGGAGATGGTGATGGACAGGGAGGCCTGGTGTACTGCAGACCATGGGGTTGCAAAGAGTCAGATATGACTAAGTAACTGAACAGCGACAATCACTGGATGAATTCGGGTGCTTGAAGCTCTATGATGAGGCTCCCGTGTAACACAGCTGGCTTAGTAAAATGTGGTTTTAGTATGAAACAGGGTAAGTCAAAATCTAGGGTGAGAGAAGGGCTGAGCCTGCTTTGCTCAGCTGTGGTCAGGACTCACCCTGACTTTGGTGTCCTGTTCAGTCCTCATTCATTCAGGGAACATCAGTGACAAGATAGAATACAGAGTCCTTAGGACAGTGAATGACTCTTAAACCGTGTTTGTGTGGAAGGGTTCACAGGGCCAAAAGGAAGATACCTGTTTCTCACTCATCTCACTTCCTTTTTTTAAATCGGGGTACAGCTGCTCTACAATATTGTGTTAGTTTCTGACATACACTGAAGTGAATCAGCTACGTCATTTGCAGAGACGTGGATGGACCTAGAGACTCTCACACAGAGTGAAGTAAGTTAGAAAGAGAAAAACAAACATCGTGTATTAATGCATATATACGGAATCTAGAAAAATGATTCAGATGAACCTACCTGCAGGGCAGGAAGAGAAACACAGACGGAGAGAACGGATGCATGGACACTGGGGAGAGCAGTGGTGGGTGAACTGGGACACTCGGATTGGCACATAATCTCACTCCTGACTGTCTTCAGATCATCTTGCTTGAGGATACCCACCTCCATCCACGGAGATGAACATTTGCCACTCGTGGTTGAGCTGAGACTATTCCGGCAGGATTCTTATCACATCATCTCTCCTAATTTCTCCCACAAAAGAAGATCCTCTTTGACCACCCACATTTCTATATATTTAGAATGTAGCTGTGTGACCTTGGTAAGTTACTTAACCTTCTTCTGCCTCTATTTCTTTATTTGTAAAATGGCATAAATAATGGTACCTACAGCACAGGATAGCTACAAGCATTAAATAAGTTATTATTTATAAAGTGTTTAAAGCTGCGTCTGGCACAGAGTAAACACATACTGCATGTGTGTTTGCTGAAGAAACTGTATTTAACATCAACAAGTAAAAGTCAATGAAGCTTTTCTGTAAACGAATTATTAAGCAGCCATCAAGTGCCCCGTAGTCTCCCAGTGTGCCTCATCATTTTCTTCGAGACATAGCAACTGAGAACTGGTTTCATCGAGGTAGTTACTAAATGCAGCAACACGAAGGAAAATTTTCTGAGAAGCATTTTCCTGGCTGAGCTTAAAGGTCTGCCTCTCAAACACTTCTGTTTTGGAGATACGACATTTTATAGCATGAATGGAAAAAACTGCCTGGAAGCTATAGTGTTTTTTTTTCTTTTTTACATAACACCCACTATTTGTACTTTACATTTCATAGTTTACAGAATGTTTGTTTTAAATAGTAATGGGGTTGCAAAAAGCCTGCCTGGTGTGCACCGTGCTCTGGGAATCACAGAACCTGAGAAAATCGGCGGTCTGTTGGTGTTTTTTCTTGGCTTCTGCTTTGCACACTTAGTTGAAGGGCTGTCAAAGTTGGCACAACTTAAATGTCATTTTTTAAATAACTGAGGATCTAGAGGCAGCTGAGGTTGTGTGCGCGCGCGTGTGCACGTATGCAAGTGTGTGCTAAAGATGCAAGAGTTTAGCAAATATCTTCATTTGATTGAATATGAAAATTAACTTAGACTTCACTTAAAATAAGTCGCTTTTCTCACCCTCCTGTAGGACTGTTTCCACTGAGTTCAATCAAGGTGACACTAAGGAGCGGATTTTGCCAGGTAAGAGTGACATCACATGAGGACCATCCCGGGTCGGAGCCCCGCCTCTCCTTCATCCTTCCCCAACCCCCACCTTTTGTCCTTTGCTACAACCTGAAATCTGTCCTTATTCCTCTTGGGAGGTCCATTTACGTGGAAGGCACATCTGGCCTAATTAGGCTGACAGGTGCTCCAGGTATGTTGGATGGAGTCCAGACATCACATGCACTGCCATGAACTTGGCAGTTTACCTTTTCATAAGCTCATCTTCAGGCTGCCAGTGAACTCGAGAGATGCATGTTTATTATTTGTTAATACATGTTCACTTTCTGCCTTGCTACCTACACCGTCATCAGAGACCACACTGCAAAGCTAAGGACAGCGCTCTCATGCAAACTGGAAAACAGTAAGGGCTCAGCTACCCAACCCTGTGAAAACTGGGCTGAAAAGCATTACAGTAAGTGGTCCACAGTGGCTATGCAGAAAAGGTTGAGGAAGCAATCCCACTTTCCGGACTCATGTTAGCCTCTACAAAAACTTTAGAATTGATGCTTTCAAATTGTGGTGCTGGAGAAGACTCTTGAGAGTCCCCTGGACAGCAAGGAGATCAAAGCAGTCAATCCTCAAGGAAATCAGTCCTGAATATTCATTGGAGGGACTGATGCTGAAGCCGAAACTCCAATACTTTGGCCACCTGATGCAAAGAATAAGTTCACTGGAAAAGACCCTGACGCTGGAAAAGATTGAGGGCAGGAGAAGAAGGGGGTGACAGAGGGTGAGATGGTTGGATGGCATCACCGACTCAGTGGACATGAGTTTGAACAAACTCCAGGAGATAGTGAAGGACAGGGAAGCCTGACATGCTGCAGTCCATGGGGTCTCAAAAAGTCAGACAGGACTTGGTGAATGAACAACAACAGACAGTAAAAGTGACTACAGTTCCTGCTGCTCTGGCCCACCCAGCAGAGGAGGGGGTCCTCAGATGCCCCACGCCCACCTGTTTCTCATCTGCTTTCCTGTTCCTCCAGCAAAAGGGTGACCAAAAGCTTAGCTCATGCAGAAGGATGGATCGGGTTATTATGAATCCCCGAGCCTATGTTTTAAACCGCCTGCATTAAATGCCTTTGTAGTTGGTTTCATCAATTCACATGTAGTTTTCTTTCAGGAGAGTTCCATGCAGAAAAGCTGAGAATAAGGACTGTTTTTAGCTGCTTTTGCCCAAGCCTGAGACAGACTCATGAAGGCAAGACAATTCCAGGAGTCACTTCCAAGGGAAGGTGGCTGGCATCTCCCCACCACCCTCTCCAGAGAAGAAGTGAAGTGAAGTGAAAGTCGCTCAGTCATGTCCGACTCTTTGCAACCCCATGGACTATACAGTACATGGAAATCTCCAGGCCAGAATCCTGGAGTGGGTAGCCTTTCCCTTCTCCAGGGGATCTTCCCAAACCAGGGATAGAACCAAGGTCTCCTGCATTACAGGTGGATTCTTTACCAGCTGAGCCACAAGGGAAGCCCAAGAATACTGGAGTGGGTAGCCTATCCCTTTTCCAGCAGATCTTCCCAACCAAGGAATCGAACTGGGAAAGAAGAATGTTTTATTTAACACACTACTGTTAGCCTTCTTGGAGGTTCAGCTAACAGAATAGTTGATTCTATTGGGGGAAGGGATTTCTTTTTCCCAAGGAGCTGCATCGCTGTCCCAACTGGAGACAAAGGGAGTCTTTCAAAACTGAAACTTCCTTGTATTTTCCAAGAACATCATCTTCCTTCGGCTGATATTTTCAATCATGATGATTCAATTGTCTTTTTTCTTCCCTTATAATTCACCTTGACTCTGACTGGTCCCCAGAAGTGCAGGAGACACCAAGTTCCTAATGCCACACCTCCTCCAGGAATTTAACATTGAAATGTACTTTTCTTACAACATAGGTCCCACCATCCCACCACAGATTTAAGAAGTGCACCAGCAATTAGCTATCATGCATGTTTTGATCCATTTCCTAAAACAGATGAACAAAAAATTTGCAGTTGAACAAACAAAAAATCATCTTTCCATTTGATGACAGTAAAATATGTGATTCTTGATCAAACACTATCCAAATAAGTGATTTTTTTTAACTTTTTCAAACCTGTGTACAAGTCAGGTTAAATGTCTATTTGTGTTTATATAAATACTAATTCAGTTCAGTTGCTTAGTCGTGTCCAACTCTTTGCAACCCCATGGACTGCAGCACTCCAGGCTTCCCTGTCCATCACCAACTCCTGGAGCTTGCTCAAGCTCATGTCCATCGAGTCGGTAATGCCATCCAACCATCTCATCTTCTGTCGTCCCCTTCTCCTCACACCTTCAATCTTTGCCAGCATCAGTCTTTTTCTAATGAGTCAGTTCTTCGCATCAGGTGGCCAAAGTATTGGAGCTTCAGCTTCGGCATCAGTCCTTCCAATGAATATTCAGGGCTGATTTCCTTTAAGATTGACTGGTTTGTCTCATGCATCAAACCTGGACTGGTGATCTATTTCACATATGATAATATACATGTTTCAATGCTATTCTCTCTCAAATCATCCCACCCTTGCCTTCTCCCACAGAGTTCAAAAGTCTGTTCTTTTTCTCTGTATCTCTTTTGCTGTCTCGTATATAGGGTCATTGTCACCATCTTTCTAAATTCCATATATATGTGTTAATATACTGTATTGGTGTTTTTCTTTCTGACTTACTTCACTCTGTATAATAGGCTCCAACTTCATTCACCTCATTTGAACTAATTCAAAAGCATTCTTTTTAATAGCTGAGTAATATTCCATTGTATATAAAGTAATTAGCCTCTAATTAAAATAAATAAATTAATTTTTAAAAAAAGAAAACAACAACAACAAAAAGACTGACTGGTTTTATCTCTTTGCAGTCCCAGATACCCTGAAGAGTCTTCTTCAATACCACAGTTCAAAAGTATCAATTCTACCATGCTCATCTTCCTTTATGGTCCAATTCTCACATCCATATCTGACTACTGGAATACATAAATACTAATAACAATACAGTAAAATTGTATGATCTAATCAGACACCGTGCCATGAATATTAGTCATAGGCCAGGCACTATGCATTTCTACCCACTGTAAATCATTCAATGGAGCAGCAGGCTTGTTTATAACAACCCCTCACCCTTGACAACTGTGGTGCTGCCTTCTCCCTCCCTATTAATTAATCTGTGTGACAGAGGACAACACCATCCATGGGACCAGAAAAACCTTATGTTCCCTGAGCTTCTGGGTGTCCACTTGGCTGTCCCGGTAGATTCTTTTTCCTCGTTGACTAAATGAGATAAACACAGGCTACTTTGTGAGTCCCATTGAATCAGGAGGGCTAATCCAGCACCTGGCAGAGGCTGGTGAAGATGATGACCAAGCTGCTAACACCTCCCTGGCCACTTGGTCCTCCTAGCCCAGGAGCGGAGCTTCCAAAACCACAGTACTGGACGGGGACGTGGGCAAGCAGCATGGTTCTCAGTGTCCTGTGTGTATGAAATAAACCCTGGTCTCCAACATGGGAAACCATCTTCCTATCAAAGCTTACATCAGTATTCTTCGTTTACAACTTTCTTAGGTCAATATACAGATTATACAGGCTTTGTTGTCACTGGTAGCTCAGATGATAAAGAGACTGCCTGCAATGCAGGAGACCCCAGTATGAACCATGGGGCAGAAAGATCCCCTGGAGAAAGGAATGGCAACCAACTCCAGTATTCTTGCCTAAAGCATTCCAAGGACAGACCATGGGGTTGCAAAAGAATCAGACGCAACTGAGTGACTAACACTTTCTAACTTTCTTTTCTTTTGTCCTCATTGTACCCTGTGTAAACCGCACACAACAGAAAGAGCTCTAACTAAATGTTTAAATAACCAGGATTTTTTATAAAGATCATATTCAGGGCTTCCCTGGGGGCTTGGGGGTAAAGAATCCACCTGCCAATGCAGGAGACATGGATTTGATCCCTGATCTGGGAAAATTCCACATGCCTCGGAGCCACTAAGCCCGTGCACCACAACTATGAGCCTGTGCTCTAGAGCCTGGGAGTTGCAACTACTGAGCCCACGTGCTGCAACTATTTAAGCCTGCACACCCTAGAGCCCGTGCTCCGCAGCAAGAGAAGGCACGGCAATGAGAAGCCCGAGAACCACAACTAGAGAAAAGCCCATGCAGCAACTAAGACCCAGCACAGCCAAAAATAAATAGATAAATTTTAAACAGCTCATATCCAAATTTCATGAGCTGTGAGATTTGGGGAAAATCACTTCAATTTCCTGAGTCATTCTACTGATTTTCTAAAATGAAATCACAGTAACACCCACAATTCAGAGTGGCTGCAAAGGCCCCTGAGGACACACATCTCCGGAGCTTTGCAAGCCCTCAAGTCTAGGACCCGAGGCCAGAGAGCTGGGCGCCTCTGCCTGGTGGGCCGAGGGAAAGCCTGGGGACACAGGCCCCAAGGTGCTTGCAGCCTTCAGAGGCTGTGGCCGGAAGGCAGACAAGTGGGCTCGAATTTTGAAATGTCATTCATTCAGAGAGCTGAATCCAAGAGGCAGGGAGGACTCTAAGAGGCTTTTAAGCTGTTTTACTAAAAAGGCAGGGAGGCAGCTGAACCACGGTGGTCCTGATACTGAGAAGGTGCTGAGATGGGCATAGTGAGAAGCGACCTGTTTCAGACACTGGCAGCTTAGTCCAGTGCATTTTTCATAGTGTAAATAGTGTGAACTTGGGAAGACAGAGTGAGAAACAAGTTTGGGAGGAAAACGCAAGGGGGTACCAACCTTTCTCATAGAGGATCTCTGAGCTCAGGGGCCATGTCCTGCTCAGTGCTCTGGATCCCGAAACCTGCAGATCTTGTAGCTGATAAGTGTTGAGCAAACAAAGATTGAAAAGTTGCCTGAAGACCCTAAAATCACCCCATTTTGTCAACTGCGTAACAGCGGTGGTCTGATTAAATGCCACTCTCTCCGTAATTCTTGGCCCTTGTATAACTGGGATGTGACGTTTTGCTCTCAAAATGTGTATTAAAAACATACAGTACAGAATGGAAAAAAAAGAGAAAAATCTCTCTTCTCTCTCTCGCCTTTGTCCCCTAAGTTCTTGAGAATTGTTGTTTAGCTTCTCATTTGTGTCCAACTCTTTGTGACCCTATGGACTGTGGCCCACCAGGCTCCCCTGTTCATGGGATTCTCCAAGCAAGAATACTGGAGTGGGTTGCCATTTTCTTTTCAAGATCTTTCTGACTCAGGGATCGAATCCGTGTCTCCTACGCTAGTAGGTGGATTGTCTACCACTGAGCCACTCGGGAAGTGCAGTTGTGGTTGAAAAAAAAAAAATCCTCTAAGATGAAAACTGCTACTTTCAGTATTTCACATTTGGAGGTATTTTCCTTGATTTTTAAAAATATTGCTGTAGGCACCTGTCCACACCCCACTCCCAGTCAGTCTTCTAACCAACTGCACTGCCTGCACCACCCCAACACAGAGTGTCCAGGGCTGGGTGGACATGCATATTCATTTCCACCCCTTGGACCAGTCGGGTGATTTATCTCTTGCATCCTGCATCTCCTTATTGGGTTTATAAGTTATGTGATCATTCATTCTCTGTGTCAATTTCCTGTTTTCATTTTGCAAATTCAGTGCCATGCATCCACTTCTATTAATTCGGCACCCGCATGAAACTGAGATTTACTGTGTGGTCTGACATCTCTAGTTCAATTAAAATAAAACAGCAGACCCACAGCTCTCTCCCCAGTACCCGAACTGTGTGGTTGTTCTTTGTGTCAAGCTGAGTCATTTCCTTAAAGCATGGGCCACAGTTTTCTTCATCAGTAAAGTGGGAATCACAGCTGCAGTGTTTGCTTCTCATAAAGATGTTATAAAACTCCTAAAGTAAAAATAATTGTCATTGGCTTTTCTGCTTCAAAAAATTGCTTTCTTATAAAACTCGGGGTCATCTGAGTGATAAAGATGTCCTACTGACCCACGGGCTTCCCAGGTGGCGCTAGTGGTAAAGAACCCACCTGCCCATGCAGGAGACTTGAGTTCAGTCCCTGGTTTGGGAAGGTCCCCTGGAGGAGGAAATGGCAACCCACTCCAGTATTCTTGCCTAGAGAATCCATGGACAGAGGAGCCTGGAGGAGGCTTTGCTCCATGGGGTTGCAAAGAGTCAAACAGGACTGATGCGATAGTACACATGCACCCTCTCAGAAGAAAATGAAATGTACAACTTGAACCATGGAAAGGGCTATTTTAAAAAATGTTTACAACTGATATCATTAGTCAGGTAAACACGATCTAAGCCTGATGCATATATTTTAAATGTGTAATAGTGCTACCATAACCGCTGATGAAAGATAACTTTGTTCTGGTTTATACAAACAAGTTTATACACCTTGAGTACTTCTTGCAGGTTTTATTATGAAAATATTTTCTCCCTTGAATAAGGGATTAGTTGTCAGAAATCCGATATGTTCAGCTAGAGGAGGAATCTTCGTTTTCTGATGGAGGTGGATTTTCTGCTCAAGATCAGTCATAACTTGTTCCTATCCAAACACACAGGAAGGGCTAAGGCACATTCTTCCCTAATGTTGCAGGGAAGCCAGTCCAAAATTTAAAGATGAATTGCCTCATTGTTCTGCTAACATACCGTAATTAACTGCACCTCTCAGTTTAAATTACTAATTGGAGGATTCCTATCAAAGAGTGGAACTACTCCTTCTGTAGAGAATAATCATTTCCAAACAGGTTTCTGGGTTTCCCAGGTGGCACTAATGGTAAACAACTTGCCTGCCAATGCAGGAGTCCCGGGTTCAATCCCTGAGTTAGGAAGATGCCCTGGAGGAGGTCATGGGAACCCACTCCAGTATTCTTGCCTGGGAAGTCCCTGGGATAGAGGAGTCTGGTGGGTTGCAGTCCACGGGGTCACAAGAAGAGTCAGACATGACTAAGCGATGAAATAACAACAAAGATTATCTGAAGCAGCATCAAAAGGATGTTGATGTGGGAACAGGAGTTACCAGCACAAAGCTCCAGGGGCCTCTTTTGCTTGAAGGGCAGGACCCGGCACATCACTGGGGCAACTGATGACCACAGCATCCCGAGGCCACAGGATCGTGAGCTACGCTCAGAATGATGTGCAGTAAACCTCCCAGAGGTGCATGTCCTGTTTCATTTTGAACTCATGTCCTCTCAGGGCCAAGTTCACTACCAAAATATCATCACCCTGCATTTCTGTAGCTAAACTTTAACATGGGTAGCATATTGTGTTTCATACTGATGATGTCAGGACCCTGTCCCTCTCATATTTATTTATAGGTCATTACCAGATCTATCTTTGGAGAAGGAAATGGAGAAACACTCCAGTATTCTTACCTGGAAAATCCCTTGAACAGAGGAACCTGGTGGGCTACAGTCTATGGGGTCACAAGGAGTCGGACATGACTGAGCAACTAACACACACACACACACACACACATCAGATCTGTCTTATTATCTCAGTTCCTATTTTGGACCAAAGTGGCTCATCTCAGATACATTAATCCTTTTGTTCAGTGAATGTCCTTTATATTTAATAACTGAATACATCAAGCTCCTTACAATAGCTATATTGAGCAAAAATACATAATATTTTAGCTAGTGTTTGTGCTGACTTGATCTCTTTGTAAAAGCGCAGAGAGAGGGACTTCCCTGGTGGTCCAGTGGTTAAGAATCCACCTTGCAAGGCAGGGGATGTGGGTTTGAACCCTGGTAAGGGAACTAAGATCCCATAGCCTGCAGACCAGCTAAGCCCACGTGCCACAACTAAAACCTGACACAGACAAATGAATAAACAATATTTTTTATAAAAGCGCAGCAAGGAAGTTGCACATATAAAGGGAAATTCAGAGGCTACATGTCACCTTAACAGAAAGAGCACTGTGGCTTGCATTTTCCGTTGTATCACACACACACACACAAGCCCACAGACTCCAGGGGAGGGGTTGAGTGGCCGGTGGAGACGGCGGTCCCCAGCGGCACTACCTCTCCCTGTGTGGACACAGTGGGCAGGTGTCATGATTGGACTTAACAGCTTGAGTTTGGAACTCTGAAGGGCAAGTCAAAGACAGGGAGGCAGTGAGGTGGAAGAAGAGGAGGTGGGGGAGAAGGGAGGTGGGGCTGTGTTGGAGAACCTGAGCCGCTGCCGGGAGCCACCCTCAGGGCTGGGGTCCGGGAGTCCAGACCCTCTCCCTCCAGTTCGGCCCCTAGGACCTGGGAGGGAGACACCACGGAGAAGGCACACACCACTCTATGGCTCCACCACTCTATCACTCCTTGAGGGGTTTGTCTGCTTTTTTGTTTGAATGACAATGGTCAGGGTTTCCTCCAGGACACAAAGTTGATACCAAGGAGAGGTAGCATGCCACTCTCCACCTGGCTCTCACTCAACATGTACATGGTTCCTGATGGAACACAGATGAAGTAGGAAAACATACCTCACCCACAGTATTTCGGCCCAATACTTTCTGAATTTAAGACGTTTCCAGAGTTGGGATACATAAACCACAAAGGTTACAAAAATTAAAGCAAAATTACCTGCCAAGGTATGGTACAAACCATGCAGTTTAAATTTCCTAAGAAGGTGGCTCAGATGGTAAAGTGTCTGCCTGCAATGCAGGAGACCCAGGTTCAATCCCTGAGTTGCGAAGATCCTCTGAAGAAGGAAATGGCAACCCACTCCAGTACTCTTGCCTGGAAAATTCCATGGATGGAGGAGCCTGGCAGGCTACAGTCCATGGGGTTGCAAAGAGTCGGACACAACTGAGTAAATTCACAAGAAATAAATGGCTTTCAACTGCATTGTTAGAAGACCTTTTATTCAGTATAAATACATCATAAAATCATGTATATGTATTAAGTGTCTGTCTTTTTCACTCCTTTGAAAACATATGGGTTTATCTAAAAGGAGAAGATAAACCTGAATTGTTACCCAAATATGTTTTAATTGCCAATTACTGCACTGAAAATAAAAATTTGCATTGGGCACTATAAAAAGTAATGCTTGTTAAGTAGTATTTATTCAAAGTAAATACTTTTTGATACACAGGTGGATTGTGACAAAATTCTGTCATCATGATTAAAATCTGCAGAAAACTAAGGAAGAGAAAAAGAGCCCTTTGGAAAAGATTCATCTATGGCATCCAGATCCTACTGTTATGCCCTTAGCTCCTTAACTTCTGTTTTCACTTGTACATGTGAAGAATTATCTTCTTGATGGCAAAGATGTGTGTTCCATGAAACTGATTAGATGCTTTTAACAAGAAGCCATTTTTGACCCATTCATTATTACCTTCACAACACTGAATGTTACATACAGGGTCCCTACCCAGTCATTTATACTCTGGTCACTCACAGTATCACCATTCATCATTACGCCATCTCAACATCATCAACCACCTCAGCATCACCATCTCAGCCTCATCAACCATTACAGCATCACCATCTTAGCATCACTGACCATCTCAGCACCACCAACCATCACAGCACCACCAGCTAATGCAGCGACCCAAACCAATACCCCCCACCAACCATCACAGATTACCATACCACTAGAACATCATCAGATCATCAGAACATCAGCATACCATCAAAAATTGTCTTGTAATCAACTCAGGGATGATATCTTAAGATAACTAAAAGAAGAAACATTTGTGGCACATTTCCTGGGAGTTCAGACTGATATAGATAACTGCTCTACAATTCTCTAAGAGGCTATAACAAAAAGTCTGGTCTGATACATAGATTCAGCTGATACCTTAACAAGAAGAATGGAATATATTAATATAAGAGGGAAACGTCAAGAAAGGATGTCAGAAATAATTAGAAAATATCACTGAGAAAAGGAAATGAGGTCTCAGAGCAGCTGAAATCACAATAAATGTTGATCATTTCCTAGTTTTACCAGCTTGAGTACCCCAACCACGCCTGTCTTTATAATCCAGACAACTTGCTGCTAATGCAGTCCCCAAGACACTGTGTGCATGTGTTTTAAGTCTCCATCCACTCAGAACCACCCTCCTTGAATTACTTCATTACCTGCCAAGGTTTCTCCCCACACTTGATCCAGCTATTGAAACTAACAGCCAGAAGGGTGAGTCTGTGACACTGCCCACTGTGTTCCTGAATCTCGAACAGAGCTTCAAGCCCCACCCAGATGTTCCACGGCTTCGTTTAGAGCCAACAGGTGCATCTTCCAGGATCTTGTCATTTTAACTATTGCTCCTCTTCAGAATTAGGTCTCCATCATTCATAAACTGTATTTGTCATTAGAAAACTGAGTAAGAAACAAACTAATCTACAGTTAAAGCTACAATACTGATTTTAACTCTAATAGCAGTTTATTTCCTATAGATAGAAATGGCAACCTACTCCGGTATTCTTGCCTGAAGAATTCCATGGACAGAGGAGCCTGGTGGGTTACAGTCCATGGGGTTGCAAAAAGAGTCAGACATTACTTAGCGACTAAGCACACACACAGGAGTTTATTTAAAGAAGTAAGACACTATCATCAAAATAAGAATGGCTTTAAATGTAAATGCTGCTGCTAAATGTAAATAAATTGTATTTAAATTGCTGGGAAATAAAAAATTAGTTATGCCATTAGCATATTAAACACATTCCTTGTATCCTTTTCTTTGAAATGTTGACTTCATTAGGAGAAATACTAGATTTGCTTTTTTAAAAAAAAAAAAAGCACAGTTCATTCTAAATCGGATTTCACATGGGTCAGAATGTCTCAGAGAGCAGGTAGGGGAAAGTCCGACAAAAGCATCATCCACACTACTCTCTGGGTTTCCTCCTTTGACGTATTCAGACATTTTCTCACACGTGTCTGCTCCATCATATGATGTTAAATACAAACCTACAGTCTGTGTGTAAACACGACTCCAAAGACGACCGCAGTGATCCTCTTTCCAGGTCAGAGATTTGGGCATTCCATGCCCTGTGTTTGTGCTCAGCTGAGCTGGGTCCCAACCCCTCATTCAGGCTCTGCCCCAGACCCCAGATCGGCCAGCGTGGAGAGTGGCCCCCGAGAGCACAGTGCTGCCCCACGCCCTCCCCTGTCCACACCACCTCGTTCTAACGTTACACAGTTACTCTATGTCCTGTCATCTTCCTTCTATTTGCACGGAAAGGCTTCCTCTCAGAAGGTGTCCCCTCTCCTCACTGGGTTCCCATAGACCAGTGTGGTACTCGAAACAGGGTACCATTTGTTCAACTGTCAGTGACTCATGGAAGGGAAGAACGGATTCACAGACGGCTCACGCCCGTCTCCTCGTCGGATGTCTTCACTCATCACAAAACTTCCATGACAACCCACTTCAAATAGCACACCCGAAAAACTGGGACTCCACACACTTAAAATAAGGTAATGGCGAGAATAAATTCCCCTAGAGTGAAATTAAGGGCCTGTCTCAAATGTTTTTTAAAAATACTACGATCGCTTGTGCAGTGTGGCTTATAAATCTGAACTGTCTACAGAAACGGAATCTAATTCAGCAAGTGAACAAATTTACTTGGCACCATCTTAGGATGAAAAACAAAATTATAAGTAAAAAGGAGAACCTGTTTGGATTTTGATACTCGTGTACTTTCTTATTAGATGGGATACTCAGTGTACTTTCCATAGTAGAAAATGTTATGTCCTGAATCCTTGACATGCCAATACACTTTCTGAGTTGAAAAATAAGATTTATATGTGAAGGCAGAAAATGTGTAAGACATTTTGAACACCTAAAATATTACAAATGAATGACACTAGTGTAAACAGAAAAGAAAGCAAAATGAGGCTGCTACTTGGGAAGATAAGGTCATTGAGCATCCTTGGGTATGATCACCCTGCTACTAAGTAACAAGAATGATACAGGTTAGGATAACTTGAATTGCCTTGGCACTTAAATACATTCGTGGGGGGTTACATGTGTTTATCTAATAACTAAAACTTCTCTGTTTAAATAGAAAATGGTCACAAACTATTTCTTTTTATCTTGGAAGGCAGAAAAATGGCATGTGAGAGCAGGCCCTGAAAACAGTCCCTGCATAAGTGAATAAACACCCTTATCTTCCCTGCGGTAATGGAAGTGCCAGGGGATCTCCTCGTGACACTGGAAATCATTCATCCAGTGTGCTCTTAAACCCACCATTGTTTCCTGATTTTTGATGGTTTTCCCTGAAAGTATTAGCTAATCTATCGGACTGATTCACAATGAGAAAATGAATTCATCACCTCTTCCCATCTCTCTCCAACCAGTTCTCCCTCTACAAATAAAACTACCTAAATATATGTAGTTAATGAGAACAGAGAGGAAAAGCTCAGACTCTGTATTTAAGAATGATTCTCGGGCCTGAGAAACTGTCCTAGTGCAGAGGAGCGTCAAAGGATAACATGATTCCATGTAGCGTTGGATCCTGGAGCAGGGCAGTTGGTAAAAACCAAGGAAATCAAAACAGTGAACTTCACTTAAGGACAGTGCATTGGTATTGGTTCATTTACTGTAACAAACACATCATTGTAATTAGCATCTTCTAAGATATTAAGAATGGGAAAGTGATCTTGTACAGGAACTCAAGACTATCTTCTCAACTCCTCTGTGGATTTGTCAATTCTAAAATTAAAATCATTAAGGAATGTTTTTTCCTATTGACTCAAATGGCTTCCCTCATAGCTCAGTTGGTAAAGAATCTGCCTGCAATGCAGGAGACCTGGGTTCAATTCCTGGGTAGGGAAGATCTCCTGGAGAAAGAAATGGCAGTCCACTCCAGGATTCTTGCCTGGAAAATCCTGTGGACAGAGGAGCCTGTCGGGCTACAGTCCATGGGGTTGCAAGAGTTAGACACGACTTAGCAACTACCACCACCACTGACTCGATGATTTTGGCCCAGATGAAATATTTTTAGGATATTTTGCTACAGTCAAAATTAGTCTAGAATTTTACAAACTCTCATTAATTAAGATCTAGGATGGAACTGCTGACAAATGTCTCCTTCCTTTGATTTTATAAAATAGTATATTTTCTATGCTTATGTTCATGCAAAGAATAAGGCATGGAGATGAAATGTGCTGGCCAAATTCACCAAAATGCTATGAAACATTTTGAGTTGCTAAACCTAAAATGATTATGAATGAAATTTAGCAATTACACAGAACAGTTTCTTCCAGGGGACCCTGCACTGTGGAAATGGCTCATTTTTAATAATATTCCATTGCATTCAATAGCTGACAATGGGAGGAAATCACTATATTAAAACTAAATGGCCGGGGGGGGGGGGGGGGGGCGGTCCATGACAGTGAGAAGTACACACCTTCACAAGGTCATAAATGGGCCAGGAGTTGCTTTTGGGGACACAATGCCCTAGAAATTGAACAATTACGGGAATCAAAAATGACCAGAGCATTTCTGAGTCATTTATCAAATGATTCTGCAAAATGATTCATTTCTAAAATCTTTCTCTCAGTTACTAACAAATACCTAACATAGCTATGGATGAAGAGGAAAACAGAATGTGCATATACACATATGGGATTTTTAATATTTTAGTCTCACAAAATTCATACAAGTGAGGGGCCTGCACTTTTCTTTTATTCAAGAAGTATGCTTTCCATATAATCTAATGAAATTATGTGTGCCTATATCCCTGTGTCTAGTCAAAGCTATGGCTTTTCCAGTAGTCATGTACGTGTGTGAGAGTTGGACCATAAAGAAGGCAGAGCACCAAGGAATTGATGGTTTCAAACTGTGGTGCTAGAGAAGACTTGAGAGTCCCTTGGACAGCAAGGAGATCAAACCAGTCCATCCTAAAGCAAATCAACCCTGAATATTCATTGGAAGGACTGATGCTGAAGCTGAAGCTCCAATACTTTGGCCACCTGATGCGAAGAGCCGACTCATTAGAAAAGACTCTGATGCTGGAAAAGATTGAAGGCAAAAGAAGGGGATGACAGAGGATGAGATGGTTGGATGGCATCACCAACTTGACGGACATGACTTTGACCAAACTCCAGGAGATACTGAAGGACAGGGAAGCCTGCCATGCTGCAGCCCATGGGGTCTGAGAGAGTCAGACACGACGTAGCAACTGAACAACAACATACCCCTTTGTGCATGTGTGTGTGCACATGTGTGTGTTTAGGAGCAGGTCACAAGTGCAGATTCACAGATACACCAAGAAAGCTCTGAACAAATGCATCAGGGACTGTGAGAGTCCATGCCCCCACCCTGCAGAGTCAGGTTATCATTTGGGGGCTGTCTGGATTTCTCACCCCCTCCCGGAGGGAGAAGAATTGTGTAGACTCTTCCTTGTGCTTAGATTTGTGGAAAGTAGCTCTAAAGTTTCCCTGAGAAAGCAGACAGTATATTTAATTCAACACATTAACACACATTATACATTTTGAAATGGATTGCTTTCCTTTGTGCTGTATCTGTGCTAATGGTGGGTTCCCGTCAGCGCCCTCCAGGGCAGCTGGCTCCGTGAAAAGTTTTCTGACACACAGGAGTCTCTGGAAACCCAGCCAGGAGACACGTGAGCCCATGCAGCCCACTCCACCTGACAGCCTGTTTGTAAGTGGAGACACCCAGAGGTCAAGATCAGCTCACCCCACATCGTGATTCCCAGAGCACAGAAGGAGGAGGGGATGGGGGGCAGGACATCTGTGGGAGGACACATTAATGAGAAGTTTCCCATGTGGAGATGAGGAACTAAATGTCCTGAATCCATTCCACTGGGGCTGCCTTTGGTGTAAAGGGGGGATTTGAACATGAAAGGAACGTGAGTTGTTCATTCCTGCAGGGTGTGCAGGGCCCAGATTCCAGCCCTTCATGACCCCCTCAAAACAGGACTCCAGACAGGAAAATGAAGCCCACTCAGGAGGGGCTGCTCTTCTGAGCACGCTCGATTTCTTACAAGAGGGTTTGAATAATCTATCCTCATCCCCATACATGCATGCTGAATTGCAACACCCCCACGCCTGTCTCTAGCATCTGCACATCAGCCTAGAGACCAGACCAGACTATTTCTGCAGTGCGGAGCCTGCCCTTGGATGATGGGTCACGTGTGTCAAATCCACACCAAAGACGTGACAAAGGGTGTTCGGACAGGCCAAGATGTGAAAGAACTACTGGAAAGCTACTGTAGTAGTAAAGCTACATGTAGAACTACATGTAGTTCTTGAAGGAAAGGAGAAAAGCAACCAGCAAGTTTCCATCCCCAGCAGAGAGAGAGTCCAGCAGAAAGCACTTCATTTCAATAAACCCTCTCAGGCTCCACTGAAATCTGGATCCGGTTTATTCCTAGAGATGGCCCAGAAAGGAGAAAAACAACCAGCAAGTTTCCATCCCCAGCAGAGAAAGAGAGTCCAGCAGAAAGCACTTCATTTCAATAAACCCTCTCAGGCTCCACTGAAATCTGGATCCGGTTTATTCATAGAGATGGCCTAGGTCGCCCCGCAGCAGGAGTGATTATGGTGGTGACTTCCCCCGCTTCTCACATCATGCAGATGGTAAATGACTACTAGCGCAAACAAATCACAGTTTGGCTTGTGCTCAGTCACTGCAGTCATGTCTGATTCTTTGCGACCCCATGGACTATAGCTTGACAGGTTCCTTTGTCCACAGGGTTTCCCAGGCAAGAATACTGGAGTGGGTTGCCATGTCCTCTTCCAGGGATCTTCCCGACCCAGGAATCAAACCCACGTCTCCTTCACTGCAGGTGGATTCTTTACCCACTGAGCCATCGGGGAAGCCCAAAGTTCCACATCTCTGTTAAGGAAGCACAAGGGTCTGGGCCCTGGGTTCTCCCTGGGCCCTGCCCACCCTGCCCACCTTCCCCAGACCCCGGCCTGCGTCTTCATGTCCTAATGGGACATAACAAATGAACTGAACTCCGAGGCCATGGGGCTCATGCTTACTCTCGTAATGATTTTAAAATGTGTGGCTGCATCTTGAGAAAGAACAGACCTTGACATAATATCCGTTATCAAGCAGCCGTAATTGACACAGAGACAGGCCGCGCTTTCCACTGGGTTGTAATGAATCTGCTGGGCTGACCCCAGAGCCTGCACTTCTGAGCGCCCTCGACTCTCGCCCCAATGCTCTGTCATCTGCTGCGGGGGAGATGAATTACAGATGAGGTACTAATGATGCGTTTCATCACCTGTTTACCTTCCGTGATCAGCGGCCCTCCTTTAATTTACCACAAAGACATTTTTTGAAGCTACTGTCAGTTCAGAGGGCCTCTTGTTTGAAGTGGTTATAAAATAACACATACCTGGGAAAACTTGGCTTCAAGGTTCTGGTACTAGAATTCTATAAGAAGGGAAGGAGAGAGAGAGAAAAAAATTCTGGGTTTTCTAAACAGGAGAGAAAAGGTTAATGCTGGTGACCTCTTCCATTAGTAGGTTTTACTTCTCTAATGAGCACCAAAAATGTCAGCCCATCCAAATATGTTCTCATAACTTAGAATCAACACTGAAGCAATGTCCCACAAGCTCCGTGTTGCACTTCACATCAGCATCCATTCCTGAACAGGGGTGGGTTACAGAAGCACCATCCCAACAAAGACAGACCATCCCAACATTGAGTGGCTTTGGCAACCACTTATCCTGCTGCATGTTTTTTTTATATTTATGTCATTTTATTTCCACTGAATTTCCTCATCTGAAATGTGGAGAAGAAAATGCCCATCCCATCTGATTGTTGTGCAAATAATAAAGCAAAATCAGAAAATGGCTTTATACTCTGTGGTACCCAGTAAACAGATGGGCTTCCCAGGTGGCTCAGTGGTAAAGAACCTGCCTGCCAATGCAAGAGAGTTGAGTTTGATCCCTGGGTCAGGAAGATCCCCTAGAGAAGGAAATGGCAATCCACTCCAGTATTCTTGCCTGGGAAATCCCATTGACCAAGGAGCCTGGCAGGCTACAGTCCATGGAGTCGTAAAAGAGTTGGACACGACTAGTGACTAAACAATACCGAGCAAGCAATTTTTCTTTCTATTCTGTTTTAACAGGTATTTACATTCAGTCCTATTTATTTCAAATCAATAGGTATTTCTGCTGCAGGGGATAGAAAACATCAAGGAACTATGGTAACCAAACAGCTATAAGGTGGAATAAAACAAGCATTTTCTTTAAGAACTTTCAGTTCAGTTCAGTCGCTCAGTCATATCTGACTCTGCAACCCCGTGGACTGCAGCACACCAGGCTTCCCTGTCCATCACCAACTCCCAGAGCCTATTCAAACTCATGTCCATCGAGTCAGTGATGCCATCCAACCATCTCATCCTCTGTCATCCCCTTCTCCTCCTGCCTTCAATCTTTCCTAGCATCAGGGTCTTTTCCAATGAGTCAGTACTTCACATCAGGTGGCAAAGTACTGGAGTTTCAGATTCAGCATCAGTCCTTTCACTGAATACTCAGGGCTGATTTCCTTTAGGATTGACTAGTTTGATCTCCTTGCAGTCCAAGGAACTCTCAAGAGTCTTCTCCAACACCACATTTCAAAAGCATCAACTCTTAGACATTCAACTTTCTTTATGGTCCAAATCTCACATCCATACACGGCTACTGGAAAAACCATAGCTTTGACTAGATGAACCTTTGTTGGCAAAGTAATGTCTCTGCTTTTAAATATGCTGTCTACATTGGTCATGTAGACAAATTTGGTCATGCTTTTCTTCAAAGGAACAAGCATCTTTTAATTTCTTTGCTGCAGTTACCATCTGCAGTGATTTTGGAGCCCAAGAAAACAAAGTCTCTCACTGTTTCCATTGTTTCCCCATCTATTTGCCATAAAGTGATGGGACCAGATGCCATGATCCTCATTTTTTGAATGTTGAGTTTTAAGCCAGATTTTTCACTCTCCTCTTTCACTTTCATCAAGAAGCTCTTTAGTCCCTCTTCACTTTCTGCCATAAGGGTGGTGTCATTTGTGTAGCTGAGGTTATTGATAATTCTCCAGGTAATCTTTATTCCAGCTTGTGCTTCATCCAGCCCAGCATTTCTCATGATGTACTATGCATATAACTTAAATTAGCAGGGTGACAATATACAGCCTTGATGTACTCCTTTCCCAATTTGGAACCATGTCCATGTCCAGTTCTAACTGTTGCTTCTTGACCTACATACAGATTTCTCAGGAGGCAAGTAAGGTGGTCTGGTATTCCCATCTCTTTAAGAATTTTCCATAGTTTGTTGTGATCTACACAGTCAAAGGCTTTGGTGTAATCAATAAAGCAGAAGTAGATCTTTTTCTGGAATTCTCTTGCTTTTTCTATGATCCAATGGGTGTTGGCAATTTAATCTCTAGTTCCTCTGCCTTTTCTAAATCCAGCTTGAACATCTGGAAGTTCACGGTTCAGGTACTGTTGAAGCCTGGCTTGGAGAATTTTGAGTATTACTTTGCTAGCATGTGAGATGAGTGCAATAGTGCGGTACTTGGAACATTCTTTGGCATTGCCTTTCTTTGCAACTGGAATGAAAACTGACCTTTTCCAGTTCTGTGGTCACTGCTGAGTTTTTCAAATTTGCTGACATATTGAGTGCAGCACTTTCACAGCATCATCTTTTAGGATTTGAATTAGCTCAACTAGAATTCCATCACCTCCTCTAGCTTTGTTCATAGTGATGCTTCCTAAGGCCCACTTGACTTCACATTCCAGGATATCTGGCTCTTAGTGAGTGATCACATCATCATGGTTATCTGGTTCATGAAGATCTTTTTTGTATAGTTCTTCTGTGTATTCTTGCCACTTCTTCTTAATATCTTCTACTTCTATTAGGTCCATACCATTTCTCTCCTTTATTGTACCCATCTTTGCATGAAATTTTCCCTTGGTATCTCTAATTTTCTTGAAGGGATCTCTAGTCTTTCCCATTCTATTGTTTTCCTCTATTTCTTTGCACTGATCACTTAGGAAGGCTTTCTAATGTCTCCTTGCTATTCTAAGAGCTTTATTTCCTGCTTATTTCAAGTTTAAGTTTGTTTCCTTTTTCCATTCTTCACTCATTTTTACATAAAGATATTCATATTAAACATCACAAAATCCAGTTTAATATGTCCTAATTTTGAACCCTAATGTGATTCACTCCTGACAAAAATCACAAAATTACAGTTTATAATTGCCTCCCACATAGAATCTAAACTCTTCCCTGGTGGGTGAAGCTGTTTGCAGTTACTGACCATACCATGCGTGTTTGGTTGCTAAGTCATGCCCCATTGCTAAGTCGTGTCTGACTCTACAACTCCATGGATTGTAGCCCACCAGGTTCCTCTGTCCATGGGCTTATCCTGGTAAGAATACTGGAGTGGGTTGCCATTTCCTCCTCCAGGACTGACCATATCAGCAGACACTAAAATTACATGTGGTGGAACTCAACTCAAACCAGCCTGATCTGGTGGGGGACGTATTGGCCCCCTTGCCTAAGAAAGGGGCAGGCTGCCTTGGGCATACAAGGATTCAGGAATGCACACATTCCCCCAGGGAACTCTCTCTTCTTCACCTCCAGGCTCTGTTTTCTGTTTGCTTGGCTTCCTTTTCAGATGGGCTTACTCTATAGGTTGGCAAGGTGGCCCAGTGGCAGTTGTAGGTTTACAAGATCCCTACAGCCAGAAAATTCAGTGAGAAGAAATCATCTTTTTCAGGAATTTCCAGCCAAAGCCTTGGAAAGGTGGTGCCTGGTCCAGTTGACTGATGGTCCCTTCCCTGAACCAATTACTGCAGCCAGCTTGGTACAGACTCTGATTACACGGCCCCTTCTATGACCACGACAGAAGGAGGCCAAGCACACCAACCAGCTTATATGGGTTTCCACAAAGATGTGTTCGGTTACAAGGAAGATGATGACGGGAGAGAGTAATGACTAGTCCATGACATCCTCGTCTTGTCAGGTCCAGAAGCTGACCTGGCTCCCACCCTCATTCCTCCTTGGATATAACCTCTGGGGGAGGCGGCGCCATGGTCTCCTCTGACCTTCCCTAGGGGTCCCACCTCTACTTCCTAATGCTGTCTTGTAATGTACAGTCTTACTCTCTGCCCCATTCTCCTTCCTAAATCCCTGGCCAGGAGCTAAGATCCCACATGTTGCATAGCACAGCCAAAAAAAGAAAAGACCCTCAAAGAAAATACAGATATGATTTACCAAACCTGATTTACTGTGGGGTAACTATGCACTGGAGTATAACAGGGAGATTTTCTTCAAAACAGAATTAAAAAAAAAAACAACAACAAAAAAAAACATGATTTTAATTACTCATTTCTGACCTCCAGTTTCAATTAATGGAAGGCTTCATTCTATAAACAGTCCAGTAAGTGACCAAGTACCCATTTATCAATCCATCTCCACAGTCATTTATCAACCTATTGGTTAAACTTGTTTTTCATTCCTTATAATCTTAGTCCCCTTATAGTGGATCTAATTCTATCTTTAAAGCATGATCTACTGTGTACACTAATGAAGTACCAAATTATTGTTACCCAAATGTGGGCTATTTCAACTGCTTAGCAAAGTTAATGGGAGTTTGGGGAGGATCCTAAAGGAGATTTAATTAAATCCTTCCGTTTTACTTGTCTTTGGCATTTCTTGTAAGAGTTGGGTGTGGTAGAATACTGCAGTTAGGGTTGAAATAAAATCTAGAGCCTGTCTGTAGATTTCATTTAATTATATTACTGCTTCCATGATGAACATGGAAATTACGTGTTGACTGGAGAATCTGAATCACAAAGAATGACCTCTAAATAAAAGAGCTCTTAAAAACTCTAATTTGATGCTTTGGTTGAAAGATGCTAAAAATAAAATTAAAAGTAGGCTCCTTCAGGGGAAATATTAAAGTATCATCATCGAGTCAGCAAAAGTATTCTTTAAAACAGCATGCCAACTACACAGCTTTTTTTTTTTTTTTTAGTTGGAGGCTAATTACTTCACAACATTTCAGTGGGTTTTGTCATACATTGATATGAGTCAGCCATAGAGTTTTTAAACTTATTTTTTAAATATTTGGTTCTTCTAGAGGTAAACAGTTAATGTAACCTTTTAAAATTGATTTTTGGTGTTCAATGGCCTTGCAGCTCCTTCTCTATGTACTTATGAATGTTGGTGCATAGAGGCCTCACCTTCTTGATCATTTTCAACTTAGACTTAACTGGGAAATAAATAAGGTCGTGGCCTGAAGATGAAGCTAAGGCATTTTAACTTAGCTTTTTGAAAAAATGTACTCATTTCTGTCTCACTTTGACATGGTCATATGCTAAAATATGTCTTCCATAAGTTATGTAGAGCACAAGCATTAATTTGCTGTTCGTTTTTATGTGTCTGTCTTCCATACCCGTAGATAGGGCTACTGGTCACTAAAGGAAGAAAATAATTTCTCCTTCCGAAACTTGTACCAAACATTGTGACAGAGAATTATACTCTTCAACCTTCTGGAAGTCATGAAAGCCCATTACCTGCCAGTGGAGAAGGTGATTTTCATTTGTTTGTAGTTGTTCATACCATATATCTGACTAACTTCTTGAGAGCCATGTCTAGCCCTGAGTATGAATTTCTACTGCATCAGCTACAGTGTTGATTACCTGGAAAGCGATGGAAATTAAGCGTCACCAAACAGAACTGCAGGCTGGTTCATGGTAACCATTTAGAAGAAGTTAGATGAGATGCAAAGAGTAAATTTTTCCTCTTAATTGACTATTCCCTGCAATTCATCACTTTCCTCTCTCACAAAGAAATCTACCCTGTACCTAACCAAACATCTCTGTCTCAATATGTCAGTGATATTTTCCCCATTAACCAATTCCATTAGATTTTTAAAAAATTATTAACTTTTCTATAGAATAAATAAATGTTGTGACAGTAAATGCTATAATGCTTTATGTCAATAAATAGTTTAACATGAATTATACTTTAAACTCGGGGATGAAAGCTTTTTCTTGATGACTTTCTTTCAACACAACAACACTTATCCCATTTTCAGACAATTTTAGCATCTCAAAGGATTTGCCTTCTTACTTTTTTTCTTACTAGGTAATTAGTTCATTCCTACAACTCAATAGAAAGATAAATTGTAAAAGCAACTAATCTGTAGTTATGAGATGTGAGTCCTGCCAATTTCACCTCTGTGCCCTAAAATATTAATTTCTTTGGATTTCAGATTTCTTATGCCCTACCTAAGTAGGCTGGACTAGATGTCCGATCAACTGCTTTTTCAGAACCACAATTCTTTACACTATCTTTTCTTCCTCTGTAACACCTATACTTCTACATATGCTTTTGTGCTTAGTGGATTGTAGTTATTAATAATAATAAAATATTAATAAAACATATCTACTTTTTGTTCATCAATAATAGATGTATGTCTGTCTACCTAACTAACTAATCAGGGTTTCCCATGAGGATGAAATGACTCTTCCTATTGCCTGGTGATCTAGTGGTTAGGATTCGGCACTCTGACCACCACTGTCCAGGTTCAATTCCTGGTCAGGGAAGACTTTCTCAGGGACTTCCCAGGTGATGCTACTAGTAAAGAATGTGCCTGCCAATGCAGGAGACTAGAAGAGACATGGTTTCAACCCTAGGTTGGGAAGATCCCCTGGAGGAGGGAATGGCAACCCACTCCAGTATTCTTGCCTGGAGAATCCCATGGATAGAGGAACCTGGCAGGCTACAGTCCATGGGGTCTCAAAGAGTTGGGCACAACTGAAGCGACTAAGTATGCAGACATGAGGGTAAAATAATAATTGTAATCATCCTTAACTGATGCGATTTTAGTCAAAAGTAGGAAGTCTTGATATTTTTAGTCTGAACCACATTACCCTAGAGCATTTAGAAACCAACTTACACCTGTGTGTATTGTTATAATCATTTCAACAGGAGTTATTTCACCAGGTGATCTCTCAGACTCTTTCCAACAGTGATGTTCAGTCACTCACAACCAACATGATCAACATCATTATGTTCAACCCATTAAGTGCCATCCTGCCATGTGGACTTGAACAAGGAGAGAATGGCTATGCCATCCGTTGTGGCAAAGATCATGTACAGATTGTTAAGTCTTTCTACCTTTCCATGGATTTACTATAATTAATGTCAAAGACAAGTGCCTGAGATTCATCAGATGGTACAACTGGTCACAATATCCAGGAACCAGACACATCTATGGAACATCTTTAGCAACATACACACTTGTATGCACTGTGGGATCTGATCTTTTGCAACTATTTGGGCAAACAAGGTGTATCCAACTTTTTAAAAAATCTGATAATACAAGAGAAACGTGCTGTCAGGACCAATTAATTAAAACAGTGGTTGCTATGGGTTAAGAAGTCAGGACTCAAGACATGGAAGCAATTTAAATGTCCATCAGCAGAGGGATGGATAAAGATGTGGCACATATATACAATGGAATATTACTCAGCCATTAAAAAGAATGATATAAGGCCATTTGCAGGCAACATGGATGGATCTAGAGAGTACCATACTAAGTGAAGCAAGTCAGATGGAGAAGGAGAAATATTGTATGACATTCGTTATATGTGGACTTCAAAAAGAAATGATGCAAATGAACTTACAAAACAGAAAGAAACTCACAGACTTAGAGAACAAACTTATGGCTGCCAAAGAGGAAGAATGGGGGGAAGGGATAGTTAGGGAGTTTGGGATAGACATGTTCACACTGCTATATTTAAAATGGATTACCAACAAGGACCGCCTGTACAGCACAGGGAACTCTACTCAATGTTGTGTGGCAGCCTGAATGGGAAGGGTGTTAGGGGGAGAATGGATACATGGAAATGTATGGCTGAATCCGTTTGCTGTCACCGGAAACTATCGCAACACTGTTAATCAGCTATATCCCAATACAAAATAAAAAGCTGATTAAACCAAAAAAAAAAAAAAAGAAGTAAGGGCTCGATGTGAGGTTGAGTGACCAGGGAACTCTCTGTAGACAAAGCAGAACCAGATCACCAAGGAATGACTGGTCCACGATGCAGACAGGCTAAGACCAGGTTAGAGACAGAATCGAACCACAGCGTCCGGACAAAAAACACACCATCTTGATGGAAACAGCATATTCAGAAAGATTCAGAAAGTGACAGCCTTGTAACTCAAAGTACAAGCAGAAGTCCATTGAACACAGAAAAGTGTTTGCACAGATGATCAGCTTGAAAAAAAGAAAAAAAGATTCTTTCCCGTTTGCATTGATGAGGAAGGAGCAGAAAGAAGGAGCTGATAAGCACACAAAGGAAAGAGTTTGTGAGTCTGATGATTTTTATCAGCAGTAAGCAGTTTCCTGAGCAAGGTCTAGAAGAAGCGTGGAAGGAAATTTATATGAAAATACTGGTCTTTTTCCCAGATGTTTCCCATGTCTAGACAGTTAGTGAACAGAGATGAATATCTGTAGTCTTACTTCATGGACCAAAAATCTCCTCCTTTTAAAATGTCTGCCTGGATGTCCAGAGCGGGTGTGCCCCAGGAGTGACTTTTCAAAGTATGACTCAAACAATAGGAAGCTGAAGTGAATTAATCTATTTTTTGTGCTTTGTTTTTATAAGGACAGCTGATAGTTCCCTTGGTATCAAGACCTCTCAAAAAGGGGGGAAAAATAAGAAAGTGAAAAAGAAAAATAGTTGACCTGATTCTATTGCCTCCTGTCAAGTGCTGTTTTTAAAATTCAACTTTAAATTTTCCTGCGACATGACGACAGTGCTGTTTCCATTCCCAAGCTCTCCTGTGTGGCTTAATTGAATTTCAGGGTGGAAAGAGACTTCGAACACTCCCTGGTCCGACCTTCAACTGTAGACAGGCAGATGGAGGCCCCGGAGTGTTTTCACTAGGTGAGCTGCTCCCTTCCACGGCCAAGGAACGCTCTGGAGTTATTTGAAAATGTTTGATGGTCACACCTTGGTCAAGACAGAGGGGTAGACCCCTGGTTACTAGGGGTGAAAAGCCAACCTTTCAATGTGGGACAGGATGTCCATGGTCACCTAGGAATACAGCAGATATACTGTAGCTAAAAAAAATTTTTTAAGGAAAAAATTACTTCTGTGGACAGTCAGGACTGAATTAGTTTATGGGAAATGTAAGCCCAAGGATAGAACGCATCACTCTTGCATCCTTGGCAACCTAGCAGAGAACTCTGGTTTGGATCGCACCGAAATTTTCATTCCCAAGCTTTAACAAGTTCTGTTCTTATGGATTTCGCTTGGGGGGGTTTCACACATCCAGTGCCGTGCAGTCCCAGGTGTTCTCATCTTAAAAACCTTTCCTTCACGTAAAGTGCCTGTGACTCTACACTTAAAAATACCCACATTTTCTGTTTCTGTTTTGCATATAGGATTATCGTTACCATTTTTATAAATTCCATATATATGCATTAGTATACTGTATTGGTCTTTATCTTTCTGGCTTACTTCACTCTGTATGATGGGCTCCAGTTTCATCCATCTCATTAGAACTGATTCAAGTGAATTCTTTTTAATGGCTGAGTAATATTCCATGGTGTATATGTACCACAGCTTCCTTATCCATTCATCTGCTGATGGGCATCTAGGTTGCTTCCATGTCCTGGCTATTGTAAACAGTGCTGCGATGAACATTGGGGTGCACGTGTCTCTTTCAGATCTGGTTTCCTCAGTGTGTATGCCCAGAAGTGGGACTGCTGGGTCATATGGCAGAAAAAGAGACACAGATATACAGAACAGAATTTTAGACTCTGTGGGAGAAGGCGAGGGTGGGATGTTTCGAGAGAACAGCATCGAAACATGTATATTATCTAGAGTGAAACAGATCACCAGCCCAGGCTGGATGCATGAGACAAGTGCTCAGGCCTTGTGCATTGGGAAGACCCAGAGGAATCGGAGAGAGAGGGAGTGGGGAGGGGGGATCGGAATGGGGAATACATGTAAATCCATGGCTGATTCATGTCAATGTATGACAAAAATCACTACAATATTGTAAAGTAGTTAGTCTCCAACTAATAAAAATAAATGGGAAAAAAAACACCACATTTCACGTAGGCATGTTAATTAGTTTTAGCGCTTGACAAAGTGCTTCCCAATGGCTAAGATACTAAAGAGAGCATGACTCTGAGCTTCAGACATCAAGTGGAAATGCTTGGATAAATCTGGGTCAGTTCAGTCGCTCAGTCATGTCTGACTCTTCATGACTCCATGGACTGCAGCACGCCAGACTTCCCTGTCCATCACCAACTCCCAGACCTTGCTCAAACTCATGTCCATCGAGTCAATGATGCCATCTGGGTCAGGTGATTATCAGTTGAAAGCCAGTCAATGATGGACCATTTATGTGGTACGAGCTGCATTTAAAAAAAATCTTAAATGTGGTATTTTCATAGAAACGGTGGACAGGAACAAACAGACACAGAGAAAACAAACATTAACACTTGTAACCTCAAAATTACTGCCTTATGGGACTGCAGCATTATGGGGTTCTGTATGGTAGATTGGGGTATTTACTCTCCAAGTTCCCTTCCGAACTGAAGAGCCCGTGAATCTGTGACCTTGGATGAAAACAAGCTTTCTCAGTTTCAGCACCAAGAACACACTTCTGGATAATATTTTGTTCAGCAGCCATCTCTGGCATTTACCTGCTAGACAATGGTAATTCTTGAGGCAATGCTACTCAGCAGGGACAAACAAAACTATCTCCAGAAATTACCAAATGTCCTCTGGAGGACAAACCACCACCAGTTGAGACTAGAGAAGGAATTTTTTAAAGTACTTTAAAAATGCTAACCTTTAGCCCCTCCTTACACCTCTCCCCAGTTATAATTTCTTAACTATCTGAAGAGCATATCCCTGATTTGGGACCAAAATCTGCTAGGTTTACATGATCTCTGGTAAAACTCCAATAGCATTAAGAACTAAGCTTTTCTTTTTTTCATTTATATTCTGAATATTTAATAATAGTGTGATGTTTTCTAAAGTTTCTTTTAATGTTTGGCTGTTTTTATTAACTTTTTAACATGTGACCCTTTAAAGAAGGGTCAGAAAATCTACATAATCTAGATAATCTCTCAGATTTTAGCAGTTATGGAATGGATTACTCTTAAGTTTTCACTTTGAAGGACTGATCTGTAGACTATGAATTGTATTTTGTTTATGTGTGTTCGTTTAGCTGTTTTAAGTTGGCAGCGAAGTCGTCAAAAGGATGCAGCCCCGTGACCTCCGTGTCCAGCAACAATGGACGATCACCGAGAAAGAATACGGTGACATTTTGCAGTTTTTTCAGTGGTCCAGTCACACCATCCCTCGTGATCACAATGTAAAACCCAAGAGAGGGACCTGGTGCTGTTCTTTGACAATTGATAAGAAGTTAACTCTGCCTGCAGTCACTAGGACGGGCTTCAGGTAGGGATGTTAAAGCATCTTGCTTCCAACTATTTATACAGAGAGAAAGAGGAAGAACAGAGCTGACCGTGAACAGTACCCGGGGCTACAGGAAACCTCCCCTTGAGGACCACCTCTTCTAGGATTACTTTAAGAAGACAGGTGAATGAACACAAGGAAGTTCCTGGGTGACACTGACTAAAACTACACATTAAAAAGCACATGGCCTTATTCCCAGACTTCTATTAAATACTTAGTAATTATATGACTTGTTTTTCAGTCAATCACGTAAGAATTAAGAAATTCTACAACACAAATGTTAAACAGAAACACAACCACTGTCCTGTATCTTAATTTCTTAACATTAAATTTTTGTGAGAGCACAGAAGGAAATGTATATGAAACCAGGGAGGTAACATCACTCTAGAAATCCTTTAAACAAACACGTGTTGTATTGTGTGTTCATGTTCTCTCCCCAGCAAGTACCTGGCATTAGGCTGTTAGTAACTGCTGAAGGGCAAGTTCAGCGGTTTGTTGTTATGGATGTTTCTTTTCCAAAAGCCCAGGCATTCTGGTTGTGCTGCAGTTGGCTTCAGACTTCTTTTTACCTTTGCCAAGACAATTCCCTGGACTTCTGCTCTGATCTGGGTCCTGTTTCCTTGGTCCTGTGACTTTCTCTCTCTAGGATTACGTCTCAATGGAGGGGAAGACATTTTCCAGAGTTCCCTGAGAAACGGTACTTGGCAGGTCATTTTTTCAAGAACTCGCATGTCTGAAAATTATCCTTGCTCTTGATTTATAGTTGGCTGGGTACGAAAGTCTAAATTCCCTCAGCGTTTTAAGGTTTTGTTCCATTGTCTTCTCGCCGGAGGTGCTACTGTTTGAGGAATCCAAGGCCAGTCTGGTAGTTCATTCTTTGTACCTGCTCTGTTTTTCGCCCTTGGACACTCCTAGATGCTGTAGACCATCTGGCTCTGAGCTCACTGCTGAGTGCTCCCACCTTTTCACTAACCATACATCATGGGTGAACCAACAAATAACTTCTGATTCCTGTTCATAGAAGGTATAATACAACATAATGAAAATTATATGTAGATATTTTGCACTTTGTGAAATTTGGCTCCATGAAGAGATTGTCATTTTTTTCCTGTTGAAGAAAAGTGTTACTGGAATTTATGACCTTCTCTCCATCAGCTGAAAGAACTTCTATTGTTGTTCAGTCACTCAGTTGTATCCAACTCTTTGCATCCCCATGGACTATAGCCCATCAGGCTCCTCTATCCATGGAATTTTCCAGGCAAGAATACTGGAGTGGGTTGCCACCTCCTTCTCTAGGGCATCTTCTTAGACCAGGGGTGAAAACCATGTCTCCTGCATTGGCAGGTGGATTCTTTACCACTGAGCCACCAGGGAAGCCTGAAGGAATATCTCGGGAGCTTCTAATCCCAAATCTAATAATCTTCTTGCTCTGTGGAAGCTCTCCAGCTTGAATTCATCACTCTAGTCTTCAAGTTCTCTCCATTCTGCTTCCCGGGGTTTCTGACGTCTCCTCTCCTATTAGTCTTACAGGACCATCTCTCCTTGACCGTGGCTCCTAAACATGGACATTGCTTTGGATTCTTTGCTGATATCTCTCCTATATGTGCCCTATTCTTATTGTAAGAGGCCTCATTTAACTTAGGGTATTAAATGTCACCACTATGACTGTTACTTTCAAAATACACATCTGGTCACTTTACATGTGGTCCTGCATTTCCACCAGTTCCATCCTGGAGTGCTGCCCAAGGAGAAGGCTGAATGGAGGTCTCATCGTAGGTGCTGACAACCTTCTTCTGTAAAGGGTCGTGGAGAGTAAACACTGTAGGCTTTGGCAGATACACAGTCTCAGTTGCAAACACTCACTTCTGCACCTGTGCTGTGGACACAATCACAGACAGCACCTAATGAACGAGGAGGTCAGGGTTCCAATCAAACTTTATCTACAAAACAGGCAGGAAGCCTTATTTCACCCTGGGCCAATGCCTACAGCTGTGTCTTGAATTTTACACTCAGTATATTAGTAGTTTGACCTTAAAGAATCATTAATGACCTCAGTATCACAAAACTACTGCATTAGAAATTATTTCTTTTTACAATTTCTTTCTTTCTTTCTTTCTTTCTTTCTTTGGCTGCTCTGGTCTTAGTTGTGGCACGTAGAACCTCCGATCTTTGTTGTGGTATGTGGGATCCAGTTCCCCAACCAGGGACCAAACCCCAGCCCCCTGCATTGGGATTGCAAGGTCCCAGCTACTGGACCACCAGGGAGGTCCCTAGAAATTAGTTCTTTTGACTAGGATTCTCCTCCTCTCACCCACTACCTTATGGGCCTACTAAACTCATTCATTTTTGAGGCCCAGCTCAGATGTTACCTCTTGGATGAAGCCTTCCTTCATGCATGCATGCACAACTGTGTGTTAGTCACCTTGGTACCTACATTGTATTTGTACTTGGTACCAATCCCTACTCAGAATAAGCTATACCTTCCTTTTTTCCCATAAAGAACACATTTAGAGTCGATTAAAACACTCCTCCTATGACTTCCCAGGTGGTGCTAGTGGTAAAGAATCTACTTACAAGTCAGGAGACACAAGACACCTGGGTTCAATCCCTGGGTTGGGAAGATCCCCTACAGGAGGAAATGACAACCCACTCCAGTATTCTTGCCTGGGAAATCCCATGGACAGAAGAGCTTGGCAGTCAAATGGGGTCCATGGGGTCACAAAGAGTTGGACACAACTGAGCACACAAAACACTCAGAGGGCTCAATTATAATTATGTCTCTCTTCACCCCTTGATTTTAAGCTTACCTGCTGAAGCTTCAAAGTCTACTGATATTCCCTGCTATGTAATTTATGCTGAATCGTTGCGTGCTAAACACTTGTGCATTTGTGCAATGTCATGACCTACATGTTTCTTACCTCATCTTCCTGCTAAAAATATAATTATACTTGTTGTAAACCAAACTCATCCTTTCTCCCCAAATCTGTTTCTCTTCTTGCTAATGACATTCCCAGTCTTAGTTATCCAGGGCTCAAAATTAAATCTACCTTGGGACTTCCCTGGCAGTCCAGTGGCTAAGACATCACTCCTAGTACAGGAGGCCTGGATTCAATCCCTAGTTGAGGAACTCGACCCCACATGCTGCAACTAAGACCCAGCACAACCAAATAAATAGATAGATAAAATTTTTAAAAATTGAATCTGTCTGCATTGCAGTTCAGAGGATAGAACTGATGTCATACAGAGGGGGAGCCAAGGCTCAGGGTAGGACCCTGGGTACATTATGACAGTCTCTCTCTCTCTCTCTGGAGATGAAGCTTCTCACTTGTGACACAGCCAGGTGCAGTCCGGTGTGACCATTGATCATCTATAAACCTTGGGTTTTGAATGCACAGCTGACTTTCTACAAATGATTCCTATTATTTCTTGTTGGGCTCATTCTAACATTTCTGGTGGGGGTGGTGGTTGTTGTTCAGTTGCTAAGTCATGTCCGACTCTTTACGACTCCAGGGACTGCAGCACACCAGGCTTCTCTGTCCTTCACCATCTCCTAGAACTTGCTCAAACTCATACCCATTGAGTCAGTGATGCCATCCAACCATCTCATCCTCTGTTGTCCCCTTCTCCTCCCACCTCCAATCTTCCCCAGCATCAGGGTCTTTTCAAATGAGTCAGTTCTTCGCATCAGGTGGTCAAAGTACTGGAGCTTCAGCTTCAGCAGCAGTCCTTCTAATGAATATTCAGGGTTGATTTCCTTTAGGATTGACTGGTTTGATCTCCTTGCAGTCAAGGGATTCTCAAGAGTCTTCTCCAGCACCACAGTTGGAAACCATCAGTTCTTGGGCACTCAGCCTTCCTTATGGTCCAACTCTCACATCCGTACATGACTATTGGAGAAACCATAGCTTTGACTATACAGACCTTTGTTGCAAAGTTATGTCTCTGCTTTTGAATACATTGTCTAGGTTTGTCAAAACATTTATGGTAGCATGACCTTTGACAAATTTTTTAGTAAAATTCATTTTCCCTTTAACCTTTATTGGTTTGGGATTACACTGCCTGATACCCTGATCCTAACACAAGGCAGCCTGGAACATTCGGTGAGAGCCAGTTCCTTCAGGGGACATACAGTCTCTCTGTAATACTCCAGGTGTATATGTTATACTAAGCTTTATAGCTAAAAATTAGTTTCTAATTAAGTGATACTACTTAATTGGATATGACTCTCTTGAGGGGCTTCCCAAGTGGCTCTGTGGTAAAGAATCCACCTGTAATGCAGACACATAGGTTCAACCCCCCACTCAGGAAGATCCCCTGAAGAAGGAAAAGGCAACCCACTCCAGTATTCTTACCTGGAAAACTCCATGGACAGAGGAGCTTGGCGGGCTACAGTCCATGGGGGTTGCAAAGAGTCAGACACGACTGAGCGACTGAGCACACACACAGATGACTCTTTTTTAAAAACCATGTGTTCTGTCTACAGAGGGAAAATATTTATCTTTATATTTTCAGATGTTTTGGGAAACCCCTGTAAACTTGAGTCTACAGTACCTTAAATGCATCTAAACATTTTGTGTGGCCTTTGGCTTTTAGTAACTCAATGAACGGTATTATTCAATCAAGCATTTTTTAAGAAGCAAGAATTTTTTCTTTCCATTTATAATGAGAAGTATACAGATGGCTATTCCTTTAGTGTCTCTGCCCTCTTACTCTTCCTGCATAACACAAATTCCTATTCATATTCCAATCTGTTTTCCTAAAATTCATTTGGTTCCTAAATACCAATTTTCTTGTGTCAGGTGTTTAAATTTAAATTAAATCTTTTAATTTTCAGTTTAATTTAGCTTTTTGATAAACTTGTGATACTTTAAAAAATAGATTATAAATTCTATGTATGAAATAAAATTATTTTATCAATGTACATATTCTCACACAACCTGGTGTAATTTTGCCCATTTTTTTCTCATCACTGTATAAGTGTAATAAACTTACAAGAAACAAAGCTGAACAAGCCTGTACGAGCCCTGTTCCATAGACTAACTGAACAAATGCTTTTTGATTTCAAATTATTAAAATGCTAGTTTGAGAATAATGTTGATTCTTTTCTTTGAGGAAAAGTCAGTGAATGAAATATACATGTAATTAATCTCTCTGTCTACACCCTAAGTATATACATTTATTTAAAGCATAAGACATTATGTTAGGCCTTACAAAATTCCATCTTTCTTTATAAATATCTGTATAGTCATTGATGTTGTAGGATATATACTATGTCCCACAACCCACCTTCTTTAAAGAGATATCATCTCTGATCGAAACATCATTATGGCTATTATTTCTTTTTGCACCTCTTTAAGAACTAAGCCACTAAGACCATGTATAAGAATTTCAAAGAGAAATACAAAAACAAACAGTAAGTTTCATAGGAAACTTATCAGACTTAACATGGTAATAAATGAGGTTAAAAAAATAATAAAATCTCAAACATAGCAACCAGCAAAACAATGAAAACAGTGCCTCAATCCTTGTCCACCAGCTCCACCATATGGCATCGTGAGAATTTACAGTTTATCTTCACGGGGAAAGAATTTTCCCAAATATTTAAAAATACTTATTCATGGTGAATTGAATATCTCTTAACAACAACAAAAAAAACTATTGAAAGTAGTGAGAAGCAACTTTTATCAATAATAAATGTGTGTCCTTTTACTTTGTTCTAAGTTTAAGAAGTTATAAGAATATAGTATTATCATCCCCCAGGAAAATAGAGCTAAGGTAAACTAACTATGCATCTTTAACCTAAACTTTTGCCGTCTGCTTTGCAATATTATTTTACCATTTACAATGTTGGAATCAAAGTTCATGGTTGGTTTTATTTTATTCAATATCTATTTCAGGCACTAGACTTGTAGCTCCATGAAAATCACATCATTTCATAAAATATAAGAAGACAGAAAAACATATGGTCATCCCTTTATAAATCTAAAAGGCTTTAGAATTAAATGAACTATTTCTTCAATTTACCTTTCCAATCTCCTCTCACACTGATCTGTGTCCTTAAGTTGGAGCATACAAGTATACTTTTAAAAAATAAATTCCGCAAAAGTTTGCTGTGAAAATCAGAGCTGAACAACTTAAGTAAAAGGAGAAGATTTGGGAGGGATTTTGAGTGTCCATCATGGGGAGAAGGAGTCAGATAACAAAGGTGGGGCAAGAGAAGGGCGTTGGCACCGCAGGGCAGCTCTTAGTTCTAGTGTCTTCTGGGCAACTCAGGTCTGATCTACAAACACTGTCCTTGGACTTGCCTGCCTCAAGTGCCTGCCCTGAGCTAGTCAGCAGACCCAGGGACGACTCAGCCACATCTGTTCACAGTCACTGAAGAAGGTGGTTCCTGGGCAACCGTCAGGTATAGACAACACCTGTGTGGTCCCATAACCAACACCACCAAGATGGTTCTAAAGGCAGTTGTACCACTGAAAGGAGGAGATGGCTTCCAACCCCACTTTATCCAGATGAACAACTAAACCAGTCAAATACAAATAGTGTTGCTAACTCGGTAATTCAATATTTCCGGCCCAATAGATTTAAGTCCAAATTATATTTGTAGAGTTCAGACCACATATTGTACACATTCAGAGAATTACAAACTTCCCTCTCTCTATGTGAATTTGGGCAGACTATAGGAACACCAGCTAAATGAAGCAGGTTTGATCATAAAGCATATGGTCCTCTCCTGTTAGGTGTTAAAGGAGGTCATGGGAATTATGACAGCACTCTGGATTGCATGGATTTTCACAGCTGTACCCCGGAAAGACACTACTACTGCCACCAGTGAGCTTGCAGGTGATGGTGGCTCTCTGACCCTGACTCTTAAGGTTGTGTCCGCAGGCAGAGACCCATGTGCTACAGTGGGACACATCTGCATGGGGGCACTTCTCAAATATATCTCATTTACTGAGGACAGCTTTTCAATAACAAAACAATTCCCCTGCCCTTTCTGGGGCACTTCTCAGGCCCACATCCTCTTTACAGACACTAACATATTTTAGTGCACATACAACAATCCTATAAGTATTATTTTTTATTATTATCTACTATCCTCTTGGGCTTCCCTTGTGGCTCAACTGGTAAAGAATCCACCTTCAATGCAGGAGACCCTGGTTCGATCCCTGGGTTGGGAAGATCCCCTGGTGAAGGGAAAGGCTGCCCACTCCAGGATTCTGGCCTGGAGAATTCCATGGACTGTATAGTCCACGGGTCGCAAAGAAATGGACACGACTGAGTGACATTCACTTTCAGTATTATCCTCTTAAACAATGAGAAGGACTTTTCTGGTGGCTCAGAAGGTAAAGAATCTGCCAGCAATGCAGGAGACTAGAGTTAGATCCCTGGGTCAGGAAGATCCCCTGGAGATGGGAATGGCAACTCACTCCAGTATTCTTGCCTGGAGAATCCCATGGAGAGAGGAGCCTGGAGGACTACAGTCCATGGGATTGCGAAGAGTCAGAAATGACTCAGCAACTAACACTTAACTAAAAACACCAAGAAACCAAAAATTGCAATCCCAAAATCACACATCTAGGAATAATTTAAATTCAATCTACTTTGGAGCCTGCCCAAAGACAAATTTCCTTAAAAAAGCATGTTTAAGGCCTATGCACTCAGTTGTGTTTAAGTTTTTGTGACCCCGTGGACTGTAGTCCACCAGGCTCCTCTGTCCATGGAACTCTCCAGGCAAGAATACTGGAGTGGGTTGCCATTTCCTTCTCCAGAGGATCTTCCTGGTCCAGGGATCAAACCCCGGTCTCTTGTATTGACAGGGGGATTCTTTACCAGCTGAGCCACTGGGGAAGCCCCTGAGAGAGAAATTATCCTCTTCATAATCTTACTAAAAAGTATAGACAGTGTATAGATTCAATTGCAATATAATTCATACTGAAGGAGCAGATTTATGTCTTGTTCTGCGTCAAACTCTGGGCCTGGAAAGTAGAGTATTTCTCATACTCCACGATCCTAATAAGTTGATGGCAGCAACCACAGAATCTCACCTGACAAGTCGCACAGAAACCACTTCTAGTTACTGTCTGATAATAACAGTAATTCTGCATTGAACACCTACCATAAGTCAGTTGGTTTTCCTACATTATCTTATTTAATCTTCCCAATACTGACAGTTTGGTATTACCACTCTCCCTTTACAGGGCAAGATGTGGCATCCTAAACTAGGTCCTGGTAAAGCTGGTTTTCAAATCCATTTTAGGGGGGAGGTTGTTTAGTCAAGGCTATGGTTTTTCCAGTGGTCATGTATGGATGTGAGAGTTGGACTGTGAAGAAAGCTGAGCACTGAAGAATTGATGCTTTTGAACTGTGATGTTGGAGAAGACAGTTGAGAGTCCCTTGGACTGCAAGGAGATCCAACCTGTCCATCCTAAAGGAGATCAGTCCTGGGTATTCATTGGAAGGACTGATGCTGAAGCTGAATCTCCAGTACTTTGACCACCTGATGCGAAGAGTTGACTCATTGGAAAAGACCCTGATGCTGGGAGGGATTGGGAGCAGGAGGAGAAGGGGACGACAGAGGATGAGATGGCTGGATGGCATCACCAACTCGATGGACATGAGTTTGAGTAAACTCCGGGAGTTGGTGATGGACAGGGAGGCCTGGCGTGCTGCGATTCATGGAGTCGCAGAGTCGGACACAACTGAGCGACTGAACTGAACTGAACTGTTTCATTTTGTTCCGATTTTGAGGCTTATATTTTTTCATTACAACACACAACACCTCTGGACCACCAATCTGCTTTCATGTGCTTCTCATTTCCCTAGATATGCAGTGAGCTGAAGCTCACACCCATAGTCTAGTGAAATGCATTTTCTCTGGAAGGGCTTTTATCAGTGGGTGTCGTGGGCACCAAGGCTGACTCATCTCAACTATATTTGGTAGATCCTTTAAATTGCTCACAGTACAACACAGAGAGACTACATGCCCTGCAAATGAGCGGCTTTCCAGCTGAAGAATTTCATAATCCATCGATAATAATCTCTGCAGAATCACATAACAACTTCTTCTGACTTTTCCATCAGAAATGTCCCTCCATCAACATTCTGTGCCACCAACCCAGGAACAGATATCATATTCCCAGAGCACATTTTAAGGATGAACTGCAAAATCAGAGAGTTGGTTGAGAACTCTGTGCGTGTGTGTGTGTGAGTGGGTGGGTGGGTGGGCATGCCACAGTTTTTTTTCCTGTGTTTTGGTTTTTATTAGAAATTTTTGAGTATGCTTCTTTGAAAAGACCTCTGGGTTGTACATGCCAAGACATCAGTATTTCTAACTTGAATCAAAGTTAACTATTGATCCACATGCTGTCTCCAGAAGACCCAGGCACTGAATCACCAACCAGTTATTTGCTTTCAGCATCTTTCCTCCTGCCCACATCAGCTCAACACTTCCCAGATATTCCTACATTCATACAATTTTTCATTTTCTCTGACCTCATCATTTGGTCACCAACTTTTCAATCTTTACAGTTCATCTAAGTGTTCTACTTTTGGAGAAGCACTTCATCGTAGAAAGACTTTCATTTTTTTCCTGCTTAAAATTTAACTCTTGCTTTACTCTGCATTTTTATTTGACAGACTCTTCTATTTCTTTTTAAAACATCAGTCCTTGAAATGACTCTGACAATGTCCTGCTCTCTCCCATCCTCATGTGTGTATTCCAGAGGCGGGAACTCTGTGCTAAAGATAGCAACAGCTCCGGGAGCAGCAGCCATTGTACAGACACAGCGTACCATGCAGAGTGTGCCACACTCGTCCCAGACGTGAGAGCTTCTCTGGTCTGGAAAGAGTCATCTGACACTAGTTTTGAAGTCCTTCAACAGTACAAATGTGCATTCCCTTCAAGGTTCCCCAGCCCATTATAAAAATGTTCAACTCAGTGATTCTCCAGGCAGGTCCTCAACTCAGCACAGCCTTAGTTCTATGAGGGAGGTTATCTTATCTAAGAATTACACTTAAGTTAGGCTGAGATGATCTTTCTTAAACAAGCTCTGTTAGCTTATACTTCATACATTATGGCATTCAGGCACTAACTCGCCATTTCCCTAGGATGCATTCTGAGGTATTTTTCTCGTGGGATTTTTTCCTATTTAAGAAGGATTCAAGCATCCTTTCCTTATGAATCCTACAGATACTAGTTGACTAATATTTTGAAATAATGTGTTCCCATAAAGGGACATAAAATGTTAAGAATAGAAAACCGAAGAATATATGTGTGTACATACACACACACACACACACACACACACACACACACACACAAGGAAAGAACAGACAAGAGCAAAATTCAAAAGCTATAGATTTCAAGTAGGTGACAACAATGATATACCAAAAATTGTAGATACCATATAAAGTAAGTTTTGTTGGAAATTTTCCTCCCACATTTGTAAATACTTGTTATAATGTTATTTAAGGAAAACTTGAGTTGCAGAAAGTGGGTTACATTGCATTTCAAATTTTAATATTTAGTTGCTGAAATAGTAGAGCCTTAGGGGTAACAGACAGCAGGCGGAATTGGTGCCATTCTCGGGACAATAATACAATTTCTAGCAGAATTCACTGAAGCCCGTGGAGGTGGGGAGGGAGACCTCCAGTCTACGCTCTCATTTTGATCACCTCCCCACCCCCACTGTCCCCCACACAGGTTCCTGGCCACAGGCTGCTCTCAGGACGGCACAGCAAAGGCTCGGAAAACTGTTTTCCAAGAATGGACTTAGGCACAAAATTCTGGGAACAGATCACCACCACCAGACTTAGTTTATTGTTCCACTTTCAGGATATACGATCTTAGAATTTCAGCCTACATCACAGTTGACATGCTTTCAGGCAAAATTCACAAGACAATCGTTAGTCTGCCACGAAAGGTTTTGTTCAGACCCTCCTAAATTCTCCTAACCAACCTCTTCAAAGCCGGGCTGGATCATTCTCATCTTACAAAGCAGCTGAATCTGCAACATCTTTATACCTGCCTCCCCTCCCAACCCCGAACTCCTCAAGCCTCCTCCCTTTTAAAAATCAAACTTCCCCTTTCACCCAGTTTTATTCTCCTTAGCGGGCACACTGAGACACACTCCTGAATCGTTAGTAGTCTGTCAGCACACCTCTGAACTCTGTTTAATCCACTAAGGCTTGATGAGGTGATTCAGAGAAAGTGCATAAACAGTGCCACAACCAGACATGAAGGGTTGGTATCACCTGGACGTATCAGACGTGAAGGGTTGGTATCACCTGGATCTATTACCTTTCTGAGATAACACAGATTTATTTTCCTCCCCATTTGATTTCTTTGTTCTGTCTGTAATGTTACAGTGACACCAAACCTACACTCCGGATGAAGTTTGATTTTCACATTTTGTGAATTTCATCAAAGCTAAATACGTCTAATATCCTCCCCTACTTTTTGCATGTTGGAATTAATTTGAAAAAAGAGAAATGATTAAGATGAGTGAGAGGTGCATGCTCAGTCATGTCTGACTCTTTGTGACCCCATAGACTGTAGCCCACCAGGCTTCTCTGTCCATAAGGTTCTCCAGGCAAGAACAGTAGAGTGGGTTGCCATTTCCTTCTCCGGGGGATCTTCCCAACCCAGAGATCAAACCCAGGTCTCCTGCATTGCAGGCATATTCTTTACTACTGAGCCACCTGGGGAAGAGTTAAATAAAATCAATACACTAATATCCAGAGATAACAACTAAATTCTTCATAATACTTTCACTATTTTCTCTATATACTTATTTATATCCAAATTAGCATATGGGCACTTGGTGATGTGCTTGTTAACTAATAAGTTAATAATTTTTACAACTAACGAAATGGACAACTGTACATGAAAAAACATTAAAAACAAAATGACAAAAAAATGTTATTCTTAAGAGTTGCATAATAATTTTTGGATGTACTATGAATTCTCTGTCCATTCCTTTGAAAACCATTCTATGATTACAAATTGTTGAACTATTATATTGCCATTTTTGTACTTGGATCCAGATCAGATCTCTGATCATGACCTTGGATTCTGAAATGTGGAACTGTGGGCTTAAAATTAAAAACATTTAAAAGCTTTTGAAATACCAAAGCCAGTGTTTTTCCTCCAATGTATTTCTCTAGAGAGGTTTTATCAGACTTACCAGTCACAGTAACTCTACACCTCCTGACACAAATTAGTCATATCTTAATTGTTTCTTATGCTACAGTTAATAGTTCATGAATGTAACTTGTGTTCTATTTATTACAAATCTCCTGCACATTTTATTTGACTTTATATTGATTTGCAATTTGTTTGAAATTAGTTAACTGACCTTAGCTGATTTTTATTAATGCTTTAATGTAGGTATTTGTTTGTTTACCAAACCTTACCATATATTACAACAATTAACACTTTATCTGGCATTGATAAAGCAAATTGTTTTCTTAGCTCTAACAGTTTCAGTCTTTTGACTGCAGTGTGTTAAATATATTTTATCAATATTTTCCTCTGTGACTTCAATTCTTTTCAAAATATTGATAATTTAGTGTTTTACTTTATGCTTTGGTATATGATGTGAGATGAGAACAAAAATTGAGTTTTCCCATTCCCAGTGCCACTAATCAAACTATCTATTCTCCTTTGGAGTGTTTGTGTATTTTCCTGGTCACATACAGACAAGAGAGAGGGGCTTCCTTTCCACCTGCTGGAGCCAGCAACAGGACCACAATGCTTAAATCTAAGCATCAGTTTATCCCTGAATGGGCTCGACTTCCCACATTCTTCTTCTTCTTTATTCTCCCCATTCATTCTATTTTTTCTAAATGATATTTCATCACTTTTATTAAGTCCTTCCCCTCAGCATCCTCACAAAACTTATTTCCTTTATCCTATGGCTAATAATTATACTAATATTCTATGAATTTAAGTTAATTCAGGAAAAAGTAAGATCTTTAACACAGTTCATTTACTTATTCAAGATCATGGCACATTTCTCTATTTCTTAAAATTCACTTTTAAGTTTCTTTGTAAGTTACCTGGTTTGTTTGCCTTGTATCTTTAACATAATTATCTTTAGGGAGATTCTTAATAGCACTTTGGATTTTATTTTTCTGATTGTTCTAGTTCTTATTTGCTATCATAATCTTCTCCCATCTCTATACCAGCAAACTTACAGAGGCTACATAAGAACACTTTTAGTTGTATGCTGGCATTTGCTCACTTTTCTGAATACTCATTTAATTTTAGGTTTTTATTCAATTGATTCTCTTGCACTTATTAAGCATGCAATTATGTGAGTTCAAGTAATAGCAAGGCTGTCTGCTTTGCAAGAGTTATATCTCTTTTTTCTATTTCATGCCTAATCTGTTGCATTGAACAAAACATCCAGAATAACGATAATTAGTTGTGATACATATAAAAATATGTTTATAAAAAATACATCAATAGAAATTCTAACTGCATCTCTCTGTTATATGTGCTTTGCTATTTTATACCACAATAATACAAAGGATCATGAGAGACTACTATGAACAGTAAAATAAAAAAACTAGATAACCTAGAAGAATGGTTAAATTTCTAAAAACCTACAACCTACCAAGAATGAATCATGAAGAAATAGAATGTCTGAATAGACCAACAATAAGTAAGAAGATTGAGTCAATAATCGAAAACTTCCCAACAAAGTAAAAGCCCAGAACCAGATGGTTTCACTGGTAAATTCTGATGAACATTAAAAAAAAATTAATGTCAACCCTTCTCAATCTCTTCCAAATAATTGAAGAGGCAGAAATTTCTTTTATGACAATGGGATTATCCAGATGTCAAAGTCAGATAAGGACACTAGGAAAAAATAAAATCATAAATCTATACCCTTGATGAATGCAGATATAAAAATATTCAATAAAATATTAGGAAACTGCATTCCACAGCACATTAA